>NC_136971.1:7822500-7832500 GCF_032717465.1 Coenobita brevimanus | reverse complement strand
ATAACTTTGACAACTGTAGTTGCAAAAGTCTTTTCCAAAATCCCGTTGAACAGAATAGAGCCAGTAATTGATAAAATTTTAAGAGAAGAACAAGCAGGATTTAGAAAGGGTCGAGGTTGTAATGATCAGATTTTTATTGTAAGGCATCTAATGCAACAAGCTAATGAGATGAAAATGCCACTTAGTATGTGTTTTGTGGATTTTGAAAAGGCGTTTGATAGTGTTTCACGCGGGGCCATGTTGAAAATTATGAGATTCTATGGTATACCAGAAAAGTTTATAAATATTATTAGAAGCCTGCATGAAAGTACTTTTGTAAGGTAATGGTGGGTGGTTCTTTGAGTGATCCATTTGAAGTTAGGCCAGGAGTTCTTTCGCCATTGCTGTTTGTTTTGGTTATGGATTATGTTATGAGAAAGGTTGCAAGGAGAACAGGTGCAGGAATTAACTGGAAAGAAAATAAGAAGCTGGTGGATTTGGACTATGCTGATGATATTGTACTGATTTGCGGAAGTATTTACGAGATGCAGAGGGTGCATGATTGTCTGGTGGAGGAAGGAGAAAAAGTGGGATTGGTAATAAATTGTGGAAAGACTGAAATTAATATGAACGTGGAGAACCAAATCGATTTTGTAATTGGGAATAATGTGGTGAAGAATGTAGAAAACTTTAAATATCAGGGAGCGATTGAATCATCTAATGGATCCTTAAACAGCGAAATTGAGGAGAGGATTAGACAGGCTTGGCGAGCTGTTGGAATGTTGAAATCTGTTTGGAATAATAATATGCTTTCGGTACATACTAAAGTGAAAATTTACAAGTCCATGGTTTGACCAATTTTAATTTATGGGCAAGAGTCATAGTACAGTACAACTGCAACAGATCAGACAGTATTAGGATTTGAGAATAAAATACTGACAAGGATTCTTAGGGTAAAGTGGCAAGACAGTGTTACTAATGAAAGAGTAAGGGATATTACGAGAGTGGAACCAGATAATGAATATGTGAGACAGCCTCGCTGGAAGTGGCTGGGGCACATATTACACAGAAAAGAAGGCAGTTTAATACAGGATGTGCCAGAGTGGACTGCTTGAGGAAGAAGAGGTAGAGGCAGGCCGAGGGAAACTTGGTCGAGGACAATGAAAAGAGAAGCAGGAAAGGAGTGTTGGTGGGACCTGAAGATGGCAAGAGACAAATAATGGTGGAGAGAGTTCATCGAGGCCCTATGCACCCCGTGGGGTGCCACAGGAAATGCTTGATATATATATATATATATATATATATATATATATATATATATATATATATATATATATATATACCCGGTTTGCTTGATGTCATATTAACTTACTTTAACTCCTTTAGCCAGAAAACACTTCTTTTATTCCTGCTAACATACTACAGTACCGTACTGTACGGTACTTCGTTTACCCTAGAAGTGTTACATTGAGCCTTATTTAACCATTTCGCTAATTTTGTGGTCCCCAAATAAAAGTCTGGTAGCAACAAGATAGAACATTCGTGTTGAAAGTTAACATCACATATCTGTAGTGTAAAACCGTATGCTATTGCTGCAATATTAATTATCCGCATTCAGTACAATATGACAAGATTAAGGTTGCGATTAAGAATGTAAAGCTTGCTCCTTTCAACCCAAGGATGTCATATATGTTCTTTCTGCAATGCGTTTAATGAAGGCTGTATCTAAACCCTTTAGTTCTGAACCTCTCCTGATCTGGAAAATAATATACGGTATATAGCAACAAGTCATCATACTGCGTGGATACAAGTGAAGTATATGATTAAAGATGAAGTATAAGGTGAAACAAGATGAAGGATAAAGGTGAAATATAAGATGAAGTATGAGGGATACGGGGAGGATGACAGATTAGGATACAATAGTTAAGAAATACTGAGGTGAAATATGAAAGGGGAAACAACCTAAGACATTAGTTCGAAAGAGGCAAGAGAAAAATTATCGAAATAGACAAAAGAAAAATTATCCCAATCTCTTCACTCCAACGTCCACTGGATTTTATTCTGACAACACCCACACGATTTCATTTAGTTTAAAAGACTCCTCAGACTGAACGCCAAGAAAAGTGGTAGAAGCTTAAAGTAGCTGAAGCTAAGAGCAGTAAACAGTTGTAAATGTTCTCCGTTTATCCTGTGTCCATCCTTTTCGCGTCATCTGACCTTGCAAGGGGTAACCGACGAAACCTAGTAGGGTAACGGTGACTGCTGGTTGAGGAGTCGCAATTCTTGCGGTTATTGATGAATTAAACGCAAATTCAGAGACCGAACAACAAACCTTTCGGTTGGAACTGAGCCTGAATATATATGTGCAACACTGCTGCCATGTCTTACTGACATACCGCATTCGAGACCATTCCCATAGTGTTGCCGCTCCATCAAAATTGTCATACTCGTATACTTAACATTATTAAAATCATCTCATACGACTCAAATTTTAATTTTTTTTTACGTTTATGATCCCGATATAAAACAAACAACTAAGCAACTGAGTACCGGTACCTGTCAGAGATAAGATGCTTACCTCTGAGCCAAGTTGGACTCGGCCTAGGTTTATTTCTTCTCTTCAGAAGGACTATTCTAATGGGAACACAAAGAGGCGGGTCGAAGACTAACACTGGCTCACATTTAAGTGATTTGCTGCGACGTAATCAGAGGCTCTGTTCCGCCAGATAGACGTATAAACGGGCTAATGTAAACCGAGTTTTCATCAATACTTATATACTGTACTGCGGATGTACCGTTACGATCAATATTACTTTTACACCCTACGTTTCCTAACAAATGAAACGGGATTCCAACCTTTTCAACCTGTCTGACTTAACGGTTTTAAGTTAGATCATACAGTCCTATGCAAATTGTATCCGGCATGTAGAGAAGTGCACAAGACAAGGGCTACGCCCTTTCTGAACATGGCAGTCAAATAAATGGCCTATACACGTACCGTACTATGAAGAGTATGTTCTTTCTTGTAGCTAAATCGTTAGGCTTGTAAGGCAGAACCGAGTTTCGAAGATTAATGAATAAATGAATGACCCATTTCAATGAGCACTTTTGGTACCAAGTAGTTCTACTCTGTGCTTTCTTGCTCCTGTTTCTGGATTTCTCCTATTTCAGTGCTCGTGGGAAATGATGATGGAATAACGGATGATGGATGGAATGCTGGCAAAATCCCATTAAGTTCTAACGCAGTTTCGAAACAAAATATCATGAACTTTACGAAACGATGTATTTATAATCTCAATACAACAGACGTGACTTCCTAAGAGTATGGTAACATTATCGTTCACAAATGGCATGAGTAAACTAAATTAAGACATCAAATTGAGAAGGCTGTGAAGGTACCAAAGTTAAGAAAATAATGTTATCATAGCGACAGGGATAGTATTACGTTTAGTCTGGCATCAGTAAATAGTCTAAGTACATATCAAGCATACGGTAAGGAAAAAATAAATATAAATACACAATACCTGTCTAAATAAATACTATCTATATGAACGGCAAATACTCTCACCCATGTAAAATTAAAACACACTTCCTCATTGTAATCCATTATCCGAATCATGCTGTTAATACTTGCATTTGCATAATCGCAGAAAATTAAGATTTTGGCAGAATTACGAAAAATAAGTGTAAACGGAAAAAGCAACCTAAATTCTTCAACTCTGACGTATTCTATGCTTACAAACATATACCGGTAGCAATTCCATTCCTGACTTTTCAAAGTGAAGGGTTTAGATATAGTATCACTTACCCGTTCACTACTAGGGGACTCTGCATAAGCTGGGTATATGTTGTAGCAGCAATATAGAATACAAAATTATCTCTGGCTGAAGAGGCTAATCTTAACTGCTGCAATGTAAAGAAAAGAAAAAAAAATCGTCAACTACAAGACAAAGGATATACAACTTAATTTTGGGACTACTCCACAAAAACCTTGAGTCGGTCTTTAACAGGAACCCGAGAATGTCATTTATGTCGTATTCTTCCTGATACTAGACGAATGTTTCCAGCTTAGGACATGAAAGGGTTAATGCAAGCTGTATCTAATTTCTCGTCTGAAAACCTTTTCAAATTTTATAAAATCGCCCGACAAAGGAAAAACAATCCTATTCAAAAAGCCTCCCAAGCTAATTAAAAACGTTTGGAGATGGCGATCAAACTACAAGTACGTCGTCATACTGAAATTGTTGATTACAGCAAAGAATACAGACTTCCTTAGGTTACTTCCTAGTGCGAGGGAAGAACAAGAACTACCTTCAACAACCAAGACGTCAGCTTTGGACCTCATTCGGCACGGGACTCACATTAAAGAAATGAGAAAATTTTGTACATTACGAAAAAAAAAAAAAAACACCCATACGGGGGCGTTATGCATTGCCCGCAAAAAATCGAAAATTAAGAATTCTGGCGGTATGTAGTATCTGTCCTTGTTTTGGGCTTAATACGGCATTAAAAAAAAAAAAAAAAAATCCAGCACAATGATTATTTTCAAATTACCTCACGCACCCAGTTATGAATCCTGTATAATCAAACTAAGTGTTGGCGATACCATCGACTACCCCTCCCCTACTAGACCACACAATGTTATTTTGCCATCTTCAGACGATAGAATTTAAGCCGAGGCTTCGAAATGGAGGGGCTACTGCATACATCCTTCATTTACCTCAAAAAAAAAAAAAAAAAAAAAAAAAAAAAAAAAAATCGAGGCAAGAATGATACGCCATCGTATTAAAGAGTTTATATATCAATTAATTAGTTACCTTACTGCTTAATACACAGCCAATTAACAGAGCTGAACACTAGTGGTGGTGTATATTCGTGTTTCTCTGGTATCTGCACCAGGTTCCATATTTGCAAAGTTCCCTGAGCTGTGTATGCTTGTTTATGTTTTCTTTTCACTCAAACACCCATCATGCATTTCACTATCTTAAAAGGAATATCGAAGAAAATAATATAACAGAAAATTACTATGGCTACTTATTTATGCTGCAGACTGATTGAAGATCATTGATACATATGGATGCAGGTGCTGTGTGGCCTACATCCGGGGCCTGCTAGTATCCCAGGTATGTCCACAAGCTCCTCCCACCTTCCAACCTGCAGCTGATGGCCTCTGGCATCTTCCTCAATGTTGCCAACGGACGGTAAACACAGCCAGAGAAATCTGCCAAGCGACATGTGGTATCTCTTTCAGGGAAACTCGAGAATGGTTCTAGAGACATGTGGCTTCTTCCACCCACCCGATGCCCAGTGTCGCTTGGGTTGGGTGGCGAGTGTAGTCTGGCGGAGTATGGCATCACGACCCGGGCGGGCGAGAGTTGCCAAGTGCTGCCCATGATGGGAGGTAAACAAATACATGGTCGAGTGCGTTAGAAACTCAGGCTTGCCCTGACAACCGTGGGTGAGGCACGTTCTCCAGAAATCCGCGCTAGTCAAAGTACAATACCTATAAGGTTCCTTGCATATCAACCGCATAATGATTTTCGGTAAAGACGATGCAATATTAAAACGTGGATAAATTTCCATTAACTCAATAATAACGGCGAAAGTTTGGCAGGTGAGCACAGGAGAGAGTAATGGTGGATTTGCGAAGGACAGCTGGAACGAGGTGACTGATCAAAACCTCAGGAAACTTGCGCTGTATAACAGTTCTCTCTCTCTCTCTTTTAAACGTCCGACGTACCGTCTGCAACATATTCAGTTCTTACTCCGCTCATCTATATCAAACACGCGATGAAGCTACAGTATAGTATGGATTTGGTGTGAATCTTTAAGGCAGAGCTCATATAATGCACACTCTTTCAAGTAACACTGATCGTATGTGTAATGTACTAATACCGACCTTAACATAAGTGAACCAGTTGCCAACTCTCAAAAACCAATACATGATCACTAACCGTCTGCGCTGAGCTCGTATGACTGGAAATCTGTACGCAGTGTGGAAGAATTACACCCAATTTTTTTAGTATTTATGCGTATTTCTTCCATCTGAACAATTCACAGGACTGTGAAATGAAGACTCCTTGTGCATTGCATGTGTCCTTTTGCTTCCTACTGCTGCCCATAAGATGTGGTTTTCCGCTCGCGACATTTTAACTTGCCCATGTGTTAAACTTCCGCCTCACCCTAAATCATGTTCCCTGAGCTTCTGATTCGCCAGTATGAATCATTCACAGCAACAGTCTAACTAACAAAACGTAAACTATTATACTTTTGCTGCCACCAAATTAACTTCCATTCATGTATTATATTTTCGCTTCAACTTAACTTCTAATTTATCCACTGTGTTGCTTCCTAAGGTGCTGACTGGCAAGTCTCATACGTACTTACCACGTCACTGCGATGGCTTTTCTCTTAATTTTTCCTTCAGATTATTTCACTATGCTTAGCGAACAAACTTCTGTCTCGTTTACAAAATAAACCTACATTATGCATCGTGTTACTCCCTAACCTGCTGATTTGCCTATCTACTGACTCATACGCAACTACTACAATGGAGCACTGTATGCAATACTTGATTTTATTCAGTTTAGTAACCACATGTGATTACCTTCCCTCGCCTTAAAACACCCTTATATTGGTGTTACTGCAATGGCGCACTATATACAGAAATCATTTACACAACTAAGAACAGATAGTGTTTATTACGAAGATACTGTACAACCGATTCGGCCGAAATCATGCCTTCAGATACTTTCATTAAAATAATAACTCGGTATGTGGTTGTCTCCCGTTCAAACAATTCACGGCGCTGATATCACGGCGTATTCTAACCTTGCAAACATCACACGATCTGCCCCGAGCTATTTTTCAGATTGGACGTGACAACCTCCATTCAGCCCCTCCTTAAGTGACCTCCCCAAAACGAAATCAAAATGTATGTGCGGTGGGGAGGAAAAAAAAAAAAAAATCTTAGCAATGACAGGCCTTTATAACGTACAGAATATTAACGATAAACCCTAATCAACACGACTTTTTCCTATCACTGCAGTACAATGGATACCTCCCAAGCTGCATAAAATCGTCTGGCAGTACTTAAGATAACAGAAAACATCATATTAAGGTGGTTCATAATGCTTTCATTAGATATTTATGAAATCGTCAGGACATAGAAAAAAGAATGACAGATTAACCGAGATTTTTGTAAACTCCTGCCTTCAAAAGCTCTCATAACCGGGATGAAAAAAAAAAAAAAAAATCCTATACCGATAACATTAAGAAAAACGAAGTGAAGGGTTTACATGGGGTGAGGAGAGAGAGGCAGGTCTGATATTGGGTTAACAAGATGAAATTATAATGATTATACACGACGGTAAGTTTATGAAGGTTAAAAAAAGTGTACAAAATAATGAGTGCGCAAATGATCCGGTAAGACAGAGATACTCGTATGCGTCCGTATTTTCATCGGGTAAGGAAGCTCCTTGATAGCTCTTCCTTAGCAATTTATTTTTGGATATGGCTCGTTAATATCCTTTTGTACATTGCATGTGCAGAGTGTGGCAACGTTTGAAGGATTCATATACTACAGAATAGGACAGTACGGTGTAATATGCAAAATAAATCGCATAGGAAAAGGTGTTAGGAACCTTCCTTAACTGACGAGAAAATAGGCCAAAGAAATCGAGCAAGTAATTAATCCCCTTAAACCGATGACGTATTTCGTATTTCAATCCTGTTATATCGACACACTTGCTCAACTTTGGGCAGGCTTTTCGAACTGGAAGAGGTTTCATACATCGTTTTACCCTAACATTACTGGCTCAACAATAAAATTTTCAGGAGACAACAAGACTAAACGGAAAAGCACAATTCGTCACTAAAATGTTGGGCTAATCTCGGTGACGTACCCTCCCTAACCTTCTCCATACTAGTCTATTAGGTAAAATTTACACACGTGGATGCAAATGACAGGTGTTAGGACAAAACGAGCTGGGGAGCATATAATATAGAGGGAATGAGCTTTTTTTTTTTTTTTTTTTTTTTTTTTTTAAGGATCACTCCGACATCTATTTCTTATCAGTGGTAAAAATTTTACGTGGCATTATTATGGATGATAAGGGTATACGACAGGGTACAGATAATGAGACCGTAATCACGAAATTTAAGTCGCATTTAATATCACTGATTTTGCATTTATCTTAATATAAGTACCAAACACTTGAAAATTCAGGCGAGTGAATACTGTACAGAAAATACAATGAAAATTACTCCCACTGATATTAATTGCTAAGGATATTCATTTACCGTGAGAACTGACAGAGACCCTTTATGAATACGACCCCCAGTAAAAGAGAGGAAAGGGAAATTAAGCAAGAATAGTGAGTGTCACATTCTCGCGGACTTGAAGCTCACTGGCACCTCTCCCTTGCCAGCTTGTTCACTAAACTCTTGAAGAGGATGAATTTTACTTTTACGGAGACTGAAAAAGATGAAACTCTCATGATGGGTGGGTACATACGGTATGAGTATAGGTACAGGCAAGTAACAGAACCGAGTATTAACGCTGACACACACACACACACACACACACACACACACACACACACACACACACACACACACACACACGGGGGGGGGCATGAGGTACTACGGAGCTCTCACATGAACCTCTTGTGGCGAATAGGTAAATACGAGTTTGAATAAATAATATCAATGTTTCGTTTCGTTTTGCTTTTTTAAAGGCTCCAACATGCATGCGTCTTCCTTGGTCATCTAATGGCGGCTCTCCATGCTGCTCGATTTCTGGCAGCTTCCCTATTCAGTCCCTTATCCTGAGGTCACACTCAATGCCCTCGTCCCAGGTCTTTTTCGGTCTACTTCTCGCAACCCTACCCCCAACGTTAGCACTTCTCACTTTCTGCATCCAATTATCATCCCCTATCCGCTCCACATGTCCAAACCATCTCACTCTACCTCTCCTCATCACAACACCATTACACTCCAGTCCCATCCTACCTGTCAACTCCATCGTAAACATAGCCCTCCCAGGCCTTGTACACAAAGACGCACGGAACATCCACCTAATCACTGTCATTTCTGTACGTCTGAGCCAGCGAATCTCCTCCTCCTTTACAGCCCAGGTCTCACTACCTGGGAGCCTCCTATCCCCACAAGAATACGGCTCCTAGCTGAAGATAAGGAAATATTCAACCTTTCAGCCGGAGGACTTTTTTTTTATTATTCTCCCTACCTCATGGCGATTTTATTCTAGTATTTCTGAATAAAGATGAGGAAAGAATCTCCCATCTGCCTTTCGCTGTTTGGTCTCTCATAAACTGAAAAAATTGTGTGATGAGAGCAAAAACCAAAACTATAAGAAAAACCTCCTTGGGGTGAAGAGGTTAAATTACTGGTGCATAAAAGTCATTACATCAGGTAATGATACAAAATTACATGGTGCACGAGAATTAACTGTGATTTGGTACGGGTGACCAGCAAAGGAAATGGGCCACGATGCGTAGTTATGTGGATAATGGGTGAAGCGACAGATATCCGGGTAATGGTTCATTAACTGATGAGTACATACGGTAGGTATTGGTTCCAGTAATTGGTCATGGTAAAAACTGTGTTCAAACAGAGGCTACTGACTCGTGTACAGAAGAAAGCTGGCAATGGGTACAAATAAAAGGGAAAGCGATAGTGCTACTGCTACCAGGAACAGGTAACGGGGATGTGAATGTGTGCAGTTAACAGGTGCGCTAAGTGACGGGGTACTTTAAAAAAAAAAATAAATAAAATAAAGTGCAAGTTACAAGGTAGGCTTAAAAAAAAAAAAAAAAAAAAAAAAAAGTGCAAATTACAGGACAGGTTAAGTAGTAGAGGGAAAAGTGGAAGTTACAGGGTAGGTTAAATGATGGGGTACTTGAGAGAGAAAAAAAAAAGGGGGGGGGGGCATTTAACAACCTATAGGGTACTTGAAAAGGGGCGCATGTAACAAGCAATGGGGTACTTCAAAACGGGTATA
>NC_136971.1:7762500-7812500 GCF_032717465.1 Coenobita brevimanus | reverse complement strand
AAACTATGAATGATAAGTAAGTAGGAGGCGATAGGTTAAAAAGAAGACATCTTCAAAGCTGACTCCGTCCCTACCCCTTCTACCCTTTACTTTTGTCATCCTTTTTTCCACCTACCCATTTCCCCATCATTTTTCCCTTCCGTACCTTCCAATTTAACCTTCCCCCTCCAATCCACATCTCCATCTCCTCATCCCATCTTAATCCTTTTGCTTCTTCCCTTCCCACTCTCCCATCTCTCCATCCCTTCCTTCTCCTTCCCCCAACACCAACCCTTCTTTCCCCCATCCCCTTTCCAATCCTCATCTTCACTATCGTAACCCTTCGTCCTCTTTTCATCTTATATCTCTCTCTCCATGCTTTCATTCTCCCTCCCATCCACCCTCCTCAACAGATCCCAATTCCTTCTTTCCCCATTTCCCATCCCAAATCACTTCTTTCACTTCTTCACCTCCCCACATCCCAAATCACTTCTTTCCCTTCTTCACGTCCCCACTCCCCTCCTCCCAATCCCTGCAACAACTAGGGCAGCTGACTCACCACCTTCACTCCCTCTAAAAACTACTCACTCCTCGACCACACGCCACATTCAACCACCATAAAAAAAAGACAAAAGCTTTCATTCACCTCAAAACTTTCGCCCGGTCAGAAAGACTCCGTTCCACGTCACAACACTGACCAAACATATAACACTCATTCGCCTAACTTATCCAAGAATTCCCGCCTGAACTTAGACCAGTAGGATTTTTAATGCCTCATCCTTAACGATTTATGGTTATTTACTTTACCTCAGTACTGTCTATTAGCTTGATAAATATTTTTTCAGTACAGACAAAGTCGAGGTAAGGGGACCTCTTAAACCGTACGTTAACTATAGACTTCATTAACCCTGTTAGCCTTTAATCAAGGGATGACTGCACAATTTTCCTCTGTCTAACGCCTGATGAAACTGCTCGCCATTGGGAAACCAACCGAAGTCTACGGTTAAGAAATTATCTAGGTTTAACTTATTTCCTGGAGGGTAACTTACCAATTCTAATTGGGTAAACTCCTGGCAATTGTGGTACATTTGCCACTGCGAAAACTCCTGGGGTATAATGGCTAATATGGTGTATTTTAATCTTAAGATACTGCCAAACTATCTATGCTCTACTGCCTCTGGACGATTACTGAAAAGAAAATACAACGATGCAAAAAGATGAGGTGAATATACAAGAAATGTGGGAAAGGAGGGCCAACGCCCACTGACTTATAACCAACGATTATTAACCAAGCAGTCAAGTGGCGACGCGATGATCCAGAAAGGGTTACCGGCGACCTTTTTACAACTATTATTACCTGCTAAATTTCATGCCCTCCCTAACCTCCTCCTGGAAGATATAGTGTGTGTGTGTGTGTGTGTGTGTGTGTGTGTGTGTGTGTGTGTGTGTGTGTGTGTGTGTGTGTGTGTGTGTGTTTACCTATTTGTAGTATACAGGAATTGAGCAATGCTCGTGTTGTCCTGTCTCCATATCCACATTTATCAAGTCTACCTTTACACACATGAATGTTTTTCTCATGCACCACCTCTTTGTCTAAGTCGTTCCAAATATTTAAGTATTTACCTAATATACCTAATTGTGATATACACGGAATGTACTATGCTCGTGGGTTTCCGTCGCTGTTTCTCGGGTAAGTCGAATTTAACTGTAAACTCGTTTAAGTTTTTAGACTGGACGATCTCTTTGTCCAAGCTATTCCATAAGTCTATACTTCTGTAAGGAAAGCTATATTTCTTGATATCCTTCAAGCAGCTTGACTTTTTCAATTTCATTCCATGTCCTCTTGTTGCTCTCTTATCCCATACAAATAGATCTTCTTTGTCAATTTTATCTACTCCCACCATGGTCCTGAACACCGCAATCATGTCTCCCCTCTTTCTCCTTTCCTCTAACGAAGGCAAATCCAGTTTTTCCAGCCTCTCTCTGTATGACAGGTCTGTCAGACTGGGGACCATCTTGGTTGCTGTTCTTTGTATTCTCTCAATCTTGTTTATATCTTTCTTTTTGTGTGGGGACCACACTACCGCTGCATATTCTAACCTGGGGGGGATCATGGCCACTATCAATTTTTTCATCATTTCCTCATCCATATAATGAAATGCTACTCTTATGTTAGTCAAGAGATTATAAGTCTCTCCAACTATCTTGTTAATGCGCTTTTCTGGTGACAAACTACTGTATCTTGGACCAGCACTCCCAAATCTTTCTCTTCTCTCCTTTTTCTGATTAATTCATTACCCAAAAAGTAATTCAGTGATGGTCTCCTGGTACTTTTACCCATTTACAATATTTTACATTTCTTTACATTAAATTTCATTTCCCACGTCCGGCTCCAATTGTGTATCCTATCCAAATCCTCCTGCAGTATTTTACAATCCTCCTCAACCTCTATCTTCCTCAAGATCTTTACATCATCAGCAAACAGACTTGCATAACTGTTCACTCCATCTACCATATCATTTACGTAAATCAGGAACATTACTGGCGCCACATTACTCGTGTGTGTGTGTGTGTGTGTGTGTGTGTGTGTGTGTGTGTGTGTGTGTGTGTGTGTGTGTGTGTGTGTGTGTGTGTGTGTGTGTGTGTGTGTGTGTGTGTGTGTGTGTGTGTGTGTGTGTGTGTGTGTGTGTGTGTGTGTGTGTGTGTGTGTGTGTGTGTGTGTGTGTGTGTGTGTGTGTGTGTGTGTGTGTGTGTGTGTGTGTGTGTGTGTGTGTGTGTGTGTGTGTGTGTGTGTGTGTGTGTGTGTGTGTGTGTGTGTGTGTGTGTGTGTGTGTGTGTGTGTGTGTGTGTGTGTGTGTGTGTGTGTGTGTGTGTGTGTGTGTGTGTGTGTGTGTGTGTGTGTGTGTGTGTGTGTGTGTGTGTGTGTGTGTGTGTGTGTGTGTGTGTGTGTGTGTGTACGCGCGCGCATGCTCCCCTACCCCTCCATGGAACTGCTCAACGCCAGACCACAAGCCTCAATGGACCTGGCTTGTAAAACTCTAATCTGAGGAGCATCATTCTTCAAGTATAATCGTCACCAGAGGTGATTCGATTATAAACTATGGTACATTAATGGAGCGATAATACCGTATGATTCTCGTGAAACAAGGCAATTACCAACAAAGCGCAGAAGATAACCAGCGTGATCCTCATACAACTTTAGGATTAATTCCCAGTTGATTATTTACACAGATTTACCATTAATTCCCTATCGTAACTAGGATGTATTTTTCTAACATGACCACAAGGAACGGGATGATTCCGTACTCCCCTTTCCTTGTCTTTCCAGTACCACAAAATAACTTGCAATGATCATGCTCTCATAAACAAGATTTGTTCCTACCGGTACAAGACAGATGGAGCAATTAGCCTATGCAGTCTCGCCGAGACAGATCCAGATGTGATCCACAATTTGTATGTGAATGCGGGCCCAGCTCTTACTAGTGTCATCAGCATGTACTGATAGAGACGCCCCACAGCCACCTCGTAATCTGGAGCCGTATTTTATAACTCTCCTAAACTTAGGTGGCGTATAAGATTGCATATAGCCTAGTTACGTTTGTCTTCCCTCATAGCGATATTACCACTTATTACGTAATTTATATAATACTGACAAAAAATTGAAACAATGTTCTCTGTTACCTGTCTAATGTCCTACATAAATAAGCCCCCTACCCATAACTTTCCTTATTAGTCAGCTGTGCCACTGAGCCACTCCGCACACACTGACTCATACACGATCCGGAGACACTGGGGAGCCTCCACTGATGCTAGGGCGCCTCCTTAACTGACAAGAACAAGGCTTCATCATGATTTCTAGAAAATCAGCAGAGATAAAAAGGGAAGAGGAGCTACAGGAAGGACTACCAAAAAGGTTACATCTTAATAATTTCAATAACACATGAACTACACTATTACCCTACACAGAATATTTTTATTCCCTGTAACTAAATTATTACAATATAACCTAAACATCAACAAAAGTAACGATAAAAATGCAGAATATAAACCCTGTTCAAACTTGCAAACGATTATAAATTATTGCTGTCAGTAACTTTACACATCAATCACTCCTTTAAATGTTCGGTGCTCTAAATTAATGGAGCTAAATTCCATTCCCTCTAAATTACTTGAATATCACTCGTAAATTTTTGCCGGATCTCAAAGTTAAAACACACTGAAGTATAAAGACACTGTAAATGAATCACTGACCGCTATACACATCTACAAAGCTAATCGACCCAATTTTTTATATTTCCTTAGATCTCAAGGTATTAGAAAAGGAACGCTAGGATTCAAATAAAGAATGTTGCACGTCTTGAAAATGGAAAACCTTATGTTGTACCCACTGAATATTTACATTCTACCCACTAGGACATTCCCAAAGGCTTACCGGTACTGACTCGTGCGGTATCGGTACCAGTTTCTATGCATTCAGCTTCCATACCTGCAACATATCTACTGAGCTCTATATAATTTGGCTAGCTGCGGTAAGAACCTAAACATAGGTTATAAACATCTTTTCAAACACATACACACAGACACACACAAACGATACCTCTCAAAGTCTGAAGCTGACTGACAACATTGTATTCACGGTAACATACAATTTTATCCGCTCGACAAATCCAGTCAAAAGTACTACATAAACTACCACAGCAACCTTCACAGCACCTCACTCCCGCCGTATGCGTTCAGCCAAGGGAACAAGGCGATCTCAATAACCCCGCGCTGCCTCCCCCTCTCCTTCCTCTCACCCCCCTTCGTCCCCTCCCCTACTGCACGATCAATAATTCCCCCTCCCTCTCCTGCCACTTCCTCCCGCCACTACCTTTAACCCAGTTCAGTCCTCTCCCGTGCAGTCTCTCCTGTTCACGCACTGTCAGTAAATTTAGGACAGGATATTATTTTGGGCGTATTAAATGGGAGCAGAATGTTAGAGTGCGAGGGTTTACAGGGGAATATTAGTGAGAAGTACATGGGAGGAATAAAAAGGACAGAGAAATCTTAGTGAGGGATTACCAGGGACTAAGGAATACCAATGAGGAATAAAATGAACTTAGGAAAATTAGCGAGGAACATGATGGACCAAGGATACTTGTGAAGAGTACAGGAGACGGGAATAACAGTGGGAATACAATCCACTTGGGAGAATATCAGTGAGAATACAAGGGATTAATCGAATATTTACGAAGTTAAACAAGGAACTGAACGTCGCGTTAAAAGGAATACAAGAGCCTGAGGGGCATATTAATCAAGGAATATAATGGACTGAATGAATATCAGTGAAGGAATACAAAGAAACTGAGGGAATATTTGTGGGATTACAAGGGACTGCCGGATTATTACTGATGAAAAAAGTACAAGAAACTGAGGGGAATATTAATGAAGGAATACAAGGGACCTGGGAGAGGATACTGTACAAGGGACGATATTTTAGCCCTTCGTGGGCAAATGGGGTCCCTGCGGACCCCAGCATGTTTTTAAAAGGTTGCCATTAAACCATTCTTTACTTTCACAGCCTGGCCTCTCATGACTTTTACTGTTGATAGTTATTTTATTTCCTCATAAATTTGGGCAAAAAATCTCGCACGATTAAGGAGTGACATTGCAATAAATGTCAGTGGGGTCCGCCAGGACCCCACCTAGCCTTTCGTGTGACTAATTTTTTTATATATATTTTTTTCAGATATTTCAGATTATAAACACTAGGACAATGTCAATACCAGTAGCAAAGCTTTATGCCTCAATGTCGGTGGCAGAACGTGACCAAGAAGAAGAAATTATTCAGATGGCGGTGTATCTGTATCCGACGCTGATTATGAAGTGCATGAACGATCGGACTACGAAATTAGTGTGAGTAGTATTGACTCTCCTGTGAGTGCTGATGATAATTCTGAAAATGTAAGTGGTGGTAGTAATACAGAAGATGCTCATCAAGAGGATAAAACAAGAAATTGTTGTACCAAATTTGAACATTATAGGGATAGTGTTAATTTATGATCATGCTAATTTACTTTACACATGAACCTGTTATTATTTTGAGAACCAGTTCCAAGAATACTGACAATCAGACATTCAAATAAGTGTAGAATCTACTTCCACACTCAAACTTTAATGAAATTGATAAAATGAAAAAAATTTGTTAAAATAATAATTTAAAAAAAAGGGGGGGGGACACTTCGTGGGTTGGTTCCACGTGCCATGTCCTGGGCAACATATGTACAAAGTTTAAAAGATATAACTTTATGAATATGACAGAAATACACCACTACGGTTTGGGGTCCGCCAGGACCCCATTGGCCTTCCGTGTAACTTGGTAACCCCTGGCCCACGATGGGTTAGTGATGTACAGCAGTAGAAAGTACTACCGTGGAAGGAAGTATCAGCCTCTTCACTACAAGGGGACGATCTATGTAACTGAATATAGTAGCTATTAGCAAGAATTATATACATCATCGTGTGTGT
Organism: Coenobita brevimanus; assembly: GCF_032717465.1. NCBI lineage: Eukaryota > Metazoa > Arthropoda > Malacostraca > Decapoda > Coenobitidae > Coenobita > Coenobita brevimanus. Next base: position 7,806,014 of record NC_136971.1, on the reverse strand, counting down.
GTGTGTGTGTGTGGGGTGGGGGTACCATTACGGATGAGTGAGTGACTGGGTGACGTGACTAGCTGTATGGGAATATGGGAGGGGGGAAAGGGTCAAGGATAGAAGATAAAAATAGCCCAGTAAACACTGGCGGTCTAATAATAAACTGCCTCATTCCAAAAGCAATCAGAGTTACCACATTATTCCCTTCTGTGCGAAATATTGCATACTCTAAAGTAATTTTGCCACCTAGAGACAATTCTATTCATCAGGGAAATGCCTCTAATACTATGGGAACCTCAATCCATGAAGCCCTTCAGAACGATGACGCCTTTTGTATTTAGTAATACACTCTAAAAAGGATCATAATCAGCTTAAGGGAGCCACAGTAGTGGAGTCAATAGATTTCCTTTGCGATAAGTTAACTACCGGTAAAATTAAATTCAACCCAACTGACTGATAGAGGGACGAATTTAACTCCCTCGATCCGATTTGTTAAAAGATATTTTCAGACGATTTTACTCAGTTTAGAATACAGAACTGCAAAAGGTTAATTGTCTGGAATTAGGGAAGGTAAATCAACAGAATGCATTACTTCATTCAAAGGGCTAAAACTAATGACCTAATAACAAACCAACTTATCACCCAACGTAATTACTAATGTACGGAAGATGAAAGACGGTGGTAGAAAAAGTACGTGAGGAGAGAGGAAGGTGAAATGTAGAAGAGGTGTGAGGCAAGGAAGAAAGAGGGTGGGACAGCAGCCAGTGTTTATGAGGCGCTGATGGCGTATAATATTACGTGACTATGGCAGTTGCTTCATGGCCCTCAGGGAATGGGATCAATAGAGGCTATTTGTCACCCTGTTTACATACATGGCAGCAACATAGGTGTAAAATCAAGGTGATATATGATGAAAGGTAAAAGGTGGTGTTTGTGGTGTTCTAGTTCTCGAAGTTTAGAACAAGGCAAGCGAGGTGGGAGGGAGGGAGGGAAACTTCAAGAGTAAGGGAGGGAGACGATAGAGAAGGTCAAAGCAGCTTGTGGTTATGAGGTTCTGATGGCGTATGATGATATGGAGCTATGGCAGTGGCATCACGGTCCCCAGGGAAAGGAATGATGAAAGGCAGTACGCACCTATTCACATGTATGGTTACGGCCACCGAGAATCAAGGCTGCGATAGCTATATATAACGTGACGGAAGGAGGGAAAGATAGCACGTACAGTGTTCTGGTCCTGCAACTGTTTTGGTGACGGACAGCGAGGGAGATGGGAAACGGTTCGAGGCGAGTGAGGACGCAAGGGGAGGTGGAGAGAGAGGAGCGAGAAAGACAGCCTGGGGTGTTGAGCTGCCACACACCACATTATACCACCGTGTCCTGCACCTTCTGGCGGCTCTGCTAGGATTCCCACCACATGCAGGCGAAACAACCTCACGTGCACTGATAACTTAAGACAACATCTGCACAGAAGAGTTTATAAAATATGGAATTACTTATTCTCCCTATCTCAATACAGCTACGGCATCAATGAAATTATCAAGTATATATACGCTATACTGTATACGGTACCGTTACGTAATATCAATGTTCTACTATAATGGCATAGTGTCATACCGTAGGCGTTGTTACACGCTTTGCGGGTGATGAAAACAAAAATACCAACAGAATAAAATGCACATCATTAGCTGAAAACTGTTTCTCTAATGTAGGCTATTTAAGACTCAATAATCAGCAGTCAGTAATCATACAGTACCTTCTCTGACTATTAATAGGTTTGAGAAGGGTAGGCCTATGTGCGTGGCAAAGTTCTATAAACGTTTGTAAGAACAATTTTAGCACTGCGAATTTCAAGACTGAAAAATCCAAAACGTGCATGCAGTACATGTACCCAACATATAACCCCTATAATTACAGCTACTAACCACTAGCCCCTAACTAACTACTAACCACGTCAACCCCTACAACAACTAACATCTACGAGCAGGGATCCCTCTAAACTCCTTCAATTCGATGATGTCATTGTTGCATTCTTGCAACTCCAGACAATTTCATTTAGCACAGGTGAGAATTCAAATTAGTGAGATGTAGCCTTAATGAACCCTTCACTATTAGGGACCCTCTCTGAAACTAAATAGAAGCCTGGTGGTAGGGTAGCAAGAATAAAGCAAATCTGAAGCCCAAGGACTGAAGAAATTATAAATTCACACAACCCTTATATACGGTACCAAGAAGGAAGTAGGTAGGCTACAGGATGCATTTGATTTTTGTTTCTTTTTAACTTCGAAGGATCACTGAATGTTGACTTAAAATCGCATGCCATGAGCAACAAATCATGGTGAACGATGCACACACGGCGTACCGGTACCGGTACTCTAATTCACTGCATACAGGAGGCCTACGTGGGGCAAGGTGGAATTTGGTAGCGATGGGCCTGACGTCTGTCTGGGCTTGGCGACCACTGGCTCTGTTCCAAGTTTCCCCACAGTGAGTCAGTGAAGCCACCAAGCCAATCAGCCAGCCAGCCCTCCTGCCCTCCTCCTCCTGCCTGCCCTACTCCAACTCAGTCAACACACACCCTCCTACGCTCGCTCCACCTTTGTCCACCACGCTGCATACTGCCAAGAGTAAAATACACATGTAACACGATCAAACTACATCAACTACGGCACGCTTTCGGCTCTCACGTGTTCATGACAACAGTCAGTTCTGAGTTATAAGCTGTTCCTGTGACGTGGTTCAGCGTAACATTATTATGCCATTATTAAGAGCACTCGTTTAAAAAAACAAATAAGAGGCATCTACGGTATGCATCGTGCATACAAACTTTAAAAAAAAAAAAAGGTACTTATGGTTTGCAACGTGTATACCTATTACTCACAAAAATATTCGTTTGCTGATATCCTTCACAAATACACAAGCTAGAGTGTGAAATACAACCCAAATTATGTCAGTCCTGGTAATGTATAGGTCATAAACTACCGGTAGTTACATTACAGGTATTGACATACCTATACATATTAACTCTGTCCTGCGAGGAAATAAATACGGAACACATTACAAGCTGTCACCCTTTCTTATTATGACTGATAATAAGTTAAAGTAATGAGGAAGAACAGTACTATAAAGCGAATACCTGGTAATATTGAGGGAGCGCGGGATACCACATTAATGTATGGGCAGGGAGGGGGATAGGAATGTGAGAGGAAGAAGCTACCACTGGAGAGAAGCAGTACCGTATTGGTGATCACAGTCTGGAGATAAGGCACGTAGAGGCGGGAGGGAGGGAGGGTGCAGGAAGGGGGAGGGACAAGCAATGGCAGCTCAAGGACGTGCACGGAGATGCGGGAACAGCAGAAGGAAACGACTGCATTATAATGGATAGGCCTACTCATAAAACTGATAGTGACAGTCTTCCGCACACCTAGAAACGCTGGAATCTGATGATAACCATGCAGCGACAATAACCGAGAAGTGGAGAGGAGGGTGGATGAGGGTGAGGGTGGAGAAATGAAAGCAGGATTCTGAAAAATGGACTGAAAATATGAAAGACTAGAAATTATATACATCACCTAGAAATTATATACATCACATTCGTACGTAGAATCAGATGGAGCGTGAAAGAAGTAACATAAGCTGGAGCGTGAAAGAACATGAGAGAGAGAGAGAGAGAGAGAGAGAGAGAGAGAGAGAGAGAGAGAGAGAGAGAGAGAGAGAGGTATGTGAGCGTTAAATATAAGGAAGTGGAGGTAAGACGCAGGTGAGGCGGTAATTCCCTGACGCAAACTTGGGGGAAGCAGGAGAAATCCTGGAGTGTGCGGGAGCATACAGGGAAGTCAGGGGAAATCCATGAGTGTGAGGAGACAAAACAAGACAGGGAGGTTGAGGAATGAGGAATATATACAAAAATGGATGAAACAACTAATGAAATATGGAGAAATAGGGGAAAGGAAAGGAAAGGAATGAAATACGGGACTAGGAGAACTGAGTACTAAATGGAAAATGAGGCATTAGGATATTTTCAGGGAGTCCCCCCTCACATCCCTACCTTAGCTACCTACTGTACCTCACAAATATCTACTGGGTCCCTAAAACCATGTTCCTCTTAGTACTGGGACCCGCTGTTGGGTGGAAAAGTTGGATCACGAGAATAATAATAATAATACCGGTAATTATAATCATCATCATCTAATCTTGCGTTTCCCCATGAGGAGCGTAGAAGCAAGGGGCTAGGCAAGTTGGTCCTGACATTTAAGATGTGTGACTAGCCTCGCTCATCCCTGAGTAGCATTACGTGAGGGAAAAAAAAAAAAAAACTTGGATATACGCCTGTACAGGTTCAATCCGATTGGAGCGCCTTAATTACCCACTAAACCACCAGGCGCCATAATCTGATAATATATATATATGGTTACCACCCAGCGTGGTAAATGGTTTCCTGGTGTACAAGAAACCATTTGGCTTGTCACTCAGTGTAGAGTCACCCATATGCAGGAGGAAGAGGAATGATGGAAAAGAAAGAAGAGGGAATGTAGAGTCACACGCAGGCATAACGAGGAGGAAAGAACGAAGGAAAGACGGAGACGAAAGGAAAGGAGGAGGAGAGGAAAGGGCAGTCACCCGAGAGCAGCACTACATCGAGTGAGTGGATGGTAAGCACCGCCACCTACCACTATATAATAATAGTAATAATAATAATAATAATAATGAAAAGGAGGTGATGATTAAGTGCTGGACTGCAGTTAGAAAAGACGCGAGTTTTGCCAGAGAGAGAATCCCCGGCTGGGAAGGGAAAAATATGAGGATCTGTACTTGTTAGAACAGCCTTCAGATCCTCCACGACCCACATGTCATTCAAAACAACCAGCTAGCACAATACCATCGCACCAATCCCGCGTGAAACTACCTAGCATGTTCTGTATAGATGGTAGGTACTGTAGAACTCACGAAGCAAACATGATGACAAACAGAGCACGAACAAAGCAAGGGAAATCGTATGAACAAATTGGTGGAATGGGGAAACACAAAATGGAAATGGATGCATAAACCAAGCGAGAAAACATAAACAAGTAAATGAAAAGGGCGAAAACAAAATGAGGGGAAAGGGCTCAAACACAACGGAAAATTAAGAACAAGAGGGAAATGCTGGAGAAACAAACCAAAATAAATAAGCACAACACGAACTGCAAAAAAAAAAAAAAAAAAAAAAACTAAATAAACGACCAGGAAAAAGCTCAGCAGTAGCCTAATCACGAAGCGAGAATACGCGAGAGGATATGAGACAGGGAGGAAAGAAGAATATGGGAGAACCGGGAAAACATGAGAAAATATTCAAGAAAATCAGCTTGTATCAGAACCACAGAGAGAGAGAGAGAGAGAGAGAATTAAGTAGAAATGTGCACTAAACATCCAAAAATAAATCCTACAAGATACACATTTCACTCAAGGGCATACCACCAGAGGTCAAGGAATGTAGGAATGCGAAATGTGGGAATGTAGGGAAGAAAGAGAAATGTTGGGACGAAGAAAACGACGACGAGACTTGAAAGCCCGAACACAATAATCCAGAAAAGCGAGATTATACACTGGACTCGAAACACAAAGATACACGAGAGAAGGCCGAAGCGAGACAGAGGTAAGGATGAGGGGAAGGGGAGAGGGAGTGAGGAGGCAGGGCATGGGGGGTCAGGAGGAACGGCAGTGGAGGGAGGAGGTATGGGAGCGGGAGTGCAGCAGGGATGGGGAGAGAGGGGAGTAGGCAGGGTAAGCTAGGCAGGCAGGCTGGGTGATTCGTCGGCGAGTACACAGCCTCCCTCCAATTCCCTACTACGTCCCTTGGAAAGCACATTGATCAGTCTCAATCAGCATCAATCATTCCAATCCTTCACAACGCCAATATAATCTTATCTCACGACTTCTAGAAAAAAAAATATAATACGCTTATCGTTTCATTACTGTCTGGAGATCCTAACAAACGAGGGCGGGCCGATGCGATGTTGCCAGACCATCTGTATTTTCTCCCAACACCAACGTCATCGCGCGCAGGAAACGTGACACCACCGCCCCACCACTGTTTCACCCTTCTGCTGCTGCTGCTACCGCCATTGCCATCAACCATTAAAACCATCTAAAGCAATCATTCAACAATCGTAACTACAAAAAAAAAAAAAAAAAAAAAAAAATCAATAATCTCCAAACTTAAAGCTAACACTTGGACCCCGACCATTATCTCAACATTCACTGCAACTACCACCACCATCACACTCCCATCCCTTACAATATTTGATGTAATTGTAGGTCCTCACAAATATATTGAACACATTAAAAAGGACCCCAACCACCAGCTTATGAATAACCACCACCACGACCACAAAAAACAACCAAAAGCACCACTACTGTCCAGTTTACATCCTCCCAGAGCCAAGTCGTAACTAAGCGTCGTCCGACATTATGGCCAACTTATGTAATGCAACTCCATTACACTAACCGATACATGTGTGTGTGTGTGTGTGTGTGTGTGTGTGTGTGTGTGTGTGTGTGAACCTTCACATTTTTTTTTTTTTACAAAATACGGTACTTAGCTCTATTTTCCCCCTTGCAGTGGTTACATACTGGTTTCAGTAACCTCTTTGGTACAAGATGCCCTTGCTGTCATCTCCTGGTAACAAGACGAAACTAAAACATGTCAATGAATTCATCCATCCATCCATTCTCCAATCCTATGTTGCGCCTTTAGACGCGGAGGAGCCCGGGGTTAGGCAAGCTGGTCCTGACATTTGAGTGACCCCTGAGTGGCATTACGCGAGCAATAAACCCCAACCACCCCTTGGATATAAACCTACACAGGCTCAATCCGATTGGAGCGCCTTAATTACCCACTAAACCACCAGGCGCCATAATTTGATTATATGGTTACCACCCAGCGTAGTAAATGGTTTCCTGGTGTACAAGAAACCAATCGGCTTGTCACTCAGTGTAAAGTCACCCATAGGCACAAGGAAGGGGAAAGAATGAAGGAAAGACGTGATTTAATGTTGATAATCCCTTCAGCTCGAATGGTTTCTGGTCACCGAAATATAACCGTCTGGCAGCAGTCAATAAATACTGAGTAGCTCCCCGGACTAACTAGAGTGAGTGAAATGCATCTTTGTTGCCAATATGGGGCATATAACACATTACTCTGGAACTAATTTTGAAAATTATACCTCAATGATCTCATCACTTAACTTCTAGACATCGACAAAGTTTATCTAACCCCTCCACTTCGAAAAATCTTTCCTAGTGTGAATAAAGTGATTTGTTGAAAAAATAAACATCGTTGTAAAGTGCTTATGATGTAATCTGCAAATTCCATAACCGAGGAAAAGGTTTTTCGAAGGCTCCACTTCAAGGCCCTTGTGTTATTTGTATCTTGGTAACATCAACACTATCAGCAACATACTAGGGGATGTTAAGGTGTGCCAGTAACGTGGAAAATAAATGGTTGAGGAAGTATTAAATCTCCCAAGCTGACGAGAATACAACTCAATGGTATCATAACTCCTGTGGTAGTGCAGGTATAATGACTATCAGCTAAGTGCTATTTATTCACTTTCCATTATTGTATATTGATTTTGGCAGTTAAATTACCGCAATACTACCATCAAAAAGTGTATTACCGTTTCAGTGTTATACATTAATACGCAATTACATGTTCAGTTTGATACAACGATCCCGATGTTACGACGGTATGACTCTCTCTCTCTCTCTCTCTCTTTCTCTCTCTCTCTCTCTCTCAGTAACGTGACCAGCTGACCTTGAGGTAACCAAGAGAGAGCAGCCAATCCACAAGTTTAGCTGCACGACCCAACCAACGCGCCTCGTCCAATGAACATCCAGGCATTTTAAGTGGATTTAGAGACTTCGTAACATCTAGGGTTATTTAGCGATTAATTCTGCATATTACATCTTGACATTCTTTTATGTTATTCGCTTTAACACTGCATCAATGACAATTATAAAAGGGTACGAGGTGTGGTGAGTGGAATTAATCGCTTAGGAAGATCTGCCACGAAATTTCTAACGCCCGTGTTTTTAAACTTTTCCTTCCCTTTTGGATGTCTGAAGTCATCTTCAATGAAGGGGTATTTAAAACAAAAATCCAATCCGCTCGATGGACAAGGTCTGCCCTTCGAGCAGCGGAAATTATTGGAACTTGGCGGAGTCATTTGACCCGTCTCTTCAAAAATCCCTTCGCAATTTTTGTGCGTTCTTTTGTAGTTTATTCCCTTAAATATATTTAAAATGTCGATGAAAAGTACAATTTTATTAATGCGATTTACGTTACACTGATTTTTAAGTGCTATTTGTGTCTCTTTAAAAATGTTACCCATGTCGGCTGAGATGTTACGTCATGACAGTGCAGACTACGAACAACCTCCGATATTCATCCAGTCTTATGATCTGACACTGACATATCGTGCACATTATGGACAGGGTCACACGACGATTTTTTTTTTTTTTTTTTCATGAAACATTTTGCTTGTTAATTTGCCCGGGAAAGGAAAATCTGTCACAAAAGTCACACAAGTGGTTCGGCTCATGTCAAGCTGGGGAAAAAAGTGAGCGCCGCCATGCGAGTACATGTTACGCACGTTGACAAGTGATTCTAACATTTACGAATAACATTACAGATCATAATACTGTATTCCTCGAATATAATTTACCATCAAAATATTGTCTGGAGTGAACAAAGCTGTGGTGTTGGCCAGAATAGCATTTATGGCTGAAAATAAACCAACAGTATAGATGTGGTGGCGAATGTGTTGTGCTTTCATTATCTAGGAAGAGATATGCGTGCTTCATTAGTTTAAAAATCTATCGCTCCACCATACCAAATATCAGCAGGATGGATCGTTTTAGCTTAACAGGGCTACCAATCTGAACATTTTCCCTTCCCTTCCAAGGTAATCTAGATACTGATGGAAATCTAAACTTCGAGGGGAAGGGGTAGTTTAGGGAAGGTTTTTATTATTTTTTTTTATACAGCTTTAAATCCCCACAGAATACTGCACTAAGTTCGAAGCCGATGGATCTAGGTAAATTGTTTTGGCTTACTCTTCCTAACTCCAGATGATTTCCACCAACTTAATATAAACTTCTATTGATGGGGCTAGTTTATCAGTTTTGGGTTACTCTTACTATCTCCTGACGATATCAACTTATTTTCTGTTGATGGGGTTAGTTTATAAGTTTTGATTAACTATCTCCTAACGATTTCAATGAGCTTATACTTCTACTGATGGGATTAGTTTATCAGTTTTGGTTTAATATCTCCAGACGATTTCATTCAACTTACACTTCTATCGATGGGTATAGATTACCAGTTTTGGTTTATTCTTACAATCTCCAGACGATATCATATTTATACTTCTACTGATGGGGTTAGTTTATCAGTTTTGGTTTACCGGTACTCTATCTCCAGACGACTTCATTCAAGCTTATTTTATAGCCTACTTCTACCGATGGGATTACTAAAAGTTTTACATGTAACCCCCCAGCTCCAAATATCTATCAGGCTGAGTGACATCGGCTGGTGATTGCTGGAATACTAAAGACATCCTCGAGCTGAAGGGGTTTTAGAACGTCCAGCTGTCGTATAGTACCAACACGCCTACAAAGCTCAGCAGCTGCAACTTTGTTATCGTGACGCCTTAGCCGCTTTATTTTAATGACCATTTTACTGTGTCGGGTATCCTTGTTATCCTCAAACGACTTTATTAGGCTTGAGACTATTTAATTGCAGGTTAGATTACTACGAACTGTTCTCCATTAGTTGAATTAGCGGGTTGAAAGCATACAAAGGAGGCATCATACTGAAGAAGTTACGTACTACAGTACTGCTAAATAACCTTCAACTTGCAACAATATGCCTCCTCAATACATGAAGTTAATAAGCTAATGTAAAATCAGTTTCACATCTTCTTGCATTAGCAATACTACTACTTACAAATAAAGATTCCACCACGAAAATATGGTCAATTTGAAACTAAGCATCAAAAACATTGTTCTACGTAAGCCGAGAGAGAGAGGAGGGGAGGGGTAGGTAGTCGGCCCAGTTTAGAGCAGAGGAGGAAGGTGGCTGAGTAGGGCAAGAGGGGTAGGAGAAGGTGGAGAGAGAGGGGGGGGGTCAGAGTTAGCGCCACGTCAAGCCACCCCTCCCGTTACACCCACCCCTTCCCCTCTCCACACAGCCCTCTTACCTCTCTCTCCCCGCCCACCACATAATCCCACTCTCTTGCTCCCTCTCACCTCTACTACCCCCAACTACAACTCTCTCTCACTCTTGCCTCTCCTGCTTAGTCTTACCTCCAACTCGACCGACCGTACCCCCTTCTCTCTCTCTCTCTCACACACACACACACACACACACACACACACACACACAATCCCCTTCTTGCTCCGTCTTACCTCCAACCTGACCGATCGTACCCCCCTCTCTCTTTCTCACCATGAGACCCCCCCCCCATCCACATAATAATCAAGGAGTCACCGTATTGAAGGAACTGGGAGACTTTCTGATCCATTACCTGAGGGCTGTTACCCCTTAAGCCAAATAAATCGTCTGGGGATTAGAATATATATATATATATATATATATATATATATATATATATATATATATATATATATGTGTGTGTGTGTGTGTGTATATATATATATATATATATATATATATATATATATATATATATATATATGTATTGGGTTAATATAAAGGGGTAGCTACTTCTAATGAACTTCTCTTTCCTCTGTACTTCTAATTACGCTCTAGTAGTTTTATTTCTCCAATATGATCATTCCTCCCTCTCACGGGCTATTGTATCCTACCCTTCCTATCCAAATTCTCTTTCTAACTCAACTATCAGTAACAACAACCTCACCGTAGACAACTTCCCTCTCGTACCCTCTAATTAACCAGAAGCGCCCTCCTTACCATATTTTCCTCACCATTCTTTAAATTTCTCTCCCCCGTTCCCACATCATTTCCTCTAACAAGCCATCGCACCGTACCCTCCCCTTCTTATCCATGCTACACATTCACTTTAACCCTTTCGTACCCTCGTATTAACTAGTACGCACCTAATCTCTCAACACATTCTTTTCCCTCCGTCCTGAACTTCCCTTCTTCCCTGACAAGTTGTCGTATCGAACCCTCCTCTTTCTATCCAAAGTACATCTTCACTTTAAACAAACTCCCTCTCGTACCCTCCTAGTAACCCACAGTAATCGAATACTCCACTTTTCCCGTCCTGTCTTTCAACGGTCCTCTCACATGCTACTGTTTCTTCTAACATGCAGCCCTCAAATCTATTCCAAACGAAGCAGTGCACGAAAAGGTAGCCAGAGACGTCTTAATATCTGAAATAATTACGGCACTGTGATGTCAAACAGTCATAGGGAGGTTAAGAGAAAATGCAGAGATGATACAACAAAATACTGGCTGTAGACAGTGTTGAAGTGTTAAGTCTGGTTAACCTGAGTGTTGCAGACAGGCGTTAGCTTATGTGCATTCGTCAGTGAGGCTCGAACGCATTCACAGCATCCCCGTACAAGTACCTGAATCCTGTGCCAAACCGATCCAGCGCCATGTCACTTCAGTTCTCCAATTCTCCTTTGTCCCCCCTACAAACGCCCCTACCCCCCCTCCAAATCTCCACTCTTCTCTCGCCCCCAATGTCTTCCAATTTTAACACGTTCGCTCATCAACCCCCAACCCCTAACTTGCTACTCTTCCCTCCCCCACAAACATCTGCATCCTCTGTACACCCCCCCCCCCACATCCCCAAAGCTCCCGTATTCTTCGCCCTCCACAATACTCTTCCAATTTTCCTACGTCCCCCCATAAACACCGCTTCCCCTCACCCCAACTCTCTTCCTTCCCTCCCTCCCCCCACTGCTCTCCTCCCTCCTGCCACGCTCTCTGACGCTCGCAACACCCGCCCACACGCTCCAGTGCGTCTAGTCAACACCCACTTGCTCACTGTAACATGCCATCACAACTCTCACCCATTTAACCCTACTACACTCTACTTATTCACTGTACACAGACTTTAACAAGTCCTTCATTTGGCATCATGGATCTACTCTTCAACAAACACCCGCTTACTATACCAAATCACACCATCTACCAATATATCCCTAAACTTCAACCTGCAGTCTACCGTGTTCACATCCAGATGAGCCAGGGGTCACAACAAAAACCACCTCCAAACCACAGCACTACACTCTTTCAACTTCTCATATTCTACCACACTAACACAACACATTTCACCACACTACGATTATCCACTTAACACTCATTTTCTCATTTTACACCACTACAACACTTTCGCCAATTATTTCATAAAACTAGAATCATTAACTAATCAATCTGCTCATATTAAGGCTACTCGACTGGCTATCCAAAGTCGGAAACATACCGGCAATACAAATTTCTGAACTCAAATGAGATGAAATCTAGCTTCATTCTTTCGGAACCCCCAAACTGACTGTACAGTACGAATAGCAGTTATGCTGGGCTGGTTATCCTTACTCAGCCTACCGTATCTATGCGCCCCCTTCGTCCCTCTTCCCGGCCTGAATCAGCTGGACCTTACGCACTAGGTCACGGAACTCCCCCTCTCTACCACCGCCTCTCTGACGCAGAAGGGAACCTCCACCGACTCACTTGCCCAACACTAATATGCTTCCTTCTTCAGTATAACACTCCAAATTTGGCGAACTTCCTAGTTTTTGCTCGGACCCCAACTCTCTCTCTCTCTCTCTCTCTCTCTCTCTCTCTCTCTCTCTCTCTCTCTCTCTCAAGACTACCATCAGCACTCCCCGGTAAGAAAGCACATGGTATGATGCTACACGTGATACAGTAATAAGGCACTCAGTGGAAATCCAAGAACTACACTACGTTTCACATTCCTCCCTTGGATACTGTCATCACCCTTAGGAACACGTACAGAAAAGCACAACATTGGGGTCAAGAAGCGTGCCTCTTGAAATGGTCTTTACAAGTAAAATAATGGATATATCATGATTAAATACACTAGACACCTTACACCTTTACACCTGCTGATGTCCACGCGATCTCTCTGATACAAAAAAATAAATAAATAAATAAATAACCACTAATATAGAGCATCCTGTATAACCAATCCCTCCCCACTCACTTAGCTACCCTATTACCCCTACATACAGTAGACGTTACAAAGGGGTGAGGTGGATCCAGATACAGGAAAACATTTAAGTACTGTAGTATCTATCACCTGTGAGCCAATGAAATGGGTCATACATTCATACATACATCAACAAAACCGCTCTGCTGACCGCTGGAAATGGTTAGGAAAAAAAAAAAAAAAGAATTCCGGGATACGCAACAGTGTCTTTTGCCGCGCATATCTAGATGTTTTGTATATTACTTAGCATAAGCCTAATAAAGAAGAAATTCTCATCGATCTCAAACTGCACTGATATGGTACACAAGCGTATAGCTACTGTATAGATACTGTAGATAGATAGATATATGCCACTTGCTTGGCATGAATAACCTGGTAATCGGCAATTTCTGACAAGGTGAAACTGTACGACAAGCTTAGCCATAGAAGTTCCACCCTAATTAACAACTACTGATGAAGTCAGATTTACAAAGTGAGATAAATGCCAGTAACAGATAGAGGAGGTGGGGAAAGATGAACAACAAAGTAAGGAAGGTTAGAGAAAGGCTGGATTAATATATAAAACAGCTGAGTGCAGTGATACTTTTAAATTTAAATAATAAAACATAGTACTGTGGCACTGTAGTTTGTGGATTTTTCATTAGCCTATGTGAATACACAGGATACAACCACTTATAACTGAAGGTGTTAACTCTATCAGGCATGGGAATACTTTTTCAATGAATTCCAAAACACCATGGACCCCACAACAAGTTAGTGACAGATAAAGGAAAATGAATCTTGGATCCATAGCACACACTTATTATTCTGAACTAAGATATCAACATACAAAGTTCGAGGAAACAACACTAAAAAGAACAAGAAACTGCATTTATACGCACTGCAGATCTCAAATTTAATTAAACTTGAAGATCAGACGCAAAAGCAACACCTCCCTGATGGGGTTAATTAATGCAGTCCTCAATAATTTGTCACACTCTTTTCCGGCCCAGCTCGACCATACCACTAAATACAGTACTCCATAAATTTAAAAAATACTGAAAATACAGAACTGTGTTTTGTTTCTGAAATATCAGCAACTAACGTGATAAATGAAATAGGCTACTCATGACAAAGAGTGCTAAAACCAAGATTCTTAACATTCTGTAAACACTGTCAATACCGTTGCATAAAATCAGCCAAACACTTGTAACCCAAGGACGAATTAAAATTATCCAGTGCTAGCAAAACTACACATATCCTAATGGTCTTTATTTATTAAACTGGTTAAAGCAAAAAAAAATTGACATTCCTTCAATTGTAGTTTCCCTCAGATGGATAAAACCATCTAGCAATAGCCAGAATAAAAATTCTGAAGTATGCTTCAACCACTCTATGGGTTACCAGACATGGGTTTGAACCTTTTCACTGAGAGAGTTCTTCTACGATAACAGTGTCTGGCACGGGCTCAAGCAGGCTGTGTGTGTATGTACAATCAAGAACAAAAGCTATAGTCTTCTCAGCTTTGTCCCACCACAATATTATGGGGATCATCCTCTGTCATTATGTACACAGCTCTCTCTCTCTCTCTCTCTCTCTCTCTCTCTCTCTCTCTCAGAACCTTATGAGTTTCATCAAAGTATAGGTGAGTTATCACAACAACATTGTGGCAGGACCAGGCCAAGAAGGCTATAAACATTTATCAGCTGGCTGTATAAACAATAGGTACAGTAAGTACAGGGAATACATATACATTAACTGAACTGTACTGGCTGACTTCCAAACACCTGATATGAGCAGGTAGCTGTACTCAAACCATGTTTCCCTGCAGGCTAAATGATCTGTACTGACAAACAAAACACTTTCTTGCAGTGGGGAAGTGACCCACAACTTCATGTACATGTGGAAAGCTTCTGAAGAGCAGGGTGAGATGTGCTTGTGGATATTTGATGGTGGAGTGTCTGTGTTTGTAGTATGCGCCCATGTCCATCAATGAACCCTCAATGGGGAGGGAGGGGAGGGGGGAGTGAAAGGACACACTACTGCACCCTATCATGGCATGTTGAATGAAACTGAAGTTAATCTTTAAGCATGCCTCATCCATTGTGACTGTTAACTTGACCCTTTTCTGCACAGCCTGTTAAGTATGATAAAGTAGTTTGGGCATTATCAACAGTTAGTTAAATGGTACAGGATTCTGAATCTATGAGCTTTATGACTGAATCAGTATGCAAAGTACCATCCCTGAAAAATCCTGTGCATAGCAAATGCTGAAATGTATGGAGGCAGACAACACTAGCAGCATACATACTAAAGCATACTGCCATACAAGTACTGGCAAGGTTCCGGTACTTTTGCTGACTTAGGTGAACAGCAGACTAAGGTCAATGCTTGCAAATTAAGTCCAGACCACTGCTGTCATGCAGGTTTTCATATACTGTGGCCATGTAGCGTAATTCTACCAAGATCAAGGCCCAAGGAAGTGTCTAAAGTTCTCATTATTTGGCAAAGGTAACATACTGCACAAAGAATCTCATGCGAGAGAAAATTCCACATACAGTACAGCATCCACAACCTGTCTGAATTAACTGATATGTCTTCATACTCACTCACATCATACCCTACTGATTTAACGATTTATTGTTGCCCTCTTGTAAATTTATACTGCTTCAAAGGAATTCCCATTTCATTTACACCAGCACCTTTCTTAGAAACAGCATATTCACAGTCTTGAAACACTGTAACACCAGCAGTCAGGTGCAATGTGGCTGATTAAGTTACCTACTATCAAGACTTTAGCTTAATCCTATGGGAAGATACGGTATATAAACTTGCCACTACAATAGCTTTACATTGAGTGGCAAGTCTATTAGCTCCCTGCAGGCCTGGAAACCGTTTACATGTAAAAATATACAGTACAGTAACCAACCTATTCGCATTCCCTACAGGTCGCAAAGTTGGTTGGCAGAGGATTAGTGCCCCTCCCCGTAAAATAACTAACTCAAAAGCCAAACAGCCATCCCATATGGGATTATGGTAACTGGCTATAGACCGCCAATGAGGTGATGGCTTTTCTATTTCATTCTGGCTAGTCTTCTTTCTGCTTAGGGGAGATTATTTGAACTGAAGGGATTACTGTATTTGACTTCCATTAATCCTTTCAGCCTGAAGATACTGGTAATTAACTGCCTTCTACAGTAGCTGGCAGCAGACATCTGTAGTATATTCAGCTCAGGACCCCCTCAGGTATCAAAGAGTTAATGTTAAAGTACAGGTACGGTATACCCCGGTTTAATGATGCAATTGGTTTGGTAAAAACCCATCGTTAGGCAGGGTACCAGTATCATATATCGGGGAGTTTTAACATGTAAAGTAATGGGATGCATTTTTCAGCCTTGGGTTTCCCCCACAACTAAGTCCAAAACCCACCAAATGAGCCCAAAAACAAGCTTAAAGCCAATCAAAATGGCCTAACAGCTGTAAATGAAGCTAACCTAAGTCTAACACCTGTAAATAACTACTAAAACCTACAAATAAAATCTGAAAATCGTCAAAAATGTCTGGAAAAAATCAAACTTAGTAAACTACCTCAAAATGACAATGTTCACCCCACCTATGGCTAAAACACATTAATCCAAGTCTAAAATCTGTTTATAAATCAACCTAAACACAGACTCTTAGCCTAAAATATAATAAAAATCAGTAGAAAAATTCAAAACCCATCGTTAAACCAAGGTTTGGCCATCATTAGGCAGGGTATGGCGGTTTTTCTACTCCCATCGCTAAGCCAAGGTATCACATCTAGGGGTATCGTATATCAGGGTATTACTGTACCGGTATATCTACCTACAGTATCTATCTATAGCCAGATGCCACAATCCCACAAGGGGTGGCCATTTGTCTTTGAGTTTGTGGTTTTATGAGGAGGGGCACTAACCCTCCGCCAACCTACTTGCTGACACGTGGGGAACACGAGGGTTGGTTGTATGGTTACCACCCAGCACTGTACATGGTTTCCTGGCTTACAGGACACCATTAACCTAAGCTTGTCAATCAATGTAAAGCCACCTGAAAGAGAAAGAAGGGTAATAAGAGGATGACAGGAAAGATGAGGGAAACAGGAAGAGAGGAGGGGAGACAAAAAGAATGATAAAGGTGATACAAGATGCAGTCCGTACTACACATCAAGTGAGTAGATGATGGTCGCTATCACATTCTATTCTTTCTACTGCCAAAAAATTATCATCATCATCAAGACCTTTCCCACCCTAGGGCAGGGTTATGCAGAAAAAAGTCCTGACTGAAGACACTAACAATTGTAGCTAGCTAAACCTTATCGTCCAAGAAGTATGCATGGATATAATATATTAATGTTCTGTACTGGTATATAATATATGGTATGAAATGTAACAACTAAAGATGCAAAAGCAAAGAGCTGGAAATTCCTCTTTGTACTGGCACAGGACAGTTAGCCTCACCATCCAGCACTTGCATTGCAAGCAGCTCTGTACACTCACTCACAAAAGTATCTGAAATACCAGCACCTCTATCTTTACTTTTGATACACCAGACGTACCATTTGAAAATAATCTTGAGCAGTGCAACAACTTTCCACGAATGTTTCCTAGTTGTTTATCAATTCATTATAACTAATCAACTTCATACAATATATGAAATACACAATCGATTCAGAATGACTACCTTTAAGAAAATGGTGAACTGCAACCACACACACTGTGAAACCATTGATCAAACGATTTGATACTAGCTATTTGGAACAGCAAACTCAAAGTAGACAACCACCTCTTACAGGATTAAGGTGTCTGGATATACATAAATAGATAGATCGTACAAGTGTACCCCCTATACCATAAAGCAGGAACATGTACTGTACTTAGAGCTTACTTTCTCCTCTGACTTGTGCCTGTACCACCACCAGTATGGTATCCTGACATTTTCTTCCACCTACAGAGAGGGTGAAGTACAATCCAGAAACATGAAAGTACTGGATTGGAGTGTAATGGAAGACCTATCAACATCATGCCCAATGAAGTGGACCACACAATCATTCACGACCCCAGAATCCCATCTCCACCTTAAAAAAACTTTAAATGCAAGATGATGACAGACGACAATGCCTAGCAAACCATCTAAGTTACCAAAACCTTTCCACATCTTCCTGAGGCTACCACACAATTGACCCAGTCTACCCACACTCCATACCAATACTGCAAAGTATTCTGAAAAGCAAAATCAACTGGCCTGGAGTACCTCTTCCAATACCAGTGCCCACTGCAAGTACTGTACCGCATTTGTACTTTAAGACCCTAAATCATACAAACAAACTCATGATCAACTATCTCTTTGCAGTTTCACACAGATCTAACCATTTTTGCATAACATAACTATGCCTAAGATAATCACAACTTCTGTTTCTATATGAAAACTAGGTGCAGAACGCTGGGAGTAGAGTTGCGAGAGGCAGACCAAAGAAGACCTGCAATGTGGTCATTGTGTGACCTCAGGGATAAGGGATTGAATAGGGAGGCTGTCAAAGATCGAGCAGCATGGACAGCCACTATTAGGTGACCAAGGCTGAAGCAAGCAAGCATGCTGAAGCCTTCATAAACAAAACGATAGACCAATTTCTCGGATTTCCACTTAAATATCTTTAATTTTTTCTGCACTCTTCCCTTGCAACTAAAGCTCAATTCTCCAAGAACAGTGGTTCCCAAACTAGGGGGCCACAGAGTACTTGTATTCTTTGGCACCTACAGTCATTTCAGTATTAACAATATTTCATGACGATCTACCTGAGGCAAGATGTGTGAGGAATGTCCTTTCTTTTGAGCAGGTAGTGCCAAGCATACTTGGAACCAAAGCAATATGAATTCCTGGAACTTCAAGGTTATTCCTTGACCAAAAACATAGGCTACAGCAGTCAAACAGTTGATGAATGTATGGGTGTGAAAGAGATGCAACCCAATTATCCGAAAACTGGTTGAGTTTTCTCTCTCATTTATCACTGCAAAGTGGAGATTTTCACCCAGGTGGGCATCAAATATGAACACAGTCATCAGTCCCACTGCAATGGAAAATGGACTCTACTGTGTGATTCAAGTTTTCTTTTTTTTTTTTTTTAATGCAAGGAAGAAGGAAACAAAGGCCAGGAGCCCACAAGATTGTTCCTTCAAGAAAAAACAAAAACAAGACAGCCAAGTTCAATATCCACTCCAGATGCCCGGACACACTGCATTTAAAAGAGTGAAGGTCATAGACAGTAAGAAACACAAACAGAGGAAGACAGCTCCAGAACTGACCTGTTGCATACATGAAGGACTTGGGGCAATGATTAACTGTTGCATTAGAGTGTTGGATGGAAGAGGGATGGAGTTTGTTGCAAGAAGGGTGCTACACGCTTTTCACTGTGGCGGAGGGATGCAAGCAGACAGTTCAGAGAAGCGGTGATCATTGAAGTAGTGATAGAAAAGTGATAAAGATGTAACAGTGTGGTGAAGAGAAAGAGTTAGAAAGGAGTCAGTAAGAGGAGGAGTGTTAATGAGATGAAAGCCTTTGACTCCACCTCGTTACAAACAAAATATGGTATAATTTCTGCCATACCAACGAGTTTTCAAAGCACTTTCGGGTATTCTTTTACTCTTTTCCATATATGTACCACAGCTTTTGCTTCTATTTACCATGGTGTTAAAATCTCATGTCTAACATCCTCATCATGTGGCAGTGCCATAACTGTTTCTTCAAAGTAAGGTGCAGATGGGGCCACAGATATTACCTTATTTTGTCTAGAAGACAATGGAACGGAAAAGTTTGGAAGCCACTGCCATAGAATATTAGTGTTACTTTATACTGACAATTCCATCCCACAAAGAAGCTGCCACTGTGCAACTATTTTCGTCACAATGTTGGCCCTTTGTAAGGGCACTAAAATGGAACTTTGCCTCATCCAAATTAGGCTAGCTTAACCCCTTCGCACCCAGACGAGCATGATTGGTTAGCAGGCACAGCTCCAGAGAGCTTCAGTGGCCTTTACCAGACTCAGGAAATGCTCCAACACCTCTGTACCACCAAGTGAAAAGCACTGAGAAAACAATGATATACAGTAATAGGACATATGGCTGTACATCACAGGCACAAGCATAGCACTGAGGTAAATACATACATCCTGAGCAAGTAGGGGTTAAAAATGGTATGGTAAATTAGGTTCAGTTACTGCTATAATGAGTCAACCAAGAAACAAATAACTATCATATATGAATCACACAATACACAACTCAGAAAAGTAGGCTAAAAGAGAGAGAGAGAGAGATGCAAACTGTTCTCTGGCTCTTCTTGCAAAAACAAATCTCTCTCACTCTTGACTTGTTCCCCTCTTGCAAGGTCCATGCCTCGCTTCCATACGTCAGGGTAGGGATCACAATACTATCATGCAGTGACTTCTTAACTTCCATTCCGTACTCACCACCCTATTTCTCATCACTGCTTTCAGTGAACCAACAACCTTCCTTCCCTGCTGTACCCTTTCATGCACTTCATCCCCCAAAGTTCCATCCTTACTCATCACACTACCCAAGTACTTGAATGCACTCACATTCTCCATATCCTTGCCATCCACCCTCACCGTGCATTCTGTGACTTCATTCCTCTCAAACACCATAATTTTACTCTTGTTTACATTAACTTTCCTTTTCCTTTTCCTACACACTGTCCCAAATTCATTCACCAACCCTTGCAACTCCCATTCATCTTCACTCAACAACACTGTATCATCAGCAAACAACACCGGAATCTTCCAAATCTCACCCTCATTCATTGGAGCCACCCCCACATCCACCACCCTACGTTGCACCTTCTTTACAACCCCATCCATGTATATATTAAACAACCATGGAGACAAAACCGTTTCAGTCCCACATTGAGAGCAAAGAACTCACTCAGCTCACCATCCACTCGCACCATAGCCCTTGCTCCTTTGTACATACTCTTCACAGCACTCAACATTGTACATACTCTTCACAGCACTCAACAATTTCCCCTCCACTCCATATATTCTCAATACCTTCCACATACCTTGTCTATCTATTCTGTCATAAGCTTCCTCCAAGTCCATGAAGGCAACATACACTTTCTTTCCCTTCTCTAGATACTTCTCCACTAAACATCTTAGAACAAATAATTATCTGATCTACACACCCTTTTCCTTTCCTAAATCCCCCTTGTTCTTCTCCAACTAGCCCCTCTGTTATATGCCTAACCCTATCAATGAGTATTCTACCATATATTTTTCCAGTCACACTAAGAATGCAATACCCCTATGGTTACCACATACTTCTCTCTCCCTTTTTCCTTTGTATAAAGGAACAATTATACCTGATTTCCAGTCCTCCGGAACCCTTTCCTCTTCCCAAGCCAATCTACGTACCGGTAACTTCCAAATCCACTCCACTACAATCTCACCTTCGTACCTCAGCATTTCACCATACACTCCATCAATTCCTGGGGCCTTTCCCATCTTGATCTTCTTCGTTGCTTCCACTATTTTCGCCCTGCTGATCTCTTCCTCCCTCCTCTCACATCTTCTTCTCCCAGCCATTCCCCAACCACTTATACTCGCACTGCTCTCACTCTCTACATTCAACAAACCCTCAAAGTGCTCCTTCCATCTCCTCAGTTTCTCTCTCTTCTCCACCAACAATCTATTATTCCTATCTTTCACACTGCCTTACTTTCTTTACCTCCTTCCAAAACAATTTCTTACTCTCCCTCCATTTCACACTCAGATTCCTCCCAAACTCTTCATCCACTTTCTTCTTACTCTCCTTCACCAATCTCTTCAACTCCCTTCTCCTGCTCACGTATACCTCTCTCTTCTCCCCTACCTCTACTCGCTAGCCATTCACTATATGCCTTCTTCTTTTGTTCCATAGCTCGTTTCACCTCATCATTCCACCATGCTGTCCCCTGCACACCCCTAAATCTCCTCACTCCACAAACCACCTCACACGCTGCTCCTATCTCTTCCGTGAATATCTTACATACGGTACCGTACGTCTTCCACCCATTCCATCTGCTCTAACTCATACCTTCCCAATCTTTCTTCCCCTATGCTCTTATACTCTGCCATTTTCTCACTATCTTGCAATTTCTCCACTCTTCTCACAGGAGCTGTTTCCTCCTGTCTTCCCCTTCGTCTCTTCAACCATTTTCTTTATAGCCTTACCTTGGCCATCACCAAGTGATGGTCTGAGACTCCATTCCCCCACCCTCTCCACACTCTTGCATCCACCACTTGTCTTCTCATTCGCTCATCCACACACACATAGTCTATCATTGCCTTTCGTTCAACAAGTTCACCATCCATCCTCCTCATAACTCTCCATGTATACCTGTGGATCATCTTATGCCGATAGTAGGGGTTAAATATTGCTAACCCCTTACCAGCACAGATGTCCAACAAAGCACTACCATTCCCATCTACTTCAGCTGGCACACCCCACTGACCAACCACTCGTACATTCCCAACTTTGCCATTCATGTCTCCAATCAAAAACTCTCTCTCACTCCTCTCAAACTTGTCGAAGCATGCTTCTACACTTGCCCAACACTCATCTGTCACTCTTGTTGACAGAAATCTGCTGACAGAAAAATCCTGAATTATTTCTTGTCTTAGCAAGAAACACAGATAACACAGAGTGAAGAAATTTCCAGTGCCTCAATCATCCTGCTAAGCTAGTCAAAATCTAAGTTAGCTACATGAGGTATTTCATTGGAAGTTTGTAACTAAAGCCACACCACTGCAACTTAATGCATGTTCCCATGGAAATAAGTTTCATATGATATACATCAGTGAGAAAAGTCTAAACTTTAACAAATAAAACAGTACAAATACTGTACCACACATCATCAAACAGTACATGAACAGAAAGACATCCTGTGCAGTCTGCTAAATTAAAGGTAAATATGTGTATAGTATTGACTCTTGCACGTTTTCACCACCACCACAAGAGGTAGACCAAAAAAGAACTTGGGCCAGGTCACTGAGTTTGACCTCAGGGTTAAGGGACTAAACAGGGAAGCTGCCAGAGACTGAGCAGCATGGACAGCCGCCATAAGGCTAGGTGACCAAGGCCGACGCATGCAAACATGTTGGAGCCTTCAAAAACAAAAATGAAATGAAACACCAATTAAAATAACTTTTACAAAGCCATTTGTTCAAATTTATAAAAATACACTCTCCCAAAACAAGGTAAATATTCAGTTCATGGCCAGAGCAGTCCATTAAAAAAAAAAAAAATACTGCAATTAGACCTAAACAGAAAAAACCTTTATCAGTAAGAGAACTTTAAATATAAGCAAAATCATGAAAACTCATGCTCGACAGTACACTCAAATAATTCATGGGTAAAGTCTAGGTTGAAAGGATGAAATTTATGAGGGGCACTGAGGAGTCTGTTTTGGTGAAAGCAGCAACTTCTAAATCTTTGATGAAAATTTTAGTATGATCTGAGCTATTCCATGTAAAATGACACTGCCACAATCACAGAGCACTCATTTATGCAAGCTTAAAACAAGCTAAACCTAACCCACAAGCACTTTACTATCATAGCACCAGGCAATTTAAATGTATACACAACTTGCCTAATGCAATACGGTTAACTTGAAACACATGGTGCAGGGCAAAAATAAACTTCCCCACACTAAAGATTCTTACACTATCATTATCAAATGCCAACCAGTTATTAAGGTCACAAATCTTACCAAATCAGCTGATGCAAACCAACACCACACCTGCCCAGTTTTTATTCCCTAATCCATCACATCTATACCTGATAAAATGTAGGAAACACAATCTATCGCATACTGCACTACTTACAAAAGCGGGGGAATGGTGTGGTTAATTACATTTATTCATTTGGCGTTAAGGGAATGCATGGGGAGTGGTGAAGCGACTAGGCCCCAACTAACATTTTTTTTTTTCTATCATGAGGTTAGGATATATCTCAATATGGTACGTGCGGACGAGAGGAAGGTGTAAGAAGGAAAAATACAAGTGGGGCAATGGAGAATGATGTATGGTGATGGTTTAGTGCATTGACTCCATTTTCTGGCGGCGGACCTTTATGCTGCGCCATCTATCTCGCCGGCCCTGAACTACCCACCCACATCTCATTTAACTCCGATTTCCGACCAAAATCCCCTACAGAATCACAGACCATGGCCACCCAACTTTAAACCAAGGCCAGGGTGTTCTCTGAGACGGGACAGGGTGTGGAATAAAGCGTAAATAGGGGTGATGCAAGGGGAATGATGAGGTTACGGGTGTCGCCGCTAGGGTACAATGGCTAAGTGTACAGTCAGCCTCGCCTACAACATTCAAAAATATTTCCTCTCCCCTGGCTCACATGACAATCAGCTGACTCAAAACGGTGCGACAGGGAGTCAACCCCTATGTGACAGTCACATAGGTGGTAACTAGTATTCCTCTCGCCAAACCCGTGGCTAGAAATTCGAGTCTTATTTTGAAAAACAGCTACGAAAAGAAACTTCAGAAAGAACAGAGAGGTGAAACTCGCCACTTACCTCAAAAGGCTCGGTTCTGCTCACGCTATGGGGGTAATGACCAAATACTCAACATTGTCACCACAGCACTTGAGGCGGCACCTTCCAAAATGCCACAGAAAGCCACTAGAAAGATGAAAAATTGTGGATTTTCCTGGTCTCAAACAACAAGACGCGCCACAGACATCAGGGCGACCCAACACTGCCGCTTCCTCCGCTACGCGAACTAGACCCCATATTTTACATCTTTATCTCGCTAATTATGGCTCAAACTGTGGGAAACTCAGCAACAATCGGATATTCTTAATTTATCCGTATGAAAATAAGGGAATTAATTACAATGCGATGCATAATTCGAAAAAAGCGTAAGAATACAAGGAGTAAATATGTGCAGGTCACTGTGGGGCCTCCTGCCAAACCGGACAATATTTTCATTTTTTTCAAAGTTCCTATGAATTTTTATTAAAGTATGATTTGCAGTGAGGTTTATAGATATACATTTTATCTATTAAAGCATACAGATACCAAAAATTTTCATCCAATTGCGAGATATTGAGGAAAATATAGTTTTATCAAAGAAAACTTGTCACATACATTCTCTTTGATGTTCAAGGGTTACGTTGTTAAATTTCTCAAAAAGTTTGCCTGGTGTCCCTTTGTTTTATTTTTTGTTGGCATGATTGAATTGTGCACATATGTATGAATAACTTCAGTCAGATTTGCGTAAGAATCAGCTAGCAATATTTTCTGGTTGGATATATACGAAATAAATCTGTTGTCATTAATAAAAATAAGTAATGGCTGAGATATTTCCAGGATTATTATGAATACGAAAGTTTCAATATACCTGAAAAGATAAAACCATATCCACTGACGTTGTCTCTATGGTTAGATAGTTTCAGGGTTGTTCAACAGAAATGCAAATGAAAACTCATGAATTCTAAGACATTTTTGGTTAGCATCATGCATCATGCAGAACATGGGAATTCATGGTGGCCAAGTAATTTGCTTATATATATGTGTCAAAGACCCCTGGAGCGTTGACAATAAATACAGTCAATGTACCCTTATAATTATTACAGATACTGTCTAAAGACGACATGGACTCGCGAACAAACTTTCAAGCGATTCCTGATCAAAACTTTTTTCATGAAGGACGAGGAAAGGAAAGTACAGGATCTTCCTATATTTCTAGTTCATCCTGAGAAAACGAATTCTAGTAAAGAGAGGAAATTTATAATATGTTATTGGGTGAATTCCTGCCCAAAAGGAAAGATGCTGCATTGCTAATATTACAGCCTTCATCAGAAAAACAATATCAGTGGTAACAAAATCATTATATATATATATATATATATATATATATATATATATATATATATATATATATATATATATATAGACAAAACTATGGAGACCGGACAAACATTTTTTTGTGGGGAAAAAAATTAATATATGCAACAGGAAAGCTAGTGGAAGTTATTTAAGCACCCTAGACATTTCTTGAAAGCTCAACCCATTAGTACGATGACACATTTTCATTTTATTCCTACTACTGAAGACAATTTTATGAAGCTTAAGAGACTCATAGTAGCGAAGAGGTTAAAAACAGTCTACATAATGCCCTTTAAATCATTACTTATGGTACATCTTACTTCATTTGTGCAACCTCCTTACAATTATATTCAGGTTAAGACCCCTCGTAATAAGCATACTTCAGGAGACATCAAGTTCTGGATAAAACGCTTTCAGTGCGGTAACTTTTTTCTTTTATTTATTTATTTTCCTTTCCTTTTTTTTTTTTTTTTTTTTCCAGTCCTGCGCACTGCGCAGTTGACCTTCGTGCGGCGAGGAGCGGTGCCTTCTCCCCTGGCAAGTAAATGTGCGTGTGTGGATGAGTGATTTGGTGAGTGTGTCATCCTGTCTCGGCTACCCCCCTTTTTAGAAGAAAAAGCCTAGGTATATAGATATATGCAGATAGCTTCCAGCCTCTACAAGTAAAGTTAGCTCAAGAAAGAACCCTCGTACTGAAGGATTTGCAAAGTGGCCTGTAAGTCTTTTCAGTATGATGATATTTTTACCTGGACTTGTTACTGTTACCTTTAGACAGTTTTATTAAACCTACCACTCTAATACTAGAGGAATAAAGAAAAAAATATCCCTGTCAGGTTAGAGGACTCAACACCTTTTTCAAGTTTATTTCCCTATACGACACATTATCATTCTCTTGTATGTCATTCATGCAACCTACCGTATGTCGATACTTAAAAATATATAAGTAGCGTAGAGGGAATATTAAAGTGTAACAGCATAAATAAACTGGTAATGGAAAACAAAAAGTCTCCTAAATTGACAATAAGACAGAATACGACCCTTCTTTTCAATTTCAGGACACGGATTCACAAATTTACGATCGTTTGCCTGTCGTAACCAAGATAAATGATCGTAACTATCATTAATTTTCTGAAGGAAAAATGGAAGCGAGAGTGCAAAATCCGTTTCACTTTCATATCTTAAATAATAATGAACATTTCGTATCCTATACTGAGTTTGTTTTCTTGTTTGTTTGTTTGTTTGAGACGAAGATGCACTCGACAGGTTGGTGATGATTAGCTGAATGCAACATGTCCGAATAACATTTACTAACCCAAATTTCCCCCTCGAATATATGTTGTTACTTAATAATGTTAACAAGTAGAGACTGAAGTAATGTTGCATTCAGCCAATCGTCACCAACCTGTCAAATGCATCTTCGCCTCAAAAAAATTATATATATATATATATATATATATATATATATATATATATATATATATATATATATATATATTGTTTAGATTGTTTTTGAAGGAAGGACAAGAAAAGGACCTTGCCTAATCTTACATCTTGTCTTGTTCTTCCTGTAAATTGAACTTATAATCAATTCCTCCTCGTAACCATAACTTCTTTTTTATAGGAAAAATGAAAAGGGAATGAAGAACCTTTGCATGTCTCGTGTTCTTCATGAAAAACACTCTTACGACCAACTCCTTTTCGTATCATGGCTGTACTTTGGAGGAAGGACGAGTAGAAAATCTTCCCATAACTCTTGTTTTCGTTAAAGAAGAAGGAAGAAACAAATTAGGTAAGATTATTTCAGCAGTGATGGAAGCACGTTAGAATAATATAAGGTACACTATTTTCTTTCCAGTAAAAAACAAAACAAAATGTAGTATAAAACTGCATTACATTGATTACAGTAATGACGGACCTATAGTTTTGCGTGAAACAGCCTATGCAGTGATTCCAATTTGTACCGTTTCCATCAATCACTATCTTCTTTGTTACCCATGTCTTAATTTCGTTGTCTACTCATACCCATTGGTAGCTTATCAGTACAATTCAGTCAGTCTCTTGTAGTTTTCGTAGTACAGTTTATTTGTTTTTGTAAAAAGGACCACGTGAGGAGAGGACAAAATTTTCCCGCTTCTCGTTCTTACATCAAAAATAAATTTGGAAAAATTATCGTATGCTATATTTGTTTTGTGGGAAGGACAAGGAAATGAGTGTGCAAAGTTTTCCCGTCTCTTGTACTGTACTTCCAACAAAGAAATCTAAGTTACAACAAAGAATCGATGGTAAGCTGACTTTCTCCCAGGAGAGACTAATGAACCGTGCACACTACACACTAGACAAATACCCCTTTTCATGTGTTAAACAGCTTTAGTATTGTTCTTGCGGACGCAGCTGAGACTGAGTACAGGAGCCTGAGGGTATTTATTCCAGTTAACACCAGACAAAAGGGTTGCTATTAAAACTCCTGAGCCAAAGAGAATGCGACCCAATGACGTCACGCTTTGTTAACGGCTCAAAGTCGAGGTCACTCGGTTTATTAGCTATGAATGTAAGATAAGCGGTGATCTTAAAACCAGGAGGGTGAAACTGTGTGAAAGCTCTCGGACAGTCACTTATGAAACCCATAATGAGCCATATTCTCGATGATTTTGGATATTACGTAACTTCCTCGGCGATATTATTTACACATCACACCCCCTGGCATTTATTCCTCCTACTTCTACTGTAATTTTTAAATCCTAACTTTACCAGACTATTCGTCCTTTTTCGCTTATGTCACAGCTCAGTGGCAGAAAACGACTGAGTCTCTACATCCTTTTCATTACACTTCTTTGCGACTAGTGTAATATTGTATTGTTAGTCTTTTCCTAAAAAGACGGCAATTTTAGAAAACTCATTGTGGAAAGAGCATTGTGGCAATATTCCAGACTTTTTATCGTAACACCGTCGTTATATTTGTGCGTAAGTAGTCACCTGTAAAATTCTTAAAACCCTGGGTCCATTGACGTATTCTATTAGGCCACTTTTGAAGGGTTAATCCAGCCCTTCCAGTTCGATCAGACTCTTCCTTCTGCCGCGTTTTGTACGGTTCATTATGGTCATACAATTTCATAGAGAACTCAGACATCAACCAAACAGTACCAGCTGCGTAGCCAGCGTGTGGCATTGAAGTAACTTCCATACTATCAAGACGACTTCCACGAAAGTGTTATTTGTCCTTTCTGTCACGAACTCCAATCTCTTATTTACAAAGAAGAGTAAGGGTATATTAATGCTGAAATAACTACCATAAATTGAACTCTTACAGAGCATATTTACGCTGTTATCTATAGATTTTCCCAGTAAAACCCTTACCTTCTCTGCAGGCATCCAGTGTGGTACTACTGATAGTGATGGACAGTCAGGCTGGTACTATATACTGTTGTTATCCTCGCTATTGACCACTGATACTGTCTCAAAACATTAAGCGACATTAACTAACCTCAACAAAATGACTTTGCTGCAAGCCGCAAGCCCGGGCCAGGGTTGCCAACTTAGCAACTTCGTCGCTAGATTTGGCGAAAAGTCGCTCAGCTACTTTTTCTGCCAATTAGTGACTCGGCGACATTTTAGCTACTCTATTGCTTTGCGACATTTTTAGCTATTTTTATTACCAAACCAATATAAGAACATATAATAAAAAAACTAAAAAATAATAAATAAAATGGACATTTGTCATCATAGAGATCGTTCCTGTCCTGGACGTACTGTACTGTACTCGTATTATACCACTCACTGTCACCCTCCTGTCCTCATTCTGTTAGGATTCTCAGCTGAGTTACACCGCCTTCGTCCTACGCTCATTCACAGACCGCAGCAGCCTTCCGTGAGGAACGTTATTGTAACTGTCGAGTGCCCTTCATGTGTCTTTTGAAGAAACAATGAGCAAGAAGTACAGCCTGCGTTTTCGAACTAAATAATTCAATGACTAGATATAAGTGGCTTACTAGACTAGAAGGAGACGGAACTAGAGCAATTGCAAATACTGCAAGTGTCCCTTGAATGCAAAACTAAGTGACATTGATGGAAGCACCGCAACGCTACCAAACACAGGAAAACAGAAGAACCATTTAGTTCCTAGAGGCAAAGAGTTATTCCATTTGAGAATGTAAGTAACGACACCAGAAAATCGGAGGGTCGAACAGCTCTCTTCATTGCAGAACATTGTGCACTGTGAGCAGCAAACCACTGGTCAGAGGTGTGCAAAGTGTTTCAGTGACAGCAAAAGATGTAAAAATCAGAAACTTAAAAGATGTATTAGTGGTCTTCAATTTGATATCCCCACACTTCAGCGAACCGAGAGCTGATATAAGCAAAAGTTTAACCAACTGACTGATGATATTAATGACATTTCTGTGACAAAGTCATTAGGTATTCTGATAAAAGGAAGCTAATTCTAGTGACATTTTTGGATATGAACGAACTCAGTGCAGTGTTGATGCAATACGTGATGCCATAAAGCTAAGAAATAACGCGCTAGACTTGCAGAAACTTTTAACTGTTGGGAATGACAATGTATCCGTGATAACAGGTGTTAATACTGATGTTTATGTGGAATTATTGGTCAGGTCCCACGATTGCTACTGATCAGGTGTGCATGTCATTCATTGCTACTTGCAGTCACCTATTCTACCAGTGATCATCTTCCACGGCACCTCAGTATTTTTTGATAAGAGACTTTCAGTTGAATGCCACGCTCGTCTGAGACAAATTAGACACAAGGAGTTATACGGTTTGATTAATAAAGGACAGACCCCTTGGAAACAAGTGCAGTTAAGTCAGACACGATGGTTGGCGGTGGAAGCTGCCATAGTCAGAATTCTGAACCACTGGACTGCACTCAAAACTTATTTTGAACTTACACGGCAAGAAGAGCGCAGTTATACTGCTGAACTCCTTTATTCAATGCTTTGTCATAAGAAAAACTACGTGTTTACGGTGCTTTATTCTTGAAGTTCAGAAAGTCAACAAAAGTTTGAAGCAGAGGCGAATGCTCCAACAACGTTACTGAATGATTTGCTTCAAATGATTGACTCCCTGTGCTCTAAGATCATCACAATAAAAACAAAGAAATAAGTAAAGTAAGTGTAGAAAGTTTGCTGGAACTACACTTTAATTTGGGTTATGAGTTTGAGAGAAGTGAGGGACTACAAGTTTCCTGATGAGGCAGATATTTGTAAAAGGTATATCTAGTTTGCTGTTTTAACTGATAAAGCAACTGTGACATCGCTTGCCTGATAACGTTCGTGTCTTGCGGTCAATGTCATCGCTATAACCAAGTGAATGTCTGCAAACAGTTGAACCAGGGATTCTGGACTTGGCTAAGATGTTTCTTGGTGATGAAAGTATTCTCACTAGCATAGAATTTCATTGGAGAAAATTACACTTCCCAGTGTGGAAACAAACTTCAGACACTTCAGCTTTAGGCAGAAGTAACTGATTACAAAGATGAGCCTGGGGAAAGACCGTACAGTGATCTTTCTGAACTAGCTCTACCAGTACTCTCATTATCACTTGGTAATGCTGATGTTGAGCGTGTATGTAGCCGAATGAACATCGTAAAGTCAACTTCAGGAAAAGAATGAGTGTGAAGTGTATGACAGCACTCTGTCATAAAGTATGGACTGAGATGGCAAGGAAAGTGCTGCCATCGGAGGTAATTAAGAACATTGGCACAGTGGAGGCTAACACGAAAAAGTCGGGTAATAGCTTACAAGATCCTTCAACTTCTAGCCTGGTCATCGAAGAAGATGAACCAACACTGGGGCTTGAATGATCTATTGTAATCACCGAAGAAAGTGCTGATATTCATTGAAGTATTATTCTTACAATTTACGTTACATCGCATTTTCCACACATTGTTACTCTGATAATTATTCATTCAGTCTATGTTGATACTGTTAACTTTACAAGTCTTTGTATTAAATATTTTAGGGACATTTAATGACCAATCTAGCGACCTAAAGTTTGCTTGAGTTGGTAACTCTCCCACCACTGGGTGCTGACAATAACAAACTCATTGCCAGCTTGTGCCTATTTTGAGAAAATAGGCCAATGTGGATAATGTCCACATTCTTCCCCTTAAATTAAAATGAAAAAGTAGTGCAAATAGTGCTCGAAAATGTTAAAAGTAAGTGAAGAGGATAATTTGTTCGTACAATTTGCCTTCTAATGCCGACCCTGTAGTATTGTACCGGGTATTCTGAGGTTGTTTTTTATGTAGCGATATCAGTACGGTATCATTTCATTAAGATACAGCATTGCACCATTCATATTTAACGAATATTTAACAGGTCCATGATGGCAGTTCCCAGACTTACGGTATGATCAGGGCGGAATGGATTGTTCGGCAGCAACATGACTACTTCAGCTTTCTTTGAAATTACATGAAAAGTGGTATGATTCTGGCAGGAGATTCAAACCACCTCTGAGGAGTGTTTTACCTGTGACAGTATTGTATGAAATTGTATGAAACTTCGGAACTATAAGACCACAATGTGGCGGTACAAAACACGAAATATTAATGTGATGGTCTGGAGGTACGTATATTAATGTGATAGTCCGGAGGTAGCAAGAACTTTTAAAAAGTCACTGGGACATCCTCCAATTCGTCTCCGTATCGTAACAGGAAAAACGTTTTAGATTATCATCAGCTCTTGTCCTTGTGCAAAAAATATGTTCAACGCGTTGACCTTTGAGGTATTCATATATTTTGAACGGGAACTATTGCGTCCACTGCCATGCACACTTCACTCGCTGTTGTGCACATTTAAATCTCAAGCACATATCAGTTCGCAGTAGTGTCTAAAACTGTTTCCCTTCTGGAGGTGTTTGAAATTCTTGAATCACCTGTTTCATCCACTCTGTACAGTGCAAGCACACCAGCTTAACGAGTCTCCCCAGTTTTGTGATGATGGATAAGGTTTCCTTCATGTTGTGGCATCGACATAGCCAGGTAGGGGAGCTGCCCGGTTATACAAACATGACTCGCCCCTCAGTCCTCTCCCTGTCCCCCAGAACGAGGATGGAGGATTGCAGAAGAGCAGTTTCGGGCCGTGGTCCACTGAAGTCAGGTTCAGATAAGCCTGGGTTGCTGCTACTGCTGCTGCTGCTGCTCAGCTACTACTACTACTACTAGGCCTACTACTACTACTATTACTACTGTTGTTGTTGTTGCTGCTGCTGCTACCTGAGGCATCATTAATTACACCACACCGCCAGCAGCCAACAAGAGAGAAACACTACGCTTTGCTAATAAATCCTGACTTGAGAGTCCCCTGAACATCACACACTCAGCTGAACAATCAAATGAACGCATACGGCACGCTACACCCAGATTCACTAAACACTTGAAGCAATTTCCTCTCGTAAGTCTGATATTATTGATTTACAATGAGTGATGTCGGAAGTTTCTGCATTCTTGCCCTTCCTATCAGAGATAGATACGCGTTGACAGAGAGAGAGAAAGGGCGAGAGTATATCTGTGAGAATTTTGTCTCATAACTAGATATGGTTTTGCTGAAACAAGAGGGCTTGGGTTATTCTACATTCTCCTTGCTTGCCCTCATTTAAAAAACAAAAACAATAAAAAAAAAATCCAAAAAACGTGTGTTGATCACAATTTTGTCTGTCAATCCGAGCCTAGGTTTGTATATTCTGTTCATTTTAACTACGCGTAAAATTGCCGTCTCTCCCTGTCAATTGCTGAGCGATAGCTAGATATTAACATTAAATAATGATGTTATTCACGAAGAAATGCTATGGGGAGGATGTAGATCCATAGTATTGTCTTATTCTGCCATTAAGTGACGGGAAATAAGCTCCATTAAGTGACGGGAAATAAGCTGCAAAAAGACGAAAATCACCGCCTAGTTATTAAAGTGAGTGGCGGAGTGGAGTTACGCAGTGTTGTGGGAGCAATACCTCTTCCACGGACGAGATACCCCACTGAGGGTAACACTCCACCGGGTCCACCCCTTTCCACTGAAACTATTAATTTTACCATCAGATCCACACCCCCGCAGGAAACACGAGATGAAGTGGACTAAAGGCATTGTCGTGGGTGGCATAACAGACATCGTAGCTCATTTTTCTCGGCGATTTATTTTATATATTACATCTTAATTGTTACCTTTTTGTGCGTTATCGCAGCAAACTGAGTCGATAGTAAAATACACAAACAACATAGAATGCCACGGCATAACATGTATAATAGATCAATAAGAAAAAAGTTTCTATGTAATCTCCTATACCACTTTTATACACCGCCCACATACAGATAGCCTACATCATTCAGGGGAAAACAGCGTCTGATTATTGACATTTGTTTTGAATTGTTCTGATGGTTGTAGCCTACACACTTGAATGGTCTCCATGCTTTGAAGGCACACACTGGACTTTAGAATAACAGAAGTTCCCTTTTGTTAACTTCTGGTCACTACACACTAACAGGCGTAGTTCTAAAAGTTAAAGGCGTCAGTTTTGACTGTAAATAAACCATGTGATTCATATTAGGCTGCAGTGGTCGCGCTAGTCACATGTTCAGCACACGTATTTTTTGTATGAATTTGTACATGTCTGAAGATGTTCACATACGGTATATTCGCAGTGATTTCATGTCATCCTTTCCTCAGCTATTCATTTTCCATATGAGACTCTAATATCCTCTTGTAGGTTGCCGATGTAAATTATTTCGATAGAATAGCGATATAATTAACAGACGAGGTGAACTATGCAAAATACTACGATGTCTCCAATGTCGAAGCTAATACAGTTTGATCTTTAGTCAGTTGATATTTCACTAGTTGCATACGGAACATAAAAGACGATGATGATGAGAGCAAAAGAAATATTCCGTAACTCCCAAGTTAGATGAAACTTGTCCCCACTGATGCTTTGTGGTGTATTTCGGTGTAACTGGCAATTCTGAGTTACATATTACCTTCAGTTAAGCGTAGTGCCTAGTATCTGACTGTGTAATATTTTGATGACGTTTGCCAAGTCCATGAAGGTAGTCTGGAGGCTAAATTATGTCCTTTTGTTTGGTTCTGTAATGAGTTTATTCTTATACCACAGTGCAGTTTTATGTTCTGAAGCGTACACTGATGCCATAGCTTGCAGTGTAACTTTGTAAACTGCATTCTTTATATTTGTGCCGTGTGAGGGAAGAAGTGAAGGGATGTCAAGGTGTGAGCTTCTCGCTGTACGAGAGATGCTTCTTTTAGGCACAAGTTTAATCATGCTGTCTCTGAGCATGATGAAGTCGACATTCTCCCGCAAATTTGGAAACGATATGAATAAACACTACAAAAACATAGTCGTTTTTGTGTTTGTTCATTCACCAGCTTCCCTGTGGTATAATCCGTATTCTCGTTGGCATCAGAGACTGGTAGCACCTCAACCATCGCGATTTGTTATACATATTGCGCCTTAATGTTATTTTTCGTATGTTATTTCTATCTGTTTATTACCGACGACTTTCACAGTTAATATACTAGACGATATTTATGTACAGCTCATACCTCAATATTATATGCTCATAAGCCTAACTTTTATATCTTTGTATAGTTAACCACAACGCCTACAATTCAAACAGTTTACTCTGCTTACTCACCTGACGGGAAGTCGGAGCGGAGAATGTTGTGTTCATAT
Source organism: Coenobita brevimanus (assembly GCF_032717465.1). Lineage (NCBI taxonomy): Eukaryota > Metazoa > Arthropoda > Malacostraca > Decapoda > Coenobitidae > Coenobita > Coenobita brevimanus. The sequence goes on along the minus strand of NC_136971.1, from coordinate 7,770,246 downwards.
TCTAATTTGTGTGAGTCGGTGATGCGGAGGCCAACCACGTAGTTTGTGTGCCCGCCGCCAGGGCCCCAGGGTGGCGCTGATGTAGCATCCATGTTTATGCACCACGCCTGACGACCGCGCCTTTTGAAATCAGTCGACGAATCCGGAAAATATAGTGTCATGGTCCACTGCGCAGCTTACGGCGAAACAGACAGCAAGCTAAAAACAGTGTTCCAATAGCATTACCATGATGGAGGCGACGAGTGTGGTGTTTCAGTATGGCAGCAAAAGTCACACCCTGGCTACGGAAATAGCCCCTCCATATTATGGAGCTCAGTGAGGCCAACCCATAATTCCCTACTTTCACCGCTAACTCCGTGCCGTGGTAACGCTCTACCTTCCTCTGCGTTTGCCAGACGCCACCTGCTCTCATATCATCATATCTACACCTTTCTCTTTTTGTCATAGTGCCACAGGATTTAGTAACTGAGGTTTGAAACTGAAAAACATGTGTTTTTTCCTAGATGCTTTTTCGTTTGGTTGAGTATTTCTTAATTAGAATTGCTATTCACCACCTTTCATCCACACCATCGATCAGTCACATTTCTTTTTCCATTTTCACGATTTCACTGCCTGGCTCCCTGCATGTCATATCGAATAACGATGTAATTTTTGCCTGACTTTTTCTCGCTGAGTAGGATTGCCAAAAAATAGTAAAGCACTCTTATTCTAAACGTTACTCTCAAGGTTATCGAAAGCACTGTAGGCCTATACTGCATTCGCAAAGCTTGTTTAAATCCTTGAGGTCTCTATTGCCTCTGCTAATTAACCCTTTTAGCGCGATGACGTAGTTCCTATTATATTTTGCTGCCATAAGACTAGTTTACTCAGCTTTAGGCCTTTTTTTTTTTTTTTTTTTTTCTGCAGATGTTTACGAGCGAGCGAACGAGTCTCACGTCAAGGCATTTTTTCACAAATGAGTGGCCCAACCAGGCTCTGCCCGATCCGGCCCGACCGTATTGCTTTAGAGATTATAACTCAACAACCACATGGCGATCATTGCGTGGTTTGCGCCATATGATAGCTCTTTAAAAAAAAATTTTGGCAGGACTCATCACACCCCGGCGGCGCACGTGGCACGTGACACGCGTCAAGTGCAGTATGTCGAAAATCCTCAAAAGAGGACCACAGGCCAGACAGCTTGTAGTAATGGCATGAAACTTGGTAGGTAGACAGCCATCAATATACTCTAGGCATCCTCGGGGTGTATGGCGACATTTCAGTGCTTTCGGATTTAAATGGCCTCGCTCGTACCTTGCCGACAAAGGCAATTTGCTGATTGATAAAAGGCTTCATTAACCCTTTCGTTAGAAGAGGTTATATTCTGAGAAAAAAAAAATAAAATCAGGTGTTAGCAAGACTAAAATCAAAAGGGTGTTTTCATATGAAAGAGATTACAAAAGGAATAAGAAAGATACTAACACTAGTAGGAATTGTGCTGATGGTTGTAGCTGATAAATTTCCCCTCCATTAGCTTATTACTGACATGGATTAATCATTTATGTAATACCAGTGATGTAATAAGGTGAATTAATCATGATAACACTAACAGTATAAGCAACATATAACGCTAATAATGTAATAAAAACAGTGGTGATGTTGTTGTTGATGTGTCCATCTTAACTGCGAGTATATTTATTACTCTTTTTATGGGGACGCTTCTCAGTATTTCTGTCGGTGCTATCATCACCTTCAGCAACACAATAAACACAGTTATCATCATCATTATCACCATCAGCACTATCCTTGCCATCACCAGTCATTACCAACACATTTTTCAGCTCCAGCAGCACACCACATCATGTATTTGTGCAAAGATTGTAGCGACCAGCTTGCACCAGTCTGACATGGGCCGGCACCGCCATTATATACAGTATAATTATGTCGAAAGCGTAACTTACGAGACCAAGGCGGAGGAAATCTGTGACTGGTGAAGAGATGCACAATGCTTCACACTTGAATGTGGGTGTGGAAGGCTTTTGGGGAATAGAGTGAGAAGTGCATATTTATACTGTGTTGTTGAGTGTGACTGTGTTTAGGAATGAGAAAATGTGTATACGCCATTTAAGGAATCTCGAGAGGACGTGAAGTGTGAACATGTGAGAATACATGAAAGGACATAGTGCTATATCCTCTTGACTGTCCACCCTAGGGTGTGAAAAAAAAATTAATAAAACACACACAACTCACCCGCTAACCGGAAACTCTAAACCACATTCATCATCATCATCGTCATCATCATCGTGGTTAGCAACATTAACATTTTTATTATCATCACCACCACCACCACCACCATCATCATCATCATCATCACAGCCACCGCTACCACCACCATCGCCAAGATCATGATCTGACAGCACTACACCACAAACATTTATATTAATTATCATCAGCATCGCCACCATGATCATCATTAATACCACCATCATCACTGCACATCCTCATCACCACACTGTCACCACCACCACCACCACCACCACCACATCATCATCATCATCACCAACACCACAATGCCGACGTGATTAAGTAAGGTGTTGTATTGCTCAATAACAATACATCGAGTCTACGTCACACTCACGGCACGTCGGTCAATTTCACCTAATTCTGGTATGCACAGCTGTCGCAGTACCTCATGTTTAGCGATTTATTTGTTGTACATGTACTTCTCCTTAATATCGACTCACTTTGCATCAGTAGGCTTTCATACTAAATTTCTCTCAGTTTTGATTAGATTAGCCACCAGAAGGCAGTGAGAAGTAAGAGTGGTATAATATTAAGCTAACATATGTCCCTGACTGAACAGTACCTTCCCATACATTGGCCAACCTAACCTCGGTACTACCACACACACTTTCTCCTTCCTTCACCGCCCTCTCTATTTCCTCCCTCCTTCCCAGCTCCTCAGTTTCTCCATTCCTTCCTCCCACCCTCACTTTTCATTTCTTATCTTCTTCATCCGACTTACCATTTTCTTCCTTCTTCTTCTTTCCTTACCCCCTTCCCATTTTCTAACGTCCTCCCTCCCTCCCTCTCTTCTTCTTTTCCCACATATCTTCCTTTCTCTTTCCGTCCTTCCCTTCTCCCCCATCCATCTCCTCCCCCTCCTTTCATACCCTGTTTCCCTTCCGTCTCTTCATTTCTTCTCTACCTTCCTTCTTCCACCACCAGCATCACTACCATCATCATCATCATCATCGTCGTCATCGTCGTCGTCGTCGTCATCCTCATCACATTGCGATGATGGCCTTGTCAAGGCCACAGTTATGAAGTAACTGGGATTACCTTTCCCGTCTCTCTCTCTCTCTCTCTCTCTCTCTCCTTACTGACATGCACTTTTCTTCCCTCCTTGTTTACCTCTTTCTCCCCATTTCCTTCTTTCCTCCTTCACCTTTCTTTCCTTCTCCTCCCTCCCTTCTTCTCTCCTTACATTTCAACCTACCTTTCCTTTTTATCTATCTCCCTTCTTTAGTTCCCTGTTTACCCTCTTTCTCTTTTCTGCTTCCCCAACCACCGTTACAGGCATCATCATCATCATCATCATCACCCCAAGGCCACAGTAATGAGGTAACTCGTACTGTACATTCCCATACATTGCTCAATCTTGCCTCCCTCTCTGTCTGTCTGTCTGTCTGTTTGTTTCATCCTCTGTATTCCTTCCGCCATCCCTTCCTTTCCTCCTTTCATTTCACATCATCATCATCATCACATCCATACTTCTTTTTCTTTTACCTTCCTACTTTTCTTCTCAAACTTCCTTCTCTCCCTCCCTCCGTTTGCTACCTTCTGCCTCTTCTTCTCTTTCTCTCCTTCCCTTCCTTGTTCTCTTTTTACTTTTTCCCCTCCCTTCCCTTCTCTCCCGTTTCATTTTCCTCCCCCCTTTCATCACCTTCCCCCATCCCCATTTCTTTTCCTCTTCCCTCCTGTCCTTTCTCCCTCTTTTGTCCTTTCTCTTTTCTGCCTTCATTTTTTCATCTCTCTCCCGCCCTTCCGTCCTTCCTTCTGTCTTCTCTTTTTTTCCTTATCTCCCTCCCTTCGTTCCCTCTCCCCCTCCCTCCTTTCCTTCTTACCTCCTTTCTACGTAGTTGAGGAAGAATAGGGTATTACCTAACCTGACCCTCACCACAAGAGAGAGAGAGAATGTAATAAGTACACGCGTCCCTGGTACACATTTGAGTTGTAAAACCGGATTCTTCCTGTCCACACTGTACACGAACGCAGGTGTTTTTTATATTTTACGTTTTACACACACACACACACACACCATTAGATATTGCACTATCAGTGGGCCAGTACACAGTCACACATGCACGTACGAGCAGAACCATATGATCCTCTGTACACACACACATCTTCACACAAACACAGGCGCACATGCACACGCTCACGTGATCAGATTTTCCACCACACACATAGCCATACATATACAGACATACGCAATTGATGTTCCACTATACATACACAGACGTACAGACAAACACATAGCCAGATGTTTCATAGCACACATACACATTCTCCTTTCTCACAGTTGCACATTCTCTCTCTCTCTCTCTCTCTCTCTCTCTCTCTCTCTCTCTCTCTTTCTCTCTCTCAAGATAATGCTAATATGTTCACCCCAAGATGGTGAATGGATATGACAGTGAGAGTGTAGTGTTCTGGATTATTTGTCTTGTTTACCACTACCCCTGTCCACGCTGACAACACCACGCCACACCATACTAAACCTAACCACACTACACCATACCACATCACACCACGCCACAGTATACCACCACACCACACCACATTACACCACACCACAGCATGCCACACTACGCCACCACCACACCACATTACACCACACCACAGCATGCCACACCACGCCACCACCACACCACACCACATCATTCTACACCACACCACACGACATCACATTACACCACTCCATAGCTACCACACCACACCTCACCACAGCATGCCACACCACACATCACCACATCACACCACACCACACTGCCACATCATACCACGTCACACTGCCACACAACACCACACCGCCGCACACCACATCCCACGACACCATACCATACAATGTCACACCGCACCATACTACACTACACCACACCAAACAACACTATACCACACCACAATACACCACACCACGTCACATCACGCCACAATACAAGGCAACACACCTCAGTCTCCACAACATTTTCAACACTTGGCAGAGGTTTGGTGTGCTCAGCTAATTCCATACCCTCTGCTTGCTTACTTACTTTCATACCTACCTACATACCTACCCACCGACCTATCTGTCTACCCACCTACCTGCTACCTGTGCCTTACTTGTCTACTACTTTACCTACCTACAGTACATACCGATGAATCTTCTTAATTCTGTTCCATTTACGTTAACACTGTGGACCATACGTGTCTACAGTACACTCCTGCCTCATGCTCTCCAGCCTTACCTCAAACCATACCCATACTTCAACCTTACATCACCCTCTGTATTATCCCTGCCTCACCCCTGTCCCACTCATACTGCCCCACTGACTCAACTTTGCACCACCCATACTTCACCCCTGCCTAACACCTACCTCACTCCTACCACACCCCTGTCTCAAACCTGTGTCACGAGTTCGCGAGATTATGTTATTATACCAATCCGTGACATTGTATTATGGGAAGTCACGTACTCTAGCGAAAGCCCAGAGTACCTAACCGCCCATTTCAGTACTCAGATTGGAACAGATTTCCGAAACATCTATCATTGTTTCATGAGTGACTGTCTTTATGTATCAACATTAGTGTTTTATGGAGCGTATTATTTTGATTTTTTGTTTGCCCTGAACTGTAACGGCTGGGAGTCAAGTCCCATCCCCTTTTCCCACGAAGCCACAGGGTATCCGTGAGAATTTTGTCAGTTGGAGAGGGACGGGCCCGACAGGTATGCAGGCAGTGTGGGAAGTGACCAGCATAACCTAGCAGCTTGTAACACCACCTCCCTTTTCACCGTAGTGGCTACTGGCTAGTGATGGACGGCCAAGAAAGAGACGGAGCGCGTGTCTTGATCTGTGGATACTGCGATTCCCGGAGATCACCCATCTCTCCATCCGCAGCCTATAGAGGAGTGCGAGAGGGACACCAGCAGGGGGTAGGCGTGTGCCAAGACGTGCGAGGATTCCCGGAGATTACACCGTCGTGTCTCTCGAGCTGTGGGCCCCATACTGAGATGCTATGCCTCTCCACTTACATTAGTTAGTAGTTGTTGAAGTGCAGCCAAGAAGGACGGAGTATTCGAGAGCAGTGCAAGGAAGGAGTATCACTGGAGACTACCCTTGTGTCAGTGGTGTGTCTCAGTGGTTTGACTACCCAGTTCTCTCTGCAGCTCAAACGACTCCCATATCTCTCCACCGAGTTTATGATTGGCATGCAGCAGGTGGCACGTGCAGTGTGAAATGCAGTTGCCAATGCAGCGGTTACCTAGTCTCTTCACAGCCGTGTCTCCATACCTCTTCACTAACCAGTACTTTCTTTCTGTGTGTTATTTTTCTTTTTAGGTTTAAGAGTATTAGCTAGCTTGGTTGCGTGAGTGGGTGATTACTTCTCAAAATCTCCTATAACGTAAGCATTGATTTTGTTGTAATTAACAAATTTACAGCTCTTTTCTTTTGAGTTTGCGTGAGTGTAAAAATCGTCTTTCATTCTCCAGTCATTGGTATTATTAGTTTAGCTCCTAACCTGCACAACCTTGCTTAGCTCATTAACGTAATTATCAACTGGTAAGGTAAGCCAGTTTTCCCTTATAGCTCAGTAATTAATCCGTTGTGCCAGCCAGGAGCAATAATTTTAAGAGCCTTATTTTGAATTTTAGTATCAAAGGCAGGGACCCCTTTTCTAAGGCCGTGTCAACATTTGGTATTATCTTTTTGTGTATTTGGGGAGGGAGACTATCATAAAATCGGCGACGTCAGCCAAAGCAAACACACGTTCCCTGATCTTTCTTATGATACCCTGCCCACCCCTGTCTCACTCCTGCCTCACCTCTGCCTCACCCGTGCCTCACCCGGCCCCACATACGGACAAAGAGTGATAAAAATTCCAGGTAAGACTAGATATAGGTTCAGATTAGAGGGTGTATTTGTGTAGACTCGGGCAGGTTAGGTCACTGCTGCCTTTCCCCTGCCTTACCCCTGCTTCACCGTGTCCCACATCTGTCTTACCCCTTGCTTCACCCTGCCTCACCTCTGTCTTACCCTTGCTTCACTCTACCTCACCTCTGCTTTATTCGTACCTCACCCTGCCTCACCCCTACCCTACCCTTCCCCTACCTTACTCATGTCTCCCTCTTCCTCACTCCTGTCTAACCCCTACCTCATCCTGCCTCACCCCTACCCTACCCTTCCCCTACCTTACTCATGTCTCCCTCTTCCTCACTCCTGTCTTACCCCTACCTCACCCTGCCTCACCCCTACCCTACCCCTACCTCACCCATGTCCATCCCCTCCTCAACCTTGCCCCACCCCCGCCTTACCCTTCCTTGTTCCGACTTAACCCTTGCCCTACCCTGCCTCACCCTGCATTACTTTGTCTCACCTTGCCGCACATAACCCTGCCAAACGCCTGCCTCACCTTCCCTCAACCAGCTTCCTGCCTGTCTCTGTCTCATTCTGCGTTGCTCATGTTCTTTTGGGGTATTCAATTTGAATTCTTGTTTGTCCTCTCTCT
>NC_136971.1:7742500-7760000 GCF_032717465.1 Coenobita brevimanus | reverse complement strand
TGAGCGTATGAGCGTGCGCAGGGCGGGTGGGGGAGGACAGCATCGCGCAAGACCAGCCGCTCAGTGCTCATCTAGCAGCCGTGGGTGAGGGTACGTCGTTCCAGTCCCGCCCTCCAATCATGTTTCCCTTTTCGCTAGTCCGTGTTTTTCCCTGATTTGGCTGAACTGGGGAATCGCCCAAGGTTGTGTAAGTGTGGAACAGAAAAAAAGGAGAGAGCAGCAGGAGGTGGCAGAGAGAGAAAGACGAGCGCTGGAAGTGAGAGAGATAGAAGAGCAGGAGGTGGTAAGAAAGAGAGCGAGCTGGAAGAGAGAGAGTGAGAGAGAGCAAGGTCAAGCATTAGCCAAAACCTAGAAATACCCATCCACACATCCTAAAAATCATCGTGCACATGGAAAATAAGTCACGCTAGCCTTCCCACTGAAAAAAAAAAAGAAAAATCACGGTGCGATAACTTAAAAAAAAGATATTGTGGTAGAGAGAGGCGGTCGGTGTGGTTGTGGTAGGGGGTCATGCCTCTGTTTGGATCCAAGAAAGAGACAGCAAAGAAAGCCACCAAGAAGGATAAAGACGAAGGAGTGAAAATGCCGTCAGTTGAAGACAAGTACATTCTCAAGGACCTGTTGGGAACGTAAGTATCGTAGCAAGAGTTTTCCCTTTAGTCTTTTGTTACTCGAAATGCCTGATACAGAAATTATCGTCTGTCGCTGCATGTCGTGATGGATTTTTGGACTTTTAATTCAGTGTAGGGAACGTAAGCAGCTATCATCATTTTGTCTCCTGTTTCGGACTGATTTTGTAATGAATATGGTTACCTAAGCATTTTGCTTCTGTAGTCATGTTCTGCTGGAGATGATTGACATGTTAGGAGCCGAAGTAGCCACATAGGCTGCTGATTCTTTAATGGGATTTTTGCATGTGTTTGTTACACATACACACACACTCTCTCCCTCCCTCCTTCCCTCTCTCTCTCTCTCTCTCTCTCTCTCTCTCAAAACAACGTACGTACATATTCCATTATTGCCTCTTGTCACTGATGAATCGTTCGTAATTGCATTCTGTACCGTATCTGACAGTTTACGCCTTTATCGTTGTCCCGGTAGCTAATTGTTTCATTGCGATCCGTATTTCGCTCCATATTTCGTTTATTGCCTTTGATTACTAGGCTACTTCTGATTTATTATATAGTTATGTGGTACTCATACTCTAATTTAATATACTATTTACCTTTTTCATTATTATTGGTTATTATGCTATTTATGTGGATTGTTAATACTCCTGCATTTCGTCATTACATTCAGAGCGTCATGCTTCCCTACCTTGCAAAATATGAATATGTAGCTATTTGAATAATTTATAAAGAGCACGATGACAGCAAGAATGTGAAGACCGACCATTTATTGGCCACTGATTAATTAATAGCTACACAACGCATCGATTGTTGTGTGGGAAGTGCGTGTTACTGGACCGTGGGCCATACTGAGGATGGCATGTGGAACTACGTAACATTTCTGCCTTAGCGAGTTGTTTTTCATATTGCACCTTTGCATCGTGTTACATTCATATAATTTGAATATCGATATATAATTTGCATCCACAATGCGCAGTTGTGTTGAAGGGTAATGTGCAGAATAAATAGGTAAGGAATACGTGTTACGAAATAGTCGAAGCCACTTGAAATATGGCCTCTCATAATTCAGTTATGTTGGACCCGCGTTCTTGTTTGTTCCGGAGATCCCGCACGCATCTTGGTGACTGATTTTCTCTAAAACCTTTGTATTCTCTCATATGGTACTTGTGCAAACCATTGATATCGGATGGAATCTGTAATATATGCTTTAGTTTAAGCAGCAAAAAGACCTTACCACTTAACTTCTTATTGTTACAGTTTGTTTTTCTTATTTTTCTAACTATGCTGTGGCATGAAAATGAAAAGAGTGAGAGCAGTAGAGATGGCACTGCTGAGGAATGTATGTGGAGTACAGAGAGTGGATAGGATACGAAATAATGTGATTCGTGAAAGATGTGCAGTGAGAAAGAGTGTGTACACCGGAGTCGAAGCGAGTGTACTGAGATGGTTTGGTCATGTGGAGAGAATGGATAACAATAGAGTGGTGAAAAAGGTATATCTGAGCGAATTTGAAGGAGGGATGAGGCGAGGTAGACCAAGGAGAAGGTGGGGGGATATGGTGGATGAGTGTATGAGGAAGAGAGGTTTGGAAGTCGGTGAGGCTATGGGACTGACAAGAGATCAAGCTGGCTGGATGAAAATTGCGAGGAGAAGCACATGATCAGGGATTTGGCACGTTTTAACGTGACAGCGTCCGGGTTGACTCTATCGGATACGTTTATATGAAGCTACAGAACTTGGTGAATGTTTTTGGCGTACCTGTATCAGATAGAGCCAGGATTCGTGGGACTTGAACGGTGAGCGAATGGAAGCATGGCCTATTGGACTGGGCAAATTTGGGCTGTCTTGAGATTGCTACTCCTCACCCTGCCCTAAGGTGGGAAGGAAGGTTCGGATGATGTTCTATATATATATATATATATATATATATATATATATATATATATATATATATATATATATATAAAAACCACCTGGGGAGATATTTCATAGTGAAGGAGTTGGATATTCTAACACCTTCAGTGTTTGAGATATGCTCGAAGAGAGGAAGATCATCAGGAGATAGCAAGAATAATATATATGTAAAAGATATCGTTGTAGTGAAAGGTTACAGACTTGCTGCGGTAATTCAGACGATTTTATTCAACTTAGAAGAGACCATGTTTATTGAAAAGGTTGATGAAGACCGTAATATTATAACCTTCATTAATCTTTTCACTACGAGAGATCATTCCCAATCTGAATAAAATCGTTTGCAGGTAGGAAGAGTAAACTCACCTACGTCACCGGATACAAGGGGATAAGTTGAGACTTACTGCGCCGCGCTAGGATTTATCTCTTCAGCCCTAGAACACTTTTTTTTTGTTATCTTTCTTGCAAAATTTATAGCTGCCGGTATAATAAATAAATTATGCTTCAACCAAAAGTGGTAAGTGGTGGCAGTCATCAGCCACTTGATGTAGCTAATGCTGTCTGTTTCTTCCTTATATCATTTCTCTGTGCACTCTCCTCTCTCCCTACTCCTTTTCCTTCCTGTCACTTTTTAGGACTCTTCTTTCCAATTTATGTGGCGCTTCACTGAGTGCGAAGTCGAATGGCTTCTGTAACCCAGGAAACCATTTGCAACGCCAGGTGGTAACCATATAACCAGATCGTGGGGAGAAGCAGAGCCTACTGTACTATGGTGCCCCTGTTACCTGGGTGGAGAGACGCAAATGCGGCATCCACCCAGGAACCAAACCTCCACAGTTCCTCGTAAGGGAACGTCAGTTCGCTGCACGGAACTGCCCCGCATGGACGGTTGCCTGCCTGTGGTTGATGGGTCTGATAGGCTAGACAGACAGGTTGACCAGCAACTCCAACCAGACGATTTTAGGCTATTCGGTTTGGGAAGGAACCAGGTAGGACTACTTAAAATCCCTACAGTTCGAATGGTACTGTATATAAAAATGGTCTTTTGTACCGTCGCGTGAATAAAATGAAAAATACGGTACCGGTACGTCATCTGAATGAAGGGGGTTAACAAGTCATAAATTTAGCTATCGCCGTAATATATTGTCATAATCTCGTTACCACAGGAAATTTCGTATGTAGCACCTCCTTAGCGACTGAAATCATCCTAAATAGCTACTTGAATATCCTCATGTGGAATTTATAGCTAAGAACCTGTAACAATACATTATTAAGCTATATTATTATTATTATTATTATTATTAGTTGTTGTTGTTGTTGCCTCATACACATCTGAATGCGAACCCAGTGGATTGCAGGCTGAAGTTGCCATCAACAGTAAATCGATAAGGAAATAGTGATGCAAAGTCTGGTCAGCCAAGAAGAATGCTACTCATTACGATACCTACAAAGTGAGCCGAACATAACACGGCGAACACGAGTGTCCCGATGTGTGAATTATATACCATATTTTAGATATATGGACAGAACAGCCGTAGGCCTACGTAGCTGCCAGTATTAGGCTACTTGTGGGAGCCTAACACAGCGTATCTGATTGTGCTAATGTGAGACTTGTGTTAAGCTTATGCTTAGTGGGCAGAAGAGCCATGTGTAGCTATCAGTATTACCTACAGAGTTGTCCGAATGTGTCACAGCATATCTGATTGTGGTAATCAAGTACCGTAACTAACGTTTGATTTAGTTGGACAGAAGAGCATTACCGTATGTAGCTGTGAACTCTAACTGTTATCTAATAATCGTACAGACGTAGCACATCGTAGCCTGTCAGGTTGTTTTCGTGTGTGACGTACATATTGTTAGATTTGGTGGACGGAAGAACCTTATATGTAGCCATACCGGTACAGCTTTTACTCAGATCTACCATTTCTCCGTCTTTAATGTTGAGTCTCAAAAATAGATTACAGTATACTAAAATATTATGTTTCACAAAAAAGTTCTGTGGAAAGGATGTAGTCTTAGTATTGTCATGTTTCTCCATTGACGTATGTGAAAGAAGCTGCGAAAGGTCGGATATATGGGTCAGTTTATAGTAAAAAAAAACATATCATTACCTACAAAATTGTCTGATGGTTCCGATATGACGTACGGTGCCGTACTTTAGGTATGTGGACAGAAGAGCCGTAAGTGACCGTCATCATCACCTACGAGATTTATCCGAACGTAACACAGTGTATCTCATTGTGGTAATATATATATATATGACACCCAATGTATCAGATATTCTTAACATGCAGGATGAAGGTGCAGGCGCTGCGTCGTCTTCACTCTACCGGGCAGAGCGGATTATGCAATTATTTGGGGACGGAATCCCGTTGTGTTAATCTGACTTGAAAGAGCATTATGTGTTCGAAGGGTTTGGTGATGGTGCAGCGTGATGATTGACTTGGTTATTGATGAAGGAGTGGTGTTGTGATAGCCCAGGCATCTGTTGATATTGTGATTGCTTATGCACCTGTTTAGGGTGGATAGATTCTTATGCTTTCTATTAGGTTCGGTAACTTCTGTAGTGTAGTTGTTTGTGCTGTTATTGTTATTATTATTATTTTTGCATTCCTCCTCCGGGCATAGACTTGATAACTCGTTCCCTCTTGATAGCCCGTTCCCCCAGGTCCAGCAGTCCTCGTACATGCTACAGCCGTTTGCTCATAGCCACATTTGATACATTCGTCTTAAGACAACAAGTATATAGACTATACAAGTGCTTCCCGGCCTTACTGGGCCACTGCACACATGCTCCGGCGGAGAGCTCTCGGGTTATCCCTTGAATTTCAATCACGTATAACTAGCTACAATACACGTTTTCGGTTTCAGTCATCTCGTAACTGTGGCAGAATGGCTTGATGTATGGGGAATCTCTACAGAGCCGAATGCGCAACGTAGCATTGGTAACAACCGTGCCAAATTATATTCGTATAATTAGGCTAAACCTGATGTGTCATACCATAATTGTGCTTTGAAGATGGCAAGTTTTCAGCGATTCATGTTTTTTCTAAGCTCGCCTGGAGTTGTTTCACATTGGCTACACTCGACTGGCTCTAAAACTATGCATCTGCTTGGAATAGTTTATGAACCTTTGCACGCAGAGTTTTGTAGCGATACCAGTAATACACATTTTGTTGAGGAAGACCTAATTTTGTGTAATATTTGACTGTTCAAAAGAGGGCCGCTTTTCAACCGCACCCAATGTTGCTCAGAATCGACAATTAGTTGCCTCGACGGAGGACAACCCCCGTTCGACGCGTTTCGCCTAAGGTAAAACTAATGGGGACAGGTATTAGGGTCTAGAACACCCTTTTGAGAATTCCAGTCGACATGAAACTGAAATGGGTCAATCTGTGACCCAGCGGGAACCACCCTGCCATGTTTCGTTGCATTCCTTTTTCCATTTTGGGCAGTGTTACACAGACAGTCACACTGCTAGAATTATAGTATATTAGATATGAGAGCGGCGTGCGGTATACATAAGTATTTTTATTTATATTTTGCCACCATGAAAAGGGAAAAGAGTTTTGTATAGCCGGCCGTATAGGGATTACCCGAAAAAATCCTATTAAGTCTGCATCCCAGAAAACGTGCGTTCTGCTTAAAAAAAATATATATATATCCTGATTACATGACGTACTGCCCCAAAACGTGTCTGCTTACATACCCACCTCCCCTAAAAGATGCCCTCCTACGTACCTACCTCCCCCAAAGCATGGCTTCCTACCTACCTAGGCTACCTCTCCCCAAACATGGCTTCCTACTTACCAAGCCTACCTCCCCCCAAAAAAATGATGCCGGTACCTACAGTACCTACCCACCTCAGTAAGTTACATACATAGCCTACATACATACATGCATGCATGCCGGACATACATACATACCCGGTACTTGTATCTGCATTCATATTAAGGTACATACCAGCCTACCTGCCTGTCTACCTCGTAGTGTACGTGCCCTCATGGTTACCTGCCTTCCTACGTAGCTACCTTCCTACTTAAACGCTCATCCCACCCGCCTGCCTACTTACGGTCTCTTCAATTAGATAGGATTAAACTCCCCTCCCCCCGCTTCCCGACGCAATCTACTTAACTACAGGGTATATACTGCCTACTTATGTTGGGATTTACTTACTTACCTGCTTGGTAATTATCTAACCTCATTACATTACTCTTACAAGTTCTCTCTCTCTCTCTCTCTCTCTCTCTCTCTCTCTCTCTCTCTCTCTCTCTCTCTCTCTCACACACACACACACACACACACACACACACACACACACACACACACACACACACACACACACACACACACACACACAGATACACCGTGTGATGACTTAGTAGCTGTTGGTCACACAGTTATTTCGGTATTTACATTAGCCTGTGTCTGCGATATCTTTCAATATTATTTTACTGTTAGTTATGGACTTGTTTCTTATAGACTTGTTTCTTAATTATTTACTTCCTTTGAGGTAAAAAGTTTAAAGTACTATACGGTAGATGGTAGGTGGGGAACGCCACCATCCTCACAGTCCATGTAATGTACCGCCTTCAGGTGACTGCACTGGGTGACAGGCCATATAATTTCCTGTACCGTACCCCAGGAAACAGTGTACCACATTGAATGGTATCCATACAACCAAGTGACGCCTGGTGATCTGGTGGATTATGGCGCTCGTGTCGGTGTGTTCCTGTACATCGCACTAGTGGTTGAGGTTCAGTCTCTTGCTTACATAGGCTAATGGTACTCAAGGGCAAGTGAGAATGGTAAAAAGTTTGGTAGATAGACAGACACACTGATAGATAGATAGTCACTGTATCTGTGATCCTCATGAGACACCGTATTATAGGTATATATTATGAGAAAGATCGTAGCCGGAGACGGAAAGCTCCTCCCCACCCACCAAATTCTCCAGCTGAAGATTTATACAAGACGATTTTTATATCTGCCACCTAACAGGACAACAGGTTGATTTTTGAGGCTTAAACTTGATTAGTTAGGATCCAGAACTGTTTAGAGTATCGCTGTCTTAAGCTTTGACACATTCCTTGTTCTCTGTACTTATAGGCTTACATTTGAAGAAGTGATTATCAATAATGTACGGTACCGTAGCTGATTAGAAGGAAATAACTACGCTAAAATCGTCATCATCATTAACATAATCACACCACCACCACCACCACCACCCCTTATTTCCACATAAAAGTCCTTGTAAGGTAAACTCTAGAGACAAAGAAATCGAAACATAGAAACGAATGAGCTACCAACAGCATGCCTAGTGAAAAGGGGGCACAGTCATTCACACACACACACACACACACACACACACACACACACACACACACAAAGGATACACTATATAGTCAGACTTTAGTTCCAAAATGTTATAGTGACCATTGAAAGTATTGCCTATATGTCTGGAATGGATCTCTCTCTAGGTTGTGGTGTTATTCGTAAATGTACCGTATGTAATTGGTATAAACTGACTTCACATGGTTAATTCCTAAGCGTCGTTTTTATGGTTGGGTGCTTTCTACTGTTTTGTGCCCAGTGTTTCTACGGTATACGAGTATACCCGGTACTTACATGCTCTCTCTCTCTCTCTCTCTCTCTCTCTCTCTCTCTCTCTCTCTCTCTCTCTCTCCAGTGCCACTCACTTCTCTCTCACACACACAACTCCCTTTCTTCCTGGAAAAACTCCCCTTCCCCCTCCTGTCATCCCCACCACACTTCATTTTCTTTGAAGTGGTCTCGTAATGGGTGCTAAAGAGAGAGACTACTCTAATAGACCCCTCCACTTTCCTTTATCCTTTCCTTTCCTCTCCTCTTCCTCCCTTACCTCCTCTTCTCCTCCACTCTCTCTCCTTTTTCCTGTCCTCTCCTCACCCTCCCTTACCCCCTCTACTCCTCCACACACACTATCCCTCCCTGTGTCCCTTTTCCTTTGTACTCTCCTGGTTTTCATCGTCTGTCCCTGTCGTACCTCAACCCCCCCTCCCCACACTCCCTCCCCTTCGACCTTCTCCTCTTTCCCATTTTCCTCTTCTTAGATTCTCAACTTTCCCCTATTTCCTCTTCGCTCCTCTCTACTGCCACTAAGCTCTCTCCTTCAGTTCGAAAGTTCTTTTCTTAAATAAAATCGTCTGGTGTTGGTCAGAATTGATATACGGTAAAAATCGTCATGGCTTCTATGGGTTTTATATTCATGCTGCTTCCAGACGATTTTTTTTTTTTTTTACTTACGAGAAGCTTCTGGGACTGATGTGGTACCTTATAGTCCCCTTTAAATTCCATCAGTAGAAAAGGTTTCTCCAAAGGTGAATTTAATCTGTGGGTGATAGCAAGAATAAAACGAGAGAGAGAGAGAGAGAGAGAGAGAGACTCCCTGTAGATTGAAAGGGTCACCGGAGTTTATAGTTTCTAACCCGTACCACGCCAGGTCACCCTTTAATCCCCTACATTCACCGACGTATTTTTACATTTTATTCTCGCAACTAAAAAGACGATTTTATTGACTTTTGGAGAGAGCTTTCATAGCACAGAAATTAAATGTCGACTTTTTTTAACCTCTTTAATGTGAGTTGTTTCTCAGAAGTAAAATCGTCTAGAGACAGAGAGGAAAAAAAAAAAAAAAAAGGAAATGGTCTCTAGGATTAGGCTGAATAAATTTGTCGGGCGATTATTGAAAATTAAAAAGGCGTCAGGTTATGTATTTAAAGTCTGCTAAGTTTGGAAGGGTTGTAAAAGATGATGTAAATGAACCATTGATAGTCACTACCTTATTAAGATTTCACTGGGTTTAAGAGACTGGTTATAGTTTCCTCAAATTACCTCCCCCCTTTCCTTCATTTTCTCCCTCGCTCACGCACTCTTTCCTTCATTCTCTTCTCCTCACTTTCACTGTCTTCTCCTCATTTTCTTCCACTTTCCCACTCATTCCTCCATTCTCTTCCCCTCTCTTTCCTCCACTCTCTTCTCCTCCACCATAGACAGCCTGCTTTTTCCTTTACCCTACTTTCACTTCCCCTCATTATTAATCGCCTTCCTGCCCCCTCGTATCCCTCCCCCATACAGTAGTGTGTTCTCTCCCCTCTCCTGTCTGTTTCCCTTCCCCTCCCTTTCGTCCTTCCCTTCCCTTTCCACGCTTTCTCCCCTCCCCTTCCCTCACTTCCCCTCCCTACCTCTATTTACCCACTTTCCTGTTATCATTCCCTCAACCTCTCCTCAGCCTCCTTTTCCTCTTCCTTTCCTTCCTCCTCTTTTTCCCCCTTCCTTCCTTCTCCCTCTTCCTCCACATCTCTCCCTCCCACTCTTCCTTCCTTCCCCTCCTCATCTCTGCTTTCTACCCTTCCCTCCCTTCTCCCCCGCTCCCATTCTTTCTTTCCGTCCCTCTCCCTCCCACTTTGTATTTTCTTCCCTCCCCCTCCTTCTTTCCCTGTGAGTTCATCTACTTACTAACGGCTGAGGGGAGAGTCCATTGTCGTGCCTTTTGTCCTGGTCTTTCTCCCCTCACCCCCTCCCCTCTCCTCCCCTTCCCTCAAATCCCAGTGTCTCCTCTCCCTCCTACCCCATTCCTCATCCCCTTGCCCATCTCCATACTTCATCCCCCTGCACCTCCTTATCCCTTAGCCCGTTTCCTCTCCCCTTCCCTTACGTCCTTTCTCCCCTTTCTTTCACCCCTTCCCGTCCTTTCCCTTCCCTTCCCGTCCTTTTCCTTCCCTTCCCGTCCTTTCCCTTCCCTTCCCGTCCTTTTCCTTCCCTTCTCTTCCCGTCTGTTCCCTTCCCTTCCCTTCCTCTCTCCTCCCCTCCCCTTCCCTCTTTTCTCTTTCCTTATTCTTCTTCCCCTGCCCATGCCTCATCCCCTCCCCTCTCTTCCCTTCCCTCATCCTTCTTCCCTTCCTTCCTTCTTTCCCTTCCTTTCTTCCCTTCCCTTCCCTTCCTTCCATCCTTCCTTCCTTTCCTTTTCTTCCAGTTAGTACTTCATTTTTCTTTCTTTTGTCGGAGTTGATAAAAGAGATTGGAGAGAGAGAGAGAGAGAGAGAGAGAGAGAGAGAGAGAGAGAGAGAGAGAGAGAGAGAGAGAGAGAGCAGAAATACAGCAGAATAATGACACTTTAGTGAAGTGGTTAGACCTGATGGAGATTTATTTTCCCTTTTATTAATGAAGGTTTTTAAGCAGAATAAAATCGTCTGGTATTACGGTGGAAAGAATATATTGACCGGTATGCCGCGTAGGGATTAATGGGGAATAAAAAACTAATGAGGATTGTCAGTGAACAAAATCGCGTGGCATTAGCAAGAATATAATAATGGATGTGTTAGTCAAGGACCCATATTCCCGGTGGGTATGGAAGCTCCCAAACACCACTTCCTTACTGATTTATTTTGCTCATTGTATCTTGCTATCGTCGTCTTTGTTACCGTTCTTAAACCATTCTGTCATCATCTTTATTTCCTTAAAGTACAAATTTATACTAACCGGCCGTATCCAAAGATAGAGGAAGTGGTGCCTGGGAGCCTCCATAAGCGACGAGAATACATGCTAAGGTGTGTCTCGTGTTGTAAATAAAATCTTGGGGTGTTAGCAATAATATAATTGAGATAATGTCGTGAAAAGAGTTGATTATGAAGGAACGTGTTTACTGCGGCCTGTGGATAGAAGTCGATTGGCATCAGCAGTAAGAATATAATTAGTGCAATCGTAATGAAGAAGTGTTGATTATGAGGAAGCCGTATATCCTTCAGCCTGACCCGTATGCTAAGGGGGAAGGTGTGGAGGCGCAGAGGCAGCACTTCATCCTGTCTTTGATCACTCCTTCGCGACGATGCCCTACTATTGCGGGAACGAACCCCTTCAGTCCGATGGGGTATTTTACGCGTTTATTCTTGATACCTTCGGACAGGACTTTTTCAGTTTAAGAGAGACTTCTTGTAGGAAATGGATTAACGAAGGTTTCATACATCTGCTTACTACAAGTTTAGAAGTCTCTCCAAAAATTAATTAAATCGTCGGTCACTAGCAAGAATAAAGACCTTCAGACAACACTTATCCAGTTTAGAATAGACCTATTGTAGTGAGCTAAGAAAGGCTTTATCTTTTCCTACCGTCTCGTTTGAACTAATAAAATCGTCGGGTGGAAGCAAGGATCATTTGCCTACAAAATATGTCATCGTTTTTAAGGTGTTAGAAATTGATCCACATCCTTCCGGTAAATTAGGAGACAATGTGCAGCGACTTTTGAGACTATAATACTATCACCGTAACTTGGCCCAAATTTTTCGTATTTTTGCAGCTTATTTCACGTAGCTTCAGTGCCAGAGGACAGTACTTTGGCGCTACATAATTCTGTTACCGAGAGTACTTCATCGTGACTAGCATCATATTTTAGTATTATTTGTTATAACTCAGTAATCAAGGAGGAGAGGTGGAAATTTTAGACCAAATTATATTAAAACGAATATAATGGTGCCATACCTGGGGCCCAACAGACTTATCAGAATATTGTATAAGAGTTTAGTAATTCTTCGACTAAAGAGTGGATCGATATTATATATACTGTGTGGTAATGCATGTCGTAGTTACTTTATCCTGGCTGTCTCCACACTATTTTATTCCGATTAAGGAGGAACCCATTGTAGGGGTAAAGTTAGACACAATCCCTCTTTTCACTACAATAGGTCCTCCCAAAAGCTGCGTGACAAACTTCCACCTGTTGCAGGAATAATGAAAGAAAAGTATTCAGGAGCCGAATGTTAATCGCCCGCCAGAATATGCTGTTGGCCAAGTCCAAGATTTTGGCCATATCACGATACATCGAAGGTTTTATATTGATATCTGAAGCCGACCATGAGATATAATGATGCTAAAGACGGGCGATAAAAACTAGTTGACTTTTGGTAGCCATTTTGGTGACCTTGACCTTGACCCCGATTGCCCATTTTCGAACTTGTCCAAGATTTTGGCTATATCTTGATACCCTGAAGGTTTCATGTTGATAGATCGAGCCGTTCATGAGATATAATGGGAACAGCTACACACACACACACACACACACACACACACACACACACACACACACACACACACACACACACACACACACACACACACACACACACACGAGCAAAAACATTATCGCTCCGCCTTGTAAAGGCGGGGAATAATAAAAAGAATATAATAGCTATGTCGTTTCATGGTCAGGACAGCTCCGGTGTTCTTCCGGTTGTCCAGTTAATTTCAGGCGATTTTAATTAGTTGAGGGTGAAACATATGAGCCTGAAAGTGTTGATAGTATCGTCAATAACCATGTCATAATCGCGACACTTTCAGTATCCCGTTCCACCTACTGTGGTGCCACCTGCGGCCACATTACTTTATTCAGTTGTGAGTGAGTCATAGGAAATTGAGTGTTATTATTGTCCCATTACCCTTCTCATGGTCGGAGCAGCTCTAGTATCCTATTCCACCCCGTGCCACATGATTTTATTCATGTGAGTGAGTCACTGGAGCCTGAGAGAGTTGATGAAAGAGCACAGTCAGGTTACATAACTCCAGGTGCCGGTACGGTATGGCATAGGAAGAAACTTTTGGCTGCGTGAAGGCAAGTTGTGCTCAAGTTTGATGCAGACCTTCCTGGGGGTGGTTTAGTGGAAGGGGGAGATGGAGGGCGGGAGGAAGGAGGAGAGGGAGAGTAGATATAGGAAGGGGAAAATGATGGGAACGTAATGGAAAGGGGTCGGGGGGGGGAGGGGTACGGTAGCTGTGCGGAGGGTAACAAAGTGGAACAGGAGAGCACACGGGGCTGGGGAGGGGAGGGGAGGACAAGGAAGAGGAGATGAGAAGGTAGAGGAGGGGAAAGAAGGGAGAATATGGGGGGCGGCGGGAATGATAGGAAGTAGAGAGGAGGAAGGGTGAAGGGAGAGGAAATGTAGGCTAAGAGTGGAGGGTAGGATCAGGGGATCAGGAGAGGGATAAGAGAAGGGGGAATAAGTAGTTATAGGGAGCGAGGGGAAAAGAGATGAGGGGAGGGGAGGGGATGCGATTGATGAGGTTAGAGAGGAGAAGACGGAGGAAAGGGCTGTAGCTCAGTATTTAACAAAAATCTTAATCATTTTACAGTATAAACGAGTCTTCACAGCAGTTTCCTGTTGGCCATCAGAAATATACCGTATAGGCCTACGGTAGTTTCATTAGTTGTAATTTTCTCTTTGAAATCACTCTCGATTGTGCATGGTAGGTGTAGGAGTGAAGGCAGAAGTATATATCGGCAATGTTTTATCAACCTTAAGTTCAAGAACGTTTGTAAGTATGGAACTTGAGCCCACCCTGGTCGAGAATTAACAGAAGAGAGCGAGGACTGGAGAGGGGAGGTAGGGAATGGGATGGATAGGAAGGGGAGGGGAGGGGAGGAGAGGAGAGGAATGATAGCTATACTCTTTTTACTTTAACTTGGCCTAAAATTGCCATATCTTCTTTTTGAAGGCTGAGTTCTAACAATAGATTAACACGAGAATATGGTGCAAGTCTGGAAAGCGTGCTATGACTAGTATGTAGAGCTGTACCGGTACTGTTTTCTTTTTCTGTCAGTGAGCTGCGCGAAATATATTGCAAGAGGACGAAAATCTGGGTCAGGATAAGGTGAAAATGACACGGTAGCTGTAATGTCTGGGTGAGGGAGGGAGGGGAAAGGAGAAAGGGGGAAGATAGGAGGGTGGTGAAAGAGGAAGGGGAAGATAGGAGTGAGGGGGAAGAGAAATGGTAATGTGTGTGGAGAAGTGGGGGGAGGGGATACTGTCAAGTTTCAGGCCTTCTTAGACTCACTCCAAACCCCTTCATAACGAGGGAGGGGCACCTGAGAAGTTGGAATCGTCTTTGGGTAACATATATATAGACAAAGCGTAGAGGCAGTGAAGGGGTTTGTTTTGGACAGTTTGAAGCCCCATCAGAGCCAGCGAAACTTGAGAGAGAAACTTCAGGACTCTTAACAAGTTTCAGGGGCTTCCGTTGTGCTCTGGCCTTGACACCTTGACAGCCACAGTGTGAAATAATGGTGCAGGTGTTAGATTAGGTTGCCGTGCGCTGACGGCCTGCAGTCATCTTCATTACCGTATATATATATATATATATATATATATAGATAGATAGATAGATAGATAGATAGATATATATAGATAGATAGATATAGATATATATATAGATATATATATAGATATATATCTATCTGTCTATATATATATATATATATATATATATATATATCTATATCTATCTATCTATCTATCTATCTATATATATATATATAATAATTACGTGTCCGACTTTGGGCAAAGGCTTCAGTGCCTATCCCCAACTCCCAGTAGTCCTCCTTGGGGCCCAGTAGTCCTCCTACATCTCCACATGCCACCACTTCGGCGCTAACACCCACCGTCCATATTGAATACATGCTAGGGCTGTCTCATACAGGACTGGTGTACTGGTATTAGCGGGCTGTTTTTTCGACATGTCGGCGGGTCATCTGGTAGATCAGAAATGTTTGCTTTTTATGAAATTCAAATCCTTAAACTGTTCCCTGACCCAGCCGGGATTCGAACCTGGGTCCATTAGGACTGGAGAAGCAAGGTATTTTTACCATTAGCTTATCACTATCAAAACTACGACGACACTTCTCTGCAGGCTATGGCGAACAAAGGTATTGGGCTACACAAAACAGTGTTAGGCCTATGTGATAGAAGTGTGAAGCCCACAACAAAAAATGAGTTTGAGAACTATGGATACTCTTTGATGCTTTAGGAAGAATGAGAAGTATGGATGACAGGACACACTGCTGACAGGGTATTGTCGAAGAAATTTT
Organism: Coenobita brevimanus; assembly: GCF_032717465.1. Classification (NCBI taxonomy): domain Eukaryota; kingdom Metazoa; phylum Arthropoda; class Malacostraca; order Decapoda; family Coenobitidae; genus Coenobita; species Coenobita brevimanus. Next base: position 7,744,568 of record NC_136971.1, on the reverse strand, counting down.
GTTTGTGATTGTATGGTTCGTTTGTCATTTACTCAGTTATAGTGTATAACAGTATTCTTAGCATTTATTATTACCGGTATTCTTTTTTATTTAAGGGCTAGGTTTGGCTTTAGCCTATTTTGGTTACGATTTTTGTTTTGTCGGTCGCCCCGAATGGAATACAGCATTGACCTAATACCGTACCTAGCCTGTACCTCCTGCAGTCGTTAGTTACCGGTACTGTATCCTTCAGACAACATAGTGATTGTTTGTGGGTGGGGGGTCCTGGACACTGTTTTGTGAGTTGGGGTCCCAAGACGCGGTGGGACATCATTATCATCATCATTATCATCATCATCATCATCATGTCTCTTCTTAAGAAGGATTAAATCGTTTGGAGATAGCCTAACTAGAGAGAGAGAGAGAGAGAGAGAGAGGACGTAATTGATGGGTTACAAAAAGTGTGGTTTGTTAGTGACAGCGGGCGAACAGGAGGCTTGATTGCCGACACCCTTACAGATAACAAACCGGATGTCTTACTTAAGAGTCCGGTACGTAGCCTGGCCCAAGGACTGAGATAAGGATGAACTACATTGCTTTATCATTATTATTATTATTATTACCAGTATTATTATGATTGGCCAGCTCCATGCTGCCCATATTGTTAGTCGCGTTTTCTTTCTTGCATTCTTGCATTCTCGTTTAGGCTAATTGTGGCAGGCACTTCTACCCGCACTTCTACCTTTCAGAATTAGCCTAACCGATTCCGACCAAACTTGGACACAGTGACCAACCTATCCTATGACCTTGTTGTGTCCGCAAGGTTTTGATCGCTAGGCAACTACTCGTTACCTAGCATCGGCCAAAACCCCGCCTTTTTTTTTTTTTTTTTTTTTTCCGCATTTTCCACTTTTTGAGCTGTGAAGCATTACTAATGGGCGTAGAAAGCTTTGACTTCTTTAGGCGTAATTTTGAGGTTGTTTTCTGCAGAAGTGTGCCATCCATTTCTCCCGTCTCTCCTCTAGTTTTCGAGTGGCAGCCCTGCTAAGTTTGGCCTCAGCTTCCCTAGCAACCAGTACCGGTTTTCATAAATGTCCCCCTAGTTCCCCAGCGGCTCGATGGAATTGAATGAAAGTTTGCATGCTCATAGAAATTTACTACTACTACTACAGTTTTCCATAGTACAGCTACAGTATGTGCTACATTGGCCGGGTCAGGGATCAAAGGTCATCAAATGCGAAAACGGTGAAAATACCCTGGCTAAAATCACGACTATGCACGCGCGACATGCTAAGGCTCCGAAGATTATTAAGCCAGGGCCGTGATTCTTGGGTGGAATGTTGCACTGGAGTACCTCCATACGAAAATGACATTTACAGTAGTGTCGAAACTCACTTCCAGTTGCTGGCAGCACCGCCTAGAAGTTGTACCGTACCTCTGGTGGACCATTCCGCGAATTTCAAGTTCCCTAGCTCCACAGTGGGTAGATGGTATCGAATGAAACTTTGAATGCTTATAGACATGCTTATAGCCATGATTCTTGGGTGGAATGTTGCACTGGAGAACCTCCATACAGAAATGACTTCTAGTGCCGAAACTCACTTCTGGCTGCAGACAAAGCTTGGTCCGCTCAGGTCTGGCGAGCTGGCCATCGTCGCCCACACTTGTTATTGTTATTGTTGTTGTTTTTGTTATCCTGTTTTATCTTCATTCTTGTCGCTGATATCGTCCTGATTACCTTCATTATCATAGCCTTTGTTGTTTTTTTCATTATTAAACAGCGTCATCAGGATCAGCAGCATCACCTTCATCCTTATCATAGCGATGTCTTTCATAGTTTGGTGTTTGGTGCGCTGTTATGGTTGTTTCGATGGTGATGTGGTGTTGTGTGTTATGGTGTTGTGGTAAAGGTGGAATGTGTAATGATTGTGGTGTGGTGGTTCGGTTTTGGTAAAGATGTTGTGTGAGGTAATGTGTTGGAGTGTTGAGGTTGTGGTGGTAATGGTGGTGGTGTGGTGTGGTGTATGGTTGTGATAAAGGTGGTTTAGGCTATGTGGTGATGTTATGAGGTGTTGTGGTTGTGATGTGT
>NC_136971.1:7657500-7740000 GCF_032717465.1 Coenobita brevimanus | reverse complement strand
ACCTCCCTTTCATCAGCATTACTTCACTCTTGTTTCAATATTATTACTTTTATTACTAATTACTTATTTATTGTTTTTACTTCATTTGCCTCACTCTTTCCTCGCTGTGCCTGTTACGTACCGTGCCACAGCTATACAAATCTAACTCGTCACTTTACTCTTACTTCATGCAGTCTCACTTACCTCATGCATACCACACTCTCTTGTAAACCTTGTGCTTGCCTCAGTCTTACCTCATGTTTACCTCTATGTCTTACTTAATGTACGCCATGCTAACCTCACCCATAGGCTACCTCTTTCTCTTAATTCATGCTTACCTCACTCTTACCTCATGCTTACTTCACTCTTTCTTACCTCTTGATTACTTAGCTTTTAATTAAATTTACCTTTTACTTCAGATTTACTTCACTTGGGCCTGTCTTATTCTCTTACAGTATCTAAATTTACTGTTAGATATACCTCGGTTGAGAGAGAGAGAGAGAGAGAGAGAGAGAGAGAGAGAGAGCAGGCTGAAGTGAGGGGACGAGAAAGGGGAGATATGAAGTACAAAGAGACGGTCGTACAGAGAGAGGCAGGGCTATTGTTATTGATGTTATTGTGTTGTTGTTTGTGTTCTTTTGTTCGTACTTAATTGTTTAGAGAGAGAGAGAGAGAGAGAGAGAGAGAGAGAGAGAGAGAGAGAGAGAGAGAGAGAGAGAGAGAATGTGTGTGTGTGTGTGTTATGTAAGGTATTAGATGTTAGGAATGTGTGTCTGGTGTACAGATGTGAGAGTAAGCCGGTGTGTTACATGTGCACCTGATCCCAGTAGTTGATAGAGAGAGAGAGAGAGAGAGAGAGAGAGAGAGAGAGAGAGAGAGAGACTTACTGTGTTCTTTGTCTGTCTGTAGGCCTGTATAGGGTAGGCTATGTGTGTATGGTGATGATTGTGTTTGTGTCCGTACGAGTGTGATATGGTTTTGTGTATGTGTGTGTGTGTGTGTGTGTGTGTGTGTGTGTGTGTGTGTGTGTGTGTGTGTGTGTGTGTGTGTGTGTATTTAAGACTACAGGTGTTACAGAAATTAATTGTTAATGTTCTGTCGTATCCAACACCTGTGACCATTTCAGAGAGAGAGAGAGAGTTAATTAATACAGGGGCCACACTGACTTACCGTCCTTATAAGTGGGTCGGCCTTAACCCTTTCCCTACAACTTCCTCTTCTATATACTCTCTATCTCCAGACGATTTTATTCAGCTGAGAAGAGATTTCTTTTGCTGGAGGGGTTAGATAAAAACTGTATTGACCTCGCCACTATTTGAGAACTGTTTCCAAGCTTAATAAATCTTTTGGCAATAGTAGTAGTAGTAGTAGTAGTAGAAGTAGTAGTAGTAAGAATATATAAATGACGTTGTTGTAATGAAGGCGTAGAGAGAGAGAGAGAGAGAGAGAGAGAGAGAGAGAGAGAGAGTAGATCATAACAAATAGAAAGAAACCGAGAGATAGTCTACCTGTAGAGAAAATGAATATCTATACTACTCTTCCCATTCTGTCTTTTTCTCTTTTAATTCTCACCCATCCTTCCCTCCACCATCGTACCTCCTTGGGTCTAAACTCAGGTCACGTACCCTTTCATCACCACTTGGCATTCTTAGCGGGATTTTTATTTCTCTTAGCGGTGGATTTGGAGGTTCGATTTCAGCGGGTGGGCTGTAAGAGAGAGAGAGAGAGAGAGAGAGAATGATTGAATGTGTGTGTGTGTGTGTGTGTGTGTGTGTGTGTGTGTGTGTGTGTGTGTGCGTGTGTGCGTGCGTGCGCGCACCTATGATCCACCACCACCTCCACCACACGTCTGACCCTCACCACCACCACCACCACAGTTTAAAGTTGAACTACCACACCCATCCACTTGCCTCCTCACCTCAGCTCACACCCAGCTAACTTCTCTGCTCTTCTCACATCTTCTAACCCCAGCCTTACCCTCCTACCTTTTTTGTCTTTTCTCTTTCCCCTCCACCGTCTCCTTACTCTTCTTACCTCACCTCGCACTTCACCAGTTCTTTACCTTTGCCTCACCTCCCATATCCTCCCGCTTCACCTCAACTCCCCTCACCTTACTTTGCATCACTTACTGAGGTCTCTCCATCACTCATTTCGTATCATTTACACTCTTATTGGATCGTTAGCCTACTACGTTTTTGAACCACTTTCTGGCTCCTGTTGTTCAATATGGTATGCAGCTTTTTTTTTTTTTTTTTTTTTAAATCCCCAACTTCTGTATGTCAGACTGTGGGCGGAGATTGGAAGGGCCGTTCCCTAAGGCCTTGCACCCCTCCTACATGCAACAGATGATTTCACACACATCTTTACACACCACCACTTGAACGCTAATACCCAGTCCACAGTCTTATTCAGGACAGAATTAATTTTGTACTGTTCCCTGCCTCAGTCCGGGAGCGAACTTCCGTCCGTTTGAACAGCAGATCAGTGTTCTAACGATATGGCCACCACCTCCCCGCTGCATAATAAACAGTCGAAGCTTGCTGTACTGTAGTGTGGTATAATGCGATGGTTATACAGCGTTAAGTTTTATAGCGCTGGTTTAATATATTGTGAAATTTTGTATTATGTAAGGTTCGAGCACCAGCGAGTTATCGGATTTCCCACAGCAAGTGTTTGATCGGAGGCTAAGGCTAAGTGGCACAGACAAGGAACAACACACAGCCTCGCCCACAGAAGCAGACCCAGGCGCTTCACCCCTGCCAGACATGAATCACAACCTTACACTCACCTCTCCCTCCTGTCACCCAACAACTCCCACTAGACAAACACCCCAACCTGCCACACTTTACTGCTCAAGTAATCTTCACGCAATACAAGGAACGGATTTAACTAATTAATGTAACATAGGCATATGTGTAAGCGCTTATAATAATAGGTTACACTTGACATATTCAGTCTTCACTGAACAAAACCAGTTTAACTTACTGATTTAGTTGTGCATTTACATGATTACGACAGTGCCGCTAGTTCTGTCAACACTTAGGTAATTCTCATACAACACAACACACATAACTTAATAATGTGTCTGCACATAGGCGCTGATAGCTAATAACACTTGTCACTGTCATAGAACAACTGTGAATGATGCCGTACCGTATCAAGCAGGGTCCCATCAGCAATCAACATTATGAAGCGTTGTGAAGCTCAGAAGAAACTAAGATTAGAGAACAAACAGCAGTAATCTTTGAGCTGCAACATCCAGCCTACCTTCACCACATCTCGCCTTTTCTGTGTCATCACCAGCAGACTTCAATACCTGGGCCGGTATTCTCGTCGTGTAAGGAGGCCGCCTAGCACCTCTTCCCCAGCGATGTATTTTTAGATTTGTTAATATCCTATTTTACGTTATTTATATAGAGGATGGCGATGTTTGAAGGATTTATAGAAGGCAGACTAGGACAGTACGGTGTAATAAGCAAGATAAATCACTTAGGAAGAGCTATAAGGGAGCTTCCTTAAGCGACGAGAATACGAAGCCAGGACGCCTTTTCTGTGGCCTGAGGAACAGACCACAACAGTCTATAACCCTTTTGGCTGCGGTCAAGGCCTTTGCTGTGGTGAGTTTCTGTGAGGTGAATATAGGTTAACCGTCCGCGTCGTCATCTAGGATAATGATAAAATTATGGTGGTCGTCTCAGTGTCATTCTTGATCACCTGGCTGTTAGAAAAGTCACTGCATTAGAACACACTGTGGGTCGTATTCTTGTTGGCGTGGGAGGCCTCGGAGCATCTTTTGTTAATCCATTTATTATGCATGCCACGCCTTGATACACTCTTTGATGCCATATACGATACCGTGCATTTTATAGTTTGCTTCAGTAAAGTACAAGAGACTAAAGAGGTGTGGACTAAATCGCTGAGAAAGAGGCGCCACGAAGCCTCCTGTGTCACCTTGATTATCGATAGGGCCTTGTCACACCTTATACTGCCACACTTCACGCTGCAGCACTTCGCCACGCCATACGACACCACACTTAGATACAACTTCCAGTGCCTTAGTTCACACAGCCAAATTTATCATGCCTAATTTAACCCCACCACAACTCACACTGCCACATATAACACTACCACATCACATACTACTTTATTTAACACTGCAACACCTAGCACTGCCACAATTAACACTGCCAAGTTTATCATGCCTCATTTAATCCCGTGTCAACTCACACTGCCACATTTAACACTACCATATCACATACTGTCTTATTTAACACTGCCAAACCCTACACTGCCACATTTCGCATCACCACATCTCATACTGCCTTATTTATACTGCCACCTCTTCATACTGCCACATTTTGCACGGCTCACATTTCATGCAGCGTAACTTCGTATTGCCACATTTCGCATTACCACACCTCTTACTCCCACATCTCACACAGTCACTTCATACTGCCACATTTGGAACCACCACACATCTTATGCCACATCCTACACTGCCACACCTCACACTGCCACACCTCCTGTCTCCTACTGCACTTTTTTTTTTTTTAATTCTAATTCCAGTAGCTCAGGACTGAGAATGAAATATCACATTAATATCATCATCATCATAGTTTTCTCACTACCTGTGCATCGCTTTATCACTAAAGTCGGTTTGTTTTCGGCTGACGGATTCGGACCACTCTCACCATTTGCTGACTTTCTTAATTGCTTGAAATTCGATGAACCTTAGTTATGAGGGAGGAAAGAGTCTCTTTCGGTTACCCTATTAGCAAATCGACCTTGCAGTTTGACTTTGCCGTCCATTGAGCTGATAGGTTAGGGATCTTTGTCAGGTTAGAACAACCCTGACATAACTGGTTTCTCCGATCATCCTCCAGCTTACTCACTTTCTAGTTCACTCACATATTTCTCGCGTATGATCGTTTTGATGTCGGTGTTTGATGCGGTGTAAATAAACAAAATGGTCGATTTCATATTTGATTTCGTTTCTTTAAATCAACATTGCTCCAGACTGAAACTGATCTTGATAAATTCGCTTTAAAGCAGACTTTGTAGGTACAGACTTTTTATACACGTAAGCTTGTTTTACCTTTGATGATATTAAGTTTGTTTTCAGGTCTTGTGTTGTTTGGGTGTGTTCTCGCTGTCTTGGAACTCTTATAAGACCTACAACTCTTTCATGTCGTATAACTTCCAGGGTCTACAATTCCTCCAGGTCCATCTCTTTCATGATGTAAAGCTCGTTCCAGGACCTACATCTCTTCCAGGGCCTACATCACTTCCAGGTCCTCCATGAATTAGCTATGACATCCAGGGTCTGCGACTTTCAGCGACCCTTCCAGAATATCTCTTCCGTGTCCTCAACTTTCCTCCTCTTCTCCTCCTCCCACCCCCCAGCCCCAGGATCGTGCCACTTCACCACGTCTTCCATGCGATTCTTCCAGGACCTTGTAACTCTTCCGTCTTAGAGGACCTGGCTGCTTTTGTTTTCCTGAACCTGCCAATTTTTCACCATCCAAGACGAAATGGCTAATCCACCGACTCCTCTAGGATAGCATGACTCTTCCACCGACTCCTCCAGGCAATATGACTTCCTCTGGCACTTCTAGGACCGTAGCTTTTCCACTGACTCTCGCAGGACAGTATGACGCTTCCAGAAATATTACGATTCTTCCAGAGAATCTTCAAGAGCAGTATGACCCTTCCAGCGAATCTTCCACAGCTATGAAATTCCACAGCTCTTCCAGGATGATTGACTCTTCCAGAAGAAAGTGACTCCTCCCGACTCCTCCAGAACAAACTGATTCTTCTACGACTCATCCAGAACAATATGTTTCTTCCAGCGACTCTTCCAGAACAATACGATTCTTTCAGTGACAATTTCACGATCATTCTTTCACCGAATCTTCCAGGATAATTCACACTTGCAGCGAGTCTTCCAGATCCCACTCTGCGTCAAGGGTGTAGCGGAAAGTTGGCGAGAGTGGCTTTATTTTTAGAGACTCCTTGAAACTTGTGTGTGTCTGTCTGTCACTCGTGGTGGAGGGCACAAGTTCAGAGTGACTCTCTGATTGTCTATCCACCCATGAGTGACTCTGTGATTATTTCTCCACCTCTGAGTACCTGTCTGACTGTCTCCTCACCTCTAAATGACTGTCTGATTGTCTCTCCATCTCTCAGTTACCGTTTTAACTTGAGTGACTGTCTAATTACCTCCGTCTTTGATTGTCTCATGGGCTTTTTTGTTGTTTGTTCTTGCTGCCACCAGCTAATTGTGTTGATCTCAGGGGAGTTACGTTTAAGTGAAGGGTGAATGAAAACTGCGTCTAACCCCTTCAGTTGGATGGTGAGGGAGAGGGTGAGGGTGTGGTGAGGGTGAGGGTGTGAGGTAGGAGACAGAGGGGATCAATACCCAAGTGACATGTGACCGCGACTCCAGGATCGCCCTTATAGTCTGGTCCCCCCTCACCCGTTCCCCCTCACCTCTCATCCCTCACCTTCCCCCTAACCTCTCATACCTCACCTGACCCCCCTCACCTCTCATTTCTCACCTGCCTCCTCTCACACCCTTATTCCTCGCCCGCTCCCCTCACTCCCTTACTCCTCACCTGTCCCCCTCACCCTTCATCCCTTACCTGTCCCCAGCAACCCCCTCATCTCTCACCCCTCTTCCCTCTCCTGTCCCCTTTACCCCTTATCCCTCACCTGTCCCCCCTACCTAGCACTAGTATCTTGCAAACCCCCTCACCCTTCACCCCCACTCACCCCTTAGCCCCCACTCCCACCCCGACGGTACGGTTAGGTAAGAAAACAGTGTAAAAGTCTAACCAGGGTAATGGTGGTGTGAAGTTAGGGAGATACGCAAGACAAGAAGAAAATGCATACAACAAAAACAAATGTTAAGTTCAGAGATAAGTATGAGAAAAGAGATGTAATGGAGCGTAGCGTAATGTATAGCAAGGCATGTGTAGTATTTTGTAGTGTAGTGTTATGATGTGAGACGGAGTGGAGTGGAGTGGAATGGAATATACAATAGTGTAGTGTATAGTGAATTGTAGTATAATGTAGGGTAGTAAGTAGTGAGATGGAGCAGTGTGGTGTAATGTGTAGCAGGGATTTTGTAGTTTTGTGTTAAGTAGTGAAGGGTAATGTATAAGAGGTGTTGTGTGGTGTAGTACAGTGTACAGTGAGAATACCACAGTGTAGTGTAAAGTAAGGTGTAGTTTAGTATATATGGGTTGTGAGAAATATAAGTCGACAGTAGTAAACCTGTTCTGGACTCGTACCGTATCACACACACACACACACACACACACACACACACAGGTAACGGAGTGAGGCAAGGGGGGGTGGGGGCAAGAAGGTGACACTCGGAGCTAGTCACGCCACCTCGCTTCACACACGCCACGGGAAGGGGAAGGGGAAGATGGAGGGGGAAGGAGATAGGAAGGGGGAGTGGAAGAGGAAGGCATGAGTGGGAGTGGGAGGGGTGAGTGAATTAGAGGGGGAATGAGAAGGGTAGGGGAGGAGAAGTGGGAGGGGTAGGAGCCTAGGGTAATGGAGGAGAGAGGTGGAGGATATTGGGAAAGGGTAAGAGGGAGGAGAGAGGGGAGTAATGGAAACGAAGGGGGAGAGGGAGGGATGGTGGTGAGCTGGCGGTAGAGAGGGAGTGAGGGGTATGGGTGATGATTGAAGGGAGGGTGAGATGTGGAGGGAAAGAGAGGGAGGATGAGTAAAGGGAGTGGGTGGAATGAGCTAGGTAGAGGTACGAGAGGAAGTGGGGGAATTGTTGAGAGAGAATTGAGAATAGGATGGTGGTTGTTATGAGATAGATAGATGAACAGATAGTGAGAGAGGGAGGGGGAGTTGGAATCTGGCTTCATTATTTCGGAACCCAAGAAGTGTAAGAGATGTCAAACCTAATTAACACCAATCGTTTAAGTTTTGTTTGACTAGTTCATAATCCGAGAATACAAGAGATTGCAAACCCTATGAGATCTTAATAAACAAATAGAGAATAATTGCTAATAGTTTGGAATTTAGATTAACAATATTGGAACGTCGGAAGTGTAAGATACATAAAAATATTACTGAGATATTTCTACCGAGTCAGCAGTAATGAGATCAGCTGGAATGATCTGGCTTCATTTAGTTTAGAACCCCACAGGTGTAAGATATGACAGTTTAATGAGATGCTTATTACCTGTCCTGATTAAATATTGACATGGGTTGGAGCCTCCTTTCTCTATAATCCGTTTGACTTTAAGGATGTCTTTGTGATTAATAAAACTGTCGGGTGTTAACTAGAATAAGACACTTAAAACATTTCAACTTACCATCGCAGAGAGTTACCAAAGACAGTCATTGGAAGGATCTTTAGTAGTGAAGAGAGTAATACTGGCTATATCTAAAACCCTCTTAAAGCCTTTTCTAAGCCGAAGAAAATCATGTGGAGATAGTAGGAATGAAACAAAAGTAAATAAATAAATAAATAAATAGAATATCAGGAATAAAAATAAATAGAAAGACTAAACAGTGGGTGGTGGTGCTGAATGAATTAAGTCTTTAGGTGTTAAGATGTGGGTGTGGTTATATTTAGCAGCTCTCGTGTTTATTTTCGGCCTTTGTTTTTATTTACTACTGGGTCGAGATTAGACTCAATTATGGCATCACGCTACGTTCATTCACTCGCACCCTCCCTTCCATCCTCGCACTAACTTTAACCCCCACAAACCCATTATTATTATTATTATTATTATTATTATTTTGTTTAATGCTTCGGGCTATCTCTTGACGGTTTTATTCACCTAAGGATTGGCTTTTTCTAACATGGAGGGTTTAGATATTGCCTTCAGTAACCCTTTCACTGCAGGATGTCTCACCTGAGCTGAATAAAATCGTTCGGTGGTAGCAAGATGAAGAACACGGTCTTGGGATTTGAAGAGTTTAACTTGATATGTTCCACAAGGCCAACGTTTTAAGTGTGACTTTTGTAAACATTAACACGTGAGCTTTCAGAGAGTGTAAACTTGTCTTGCAGGTGGTAGTGATGGTACGATACTCTTAAGCTTAAAATGTATCTCAGCCATATACACTCAGGACACAGACTAAACAGTTGGTTTTCTATGACCCAGAAGTCTCACTACCTGCCAGACACCTTCAAATAATTAACTCCAGCGTATGACAACAATGCCACATGTTACTGCAGTGTTAGATAATACCATGTGATCCTCCAGAGGTTATCATCAGTAGCTATCACGTGTTTCTTCAACGTTAAAGACATATCATTTAGTCCTAATCCTAAGTGTCAGTGAGGCCTGTTAACTACTTCGCTATCATGACGTCTTTTTCCTTGTTTATTTGATACCACCAGACAATTATAATCAGCCCAAGCAGCCCCCCCTTGTCGTGGAGGAGTAAACGAAGACAGTATCTTGACACTCACTGTTGAATTCGTGTGTGTTGCGGGGACAGTTCATCCCGCTTTTCCAGTGTTTATACGGCCTCATAAAGTTTGTAATCAACCGTGCAATCAGTGGACGTAAAAAACGCAAACATTATAAAACATGAAAAGGTTTACGACGCATAGAAAATGATGGTGGATGGACATCGATAAAGCTTACTGAACCGTATCCGCAACAAACGATCATTTGCCAGCTGAGAGGCAGATCGTGCAATATATGGACTACCCTGTGTATGAGATAAAGCAAGGATGTGCTAGATTTAAGGGAGGTGTTGTGTACGGCAGGTAGGTGGGGAGAGAGGGCGAGAAAAGAAGATTAGGAAATAGTGAGAGAAAGGAAGGTTAGGAAATGCGTAGTTACCTTTTATTGTTTCACTGTATTTCGACACATATTCTGGTATATCTGCAATGAGGCAGGTGTATAAGGGTAGTGCTGGTGTATAGCATAGGTGTGTGACGTGTATATCAGGTGTATGTACGGTATGTTAAGTATAAAATTAGTAAGACGTGTGTGCCAGGTGTATGTGTGGCAGGTGTGTCGCAGATGTATGACAGGTGTAGAATAGGTATAAGACGTCTGTGGCAGGTGTAAGACAAGTGTGCAAAACATGTGTAGCAGACAGGTGTGTGTATGACAGGTGTGAGCGGGGAAAAATTGTTTGTAAGACGTGTTTGGCAGGTGATCTGTGAACAGTGGATGGTGTTTTTGTCTTGAGAGGTCGTCCATGGTTGAGCGAGTCGTTTGATCTGACTATAATAATATTGAACGGAGAGAGAGAGAGAGAGAGATTGACGATTTATTCTGAATCCCCCCCCCCTCTCTCTGTCTCTGTTTTGACGCACCAGTCTTTGATGTTGGTGTTGTCCTTGTGGGGAATATAGGCCTCCACACCTGCTGTTCCCCCCGCCCCCCTCGCTCTTGCTATATCTTTTTATCTGTTTATATATCTATCTCTGTGTCTGTCTATCTGTCTGTGTCCGTCTGTTTATCCGTCTGTGTGTCTATTTCAATCTATCAGTCTGTGTTTAGCCTTCCTTTCTTTTCTCGCAGTTCCTTTCTCTACTCACGTTTTATATCCCTTTATTCTTTTTTCTATATCTTCCTTCTTCCTCCCCCTCTTCTCCCCCGTTGTACTATCCTCTCCTTTGTTTCACCCCCTCTCCTCTGGCACCCTTTCCCCCTTTGTTAGACTATTTCATCGTCCCCCTCCCCCTTCCTCTCCAGTATTCCCCCTACCCACTTGATTTTTCCTCTCTCTCTTAGTACCCACTTAGTCTCCTTGTACCTCCACCCCACTCCCCGTCCTCCCTCTTTCGTGCTGGTATTTCTTCTCCCCCTCCGCCCCTTCTGTAGCTGCCTTCCCTTCTTAATCGTACTTCCCCATCCCCTTGGTTTTAACCCCTTTCCTTCTCTGTTGCTTTTCCCCTCTCCCCATGTACACCCTTCCCCGTTGCCCTCCTACTCCATTCTCATACCTCCCTTTCTCTCCTGGTATCCTTCATCCTTTTCCTCTTCTCCTCTCCCCCTCCCCCTCCCTGTATTTCTCCCTCTCCTGGTTACCTTCCTTCCCCTCCAACTGCTCGACCTAAAATAACTTGACTGGAAAACTTGTTTTGACCTCGGAAATTAAACCCCCCATTCTCTTCCCCCTCCCTCTCCTCCTCCCTCGACACTCGTACTCTTGCCCCCTACACATCCCCCCCCCCTCTCTCTCTCTCTGTACAAAGGAAAGCAAACAGCAACATACTGGTACTTGTTTGTCCTTTCGAAGCTGTATGTTATAGGATAGGTTATAACTAACATAACTAGAACAGAGTTACAGACAAGGATAGGAAAGCAGGTAGGCTCCTTCCCCCAGCCACCAAACCCTGCAGCCGAAGCAGGCAGGAAATGGTAAGAAATACTACGATACAGCAGAGAAAAGGTGTCATGAAAATTAAAAAAGAAAGAGTAAAAAAAAAAAAAATCCTTTTCTGCAGTCTACAATGTGTGTGTGTGTGTGTGTGTGTGTGTGTGTGTGTGTGTGTGTGTGTGTGTGTTTGTGTGTGTGTGTGTGTGTGTGTGTTTTATCCTGGCCCGGTTCACCAGGCCAGTCCATTTTTTTTTTTTTTTTTCGGTCCTTCCGTTTGCTAACCCCCATCCCCATCCACTTCCTTCACCCCTTACCCCTTCATCCCTACCCAACCCAAGCCTTCCTCCCTTCGCCCCTCCCCATTGCCTTCCTTTTGTGTTTGCCCTTATTCCCCTAAGCTTCATCCTCCACAAAACCCTCTCCCCCCTTTCTCCCCTCTCCCACCCCCCGTTCTCCCCTCTTTCCCATCATATCCCCCTCCCACTTATTTTTGCTAAGACCTCTTTCCTTTCTGCCTTGTACCATGTCCCTAATCTCCTCTCAGCTTTCCCCCTTTGTCTCTTCTCAGTTTCCTCTCACTTTTCCCTTCTTTGCTCCTTCCAAATTATCCTTTCTTCCCCCCTCCATTCCTTCGCCCCCTCCCCTCACTTTCCCTGCCTTTCAGTCCATACTCATGTTCCCGATCTTCTCTTCCCCCTGCCCATCTTCCCCTCACCTTGTATTCCCCCTCCTCTCCCTCTTTCCAGTCATTCCCTTCCCCACACTATCCCTTCGGTCTGCACACAATCCTCCGATCTCCCCCCCCCCTCCTTATCTATCCAGTCCATTCCCCCTCATCTCTCCTCTCTAATGCTTATCCTCTACCCCTCATCCCCCTCCCCTTTCCTCCATCCCTTCTTCCTTCCTTCACTTTCTCTCTCTCTCTCTCCCATTTTTTCCTTCCCTACTACGTTCACAGCCTTCCAGCATCCCCCCACTCCCCCAGTCCCCCGGTGCCTCTCCTCCTCTGATACCCCCTTCCTGTCTTACTCTCCCCTCCCCTTCCTCACCAATCCACTCCCTCTCCCAGACACACCCACTCTGTCTCGGCCTTATCTAATCGCCCCTCGCCTCCCCTCCCACCCCGACACCCCTTCTTCCTTCCCACCACTTTCGTTCTCTCTCTCTCTCTCTCTCTCTCTCTCTCTCTCTCTCTCACACACACACACACACACACACACACACACACACACACACACACACACACACACACACACAAACCTTTCTTATATTTTTTTTTCTTGTTCCTTATGATTTTTCCTTTCTCTCCATCTTCCAAAACATCCTCCCGTCGTTCTTCCTTCTCCTTTCCTCTTCTGCCTTAATTCTTTCCTCCTCTCCGCACCTTTCCTTCCTCCTGCCTCTCAGCCACTCCACACAACCTTACATAATCTTCCACTTCCAAATCTGTGTGTGTGTGTGTGTGTGTGTGTGTGTGTGTGTGTATGTATGTGTGTGTGTGTGTGTGTGTGTGTGAAATACGTACCTACCTAGGCCCACATACCTTTCTGTTTTGCTCCCTTTCATTCTCTCCTCCCCTCCCTCTTCCAGCATCTCCTCTTTTCCACTCATGTAACTCCCCTCTTTCCCTCACCCCCCTTTTCTCCTCCCCTTTTCCTCTCCCTTTCACTCCGAACCATTCCACCTTCCTTTTTTCATGTTCACCCTTTCACACATTTTCTCTGCCACTTGTTTCTCCCTTTCTCTCTGGCACCCCCTTCCTAATTTCCCCTTCTGTCTAGCAGCATAAAGTCTTCTGTCTACAGTAGTCTTTTTTCATTTTATTTTATTTGCATCTTTTACCTTCCTCCTATCCTTCTCCATATAACACCCTCCCTCCCCCCTCTCTCTCTCTCTCTCTCTCTCTCTCTCTCTCTCTCCCTCTCCTTTCCTTCTCCCCTCTCCTCCCTCTCCCTCTTCCATCCTCCACCCTGCCAGTCACTTTCATTCTCTACATCAGCATCCCTTTATCTCTTCCTCTCTGCTAATCTCACACACTTCCCTTTGTCCCCTTCCTCTCTTACACTTCGCTCCCCTCCTACTCTCTTCCACTGTGCTCTTCCTCCTCCCTTTCACTTCGCCCCCTCACTACCCTCTTCCACTTCGCTCCCTCCCTACTTTCTTCCACTTTGCTTTCCCTTCTCCCTTCCACTTCGTCCCCTCCCCACTTTCTGCCACGTTGCTCCTCCCCCTCCATCTCCTTCAGCACACCATCTATTTCTTCTTTCCCCTCCTGCCTCACCCGCCAAATCCACTCCTTCCTTTTTCTCAGGCCCTCAGCCCACCCCTCCTCCATTCTCTCTCTCTCTCTCTCTCTCCCTTCTCAGACCCTCTCACTTTTTTCTTACTCTATACCGCTCCCTTCCAGCCCTACCTTCTCTCTCTCTCCTTCTGACCCTCTTTTTTTTTTCTCTCTCTCTCTAACTGACCTCCCCCCCCACACGCACACACATATCTCTCCGTTTTAAACCCTCACCCCCCACAGCTCCCTTTTAAACTTTCCATATTGCTCTCTCTCTCTCTCTCTCTCTCTCTCTCTCTCTCTCTCTCTCTCTCTCTCTCTCTCACCTCACCCCTCCCTTTTTCTGTTTCTCTAAGCATCTCCCATTCTGAGGGCTAGACACTGTTCACTTCTCCCCACCATTCTGTGTTGGACCTTCCCCTCGTGGAGTGGGGAAGGCGCGGCTTTTCTACAGGGAGGAGTAGGAGGAGGAGGAGGAGGTTCTTACTGAAAGTTGTTAAAATACTTTTAGGGTTAGCAATGATACTTATACGGGAATCATTATTTTTTTTTCTTTTCGATTGTTGTGAGTCTCTTGCTTCCACACATGCTATAATGTTAGGCTGCAAAGTCTCTCTCTCTCTCTCTCTCTCTCTCTCTCTCTCTCTCTCTCTCTCAGCCCCCGCCCCCCTCCCCGCCCCGCCCCGCCCAGTGCACCACGGCACCTGAAGCTTAAATGTCAGAGGGCGGCCCAGGCGGAGAGAGAGAGAGAGAGAGAGAGAGAGAGAGAGAGTGTGTGTGTGTGTGTGTGTGTGTAGGGAGACTGGGAGTTAGAGACGGAGAGGAAGACCCGCTGGGAGAGGAGGGCTGGGCTAGGGGAGGAAGGAAGGAAGGGAGAGACGAGGAAGGGAAGGGGGAAATCATGAGAAGGAAGGAAGGAGGAAAGAGGGGAAATGAGACGAGAGGGGAGAGTGGGAAGAGTGAGAGCTGGACACAAGACTCGACCTTTTGAATGAAGTGAATTTTTAAAAGGTTCAGCCCGGAAGGTTCATTTTGAGTACTTCCACTCTGGCTTCATTAACACTGAATTCTAAATCCTTTGTAAGTGGAGTAAAATCCTCTCTCTCTCTCTCTCTCTCTCTCTCTCTCTCTCTCTCTCTCTCTCTCTCGATGCTGCACCCATTACCTGCTTCCTCATATTCACATTCTTTCTTCCCGTCTTTCTTCATTCCTTTCATTTTTCTCTCCTTCCCTTTCATCTTTCCTCCCTTCTTCCTTTTATTTCCATCCAGCTTAGTATTTCCTCCCTCCGTTCCTCGTTACTTCATTCCATTAATTTTATTTTTTTTTTCATTTCTTTCAGTGTCCTCCCTAGTTCATTTTTTTCCTTCCTTGTTTTCTTTCTCCCTGCCTTTCAGTCTTTGCCTGCCTGCCTCCCTTCCTTCCTTCCCTATTCTGTCCATTCATCCTTCTTTCATTCAGTCTTTCCATCCACTTTCCTTTCCTTCATTCCTTCCTTCGCTCTCCTTCCATCCATCCTTCCTTCCAGAATCATATGTATTATTCTGAAGAGACTGCTGTTGGAGGGCAGTTGTGGTGGTGTTGGTGGTGGTGGTGATTGTAGTGGTGCTGGTGATGGTGGTAGTAGTAGTAGTAGTAGTAGTAGTGGTGGTGGTGGTGGTGGTAGTAGTGGTGAGGGTGGTGGCTGTGGTTGTGGCAGTGGTGGTCGTTGTAACTGTGGTAGTGGCTGTGGTGGTAGAGGTGAGGATGATGGCAGTGATAGTTATGGTGGTGGTGGTGGTGGTGGCAGTAGTGGTAGTTATGGTAGGAATGAAAATAATTGTAGCGATGGTGCAAATAGTAGTAGTAGTAAAAGTAGTAGTAATGGTGGTAGGGATGGGAGTCGTAGTCGTTAAGGTAAGGTAGTGGTAGGAACGGTAGTAGCAGTGGTTATGGTAGTAACGCGTGGTAGCAATAGTGGTAGGAATGGTAGTGGTGGTGAGGGAGGAAGTGGTTGGGTGGGGGGGCCAAGGTAAAAGTCAATAGAAAGATCCATACACCGTCTCAGGCTTCCCCTCAAGAACCTCCCTCACTCTCTCACTGTCTCACTTTCTTTCATATCCTTACTCGTTCACTCACACTCACTCACTTATTTATTCACTCACCATTCCGAGGAGAGAGAAGGGAATGGAGGGGGAAAGACAGGGAGGAAGAGGTGTGAAGGAAGGAAGGTGTATTTAGAGGAACTTGTGTCGAGAAGGAAAGGAAGGAGTGGGGGATTCTGGGCTGAAATGAAAGAAGGAAGGATGAGAGAAATCAAGGAAGAATGAAGGAAGGGAAAAGGAAAGGAAAGGAGGTAGACGCAAGAAGAAACGAGAGAGAGAGAGAGAGAGAGAGAGAGAAAGAGAGAGAGAGAAATTCCAAGTCCCCACATTTTCTTAATAATAAACGCTACATTTAATAATCCTCAGCCATAATATTCCCGGATCTGATTATTGTAGGCTTATGTCTTATTAATAGTCAACTTCCATATTACCTTATTAATTAGCTGTTGTTAATTAGCCCTTCCCTAACCCATTTATGATAATGATGATGATAATGATAATGAGGTTGATGATTTAGGCTATGGTACTGATAATGATAATTATTGTTTTTTCCTCCTCCTCCTCCTCCTCCTCCTCCTCCTCGTGCTGCAAATTACTCTGTATCTTCCAAATTACCCCTCATCACATCCTAATTAGATTAACCTCGTTCAGTGTAGAGGCTGGATGATGTCATTGTTATCTTGCCAGGTATAATTATGTCTGCCCTACTTATAAATGTCCCGTGTAATAAGGTGAAGTAAGATGTATAATGGAGTGCTATTTAATAAAGTGATAAAGTTAGGAGTAAAGTCATTATCAGACGCCCGTACAATTCTGGAAGCTTTAAGAGGATAATGAGAGACAAACACTGAAAATAAATGGTAAATAATAAGGATAATTAAAATGAAATATTGGGCAATAAATGGATGGAAAGTAATTAGTAAAGTAGATCAAGGTAATAGACTTACTAAAAAGTCAAAGATAAGGTGATATGAAATGGAAAATAAACACACGTGTGATAGTGGAGGCTTGACAGCTTAAGGGGTTTTATCTCTTGATGGCCTTGGTGTCTTGTATCAGTCCTTGTTGTTGTTGTTGTTGTTGTTACTTTGATTACGACGCTTAAGATCACGTTTCCGAGGGCCGGTGGTACACACACACACACACACACACACACACACACACACACACACACACACACACACACACACACACACACACACACACACACACACACACACACACACACACACACACACAGTACTCACCACATACACGCCTACATGCATAGCTGTCTACTATAATGTACACAAGCATGCACATATACCATTAATACGCATATAATTTATACATACGGATATATACATAGATATAAGCGCACACAAACACACATACTGTAGGCTCTGTGCAAAAAATAAATGCACATAAAGTACATACATATATACATACATACATACATACCGGTACATACCTAGGAGCGCAGGCATCAGGGTCATCAGCTATATCTTGTATTATCATTTGTGTAATCCAGTAGCTTGTGTAACGGCAGGATTTTTGCTGTTATCTCAGGGTCATATCAGTAATGCTTGTCGTATCACTACCGGTGCCTCTGTGTGCTAGGCTGCTCTTATTTCACCTTTAGACCTATTTACATCATCATCATCATCATCATCAGTGGTATCAGTAATGTTTTTCTTGTTTACTTATATGCTTTACTTGACAGTGTGCTCATATTTAACATCATCATCATCATCAAGTGGGGTTGGTGGAGGATTAGTGCCCCTCCCTGTAAAACAATTAATTCTAAGCCCTTGGTCACCCCGTTTGGGATACATGGCGTCTGGCAATGAATGAAATCATCATCATTATTATAATCTACATCATCATTGGTTTATTTTATGTTAGCTTTGTCAGTATTTTCCTCTGCTCATTGTCACCCATAATTACATCATCATCATCATCATCATCATCATATTTTAGTTTTACGGTATGTCCTTTACTGGATGGGCATGATATAGAAGCAAGAATTTAAAAAAAAAATGTTCCGCTTACCACCAGACGATTTTTTTCAGCCTTGGGGAGACGTGCCGTACTGGAGGGGTTAGGCGCAGTACAGTAACCCTTTCAGTACGACGATTATTTATTATTTGCCACCCACATTTTTTTTAGCTTTGTAGAGACAGCATTAAGAAAAAAAAAAACAGCGTAAGATAAGAAAAACAGCGTAAGATAATCTGAGGAAAAACAGCGTAAGATAAGAGGAAAATAGCGTAAGATAAGAGGAAAAACAGCGTGAGATAAGAGGGGAAACAGCGTAAGATAAAAGTCAGCGTAAGATAAGGGAAAATACAGCGTAAGATAAAATATAGCGTAAGATAGGAAATACTGCGTAAGATAAGAGGAAAGATAGCGTGAGATAAGAGCGAAAACAGCGTAAGGTAAGAGGAAAAACAGCGTAAGATAAGAGGAAAAACAGCGTAAGATAAGAGGAAAAGCAGCGTAAGATAAGAGGAAAAACAGCGTAAGATAAGAGGGAAAACAGAGTCAGAGAAGAGGAAAAACAGCGTAAGATAAGAGGGAAAACAGGGCAAGATAAGAGGGAAAACAGAGTCAGAGAAGAGGGAAAACAGCGTAAGATAAGAGGGAAAACAGAGTCAGAGAAGAGGGAAAACAGCGTAAGATAAGAGGGAAAACAGAGTCAGAGAAGAGGGAAAACAGCGTAAGATAAGAGGGAAAACAGAGTCAGAGAAGAGGGAAAACAGCGTAAGATAAGAGGAAAAACAGGGCAAGATAAGAGGAAAAACAGGGCTAGATAAGAGGGAAAACAGTCAGAGAAGAGGGAAAACAGCGTAAGATAAGAGGGAAAACAGGGCAAGAGAAGAGGGAAAACAGCGTAAGATAAGAGGGAAAACAGGGCAAGAGAAGAGGGAAAACAGCGTAAGATAAGAGGGAAAACAGGGCAAGAGAAGAGGGAAAACAGGGTAAGGGAAGAGGAAAAACAACGTAAGATAAGAGGGAAAATAAAAGCGTAAGATAAGAGATAAAAAATAGCGCCTCCCCTCCACTAAGGGGGAGGGGAAAGTGTGTTATCAGTTAGAGATAAGGAGTTGCTCCCTCTCTCTCTCTCTCTCTCTCTCTCTCTCTCTCTCTGCTTTAAGACTTACATATATCAGGGTTGGGTCTTGGCAATTTTTTTCAGGTTTTGTTGTATCTTTTTAGGATTCTTTTTTTATGTGTGTGTGTGTGTGTGTGTGTGTGTATGTGTGTTTTGTGTTTTGTGTTTCTTACTGGCAGGATCTGGGTATGTCTTCAGCGCATACTGAATTCTTCTTGGAGATAACTTTGACAGAAATTTACCACGCCCATATCACCAGACCTGCGCCACCATCCCAGCCTACTCCACAGTCCTTTATTCCCATTTATTATTATTATTATTATTATTATTATTATTATTTATTTATGTTTTTATTTATTTAGTCCTCTTTTACCTTTACTGATATCTTTGTTCCCTTACTAATATATTTCCCTGTTTTTCAATTTCAGGTAAGTGTTGTGTTGGGTTGAGGGTACAGGAGGGTGTAAGTGTATAAGTGTTGGGTTGAGGGTACAGGAGGGTGTAGGTAAGTGTTATGATACCGTACAGTTTGAGAAAAAAGTAAGATATTTTACTTTCTTACTTTATGAGGAGAGAGAGAAGAGGTGTGTGAATAACTTATGTGGAATGAGAGTTGGATGAGGTATAAGATGTTGAGAGAGAGAGAGAGAGAGAAAGAGACAGAGACAGAGACAGAGACAGAGAGTTACAAGAAAAAAAAATAAAACGAAGAGAGGAAGGGAAAGAAACTGCTGATATAATGGAGGAAAGAGTAGAGTTGGAGAGAAGGGAGGGAGGCAGGAGGGGTTGATTGATTGGGGGGAAGGGGAATAGTGGAGAGTGACAGGGAAATTGATTTAACCGAGAGAGACTGATTTAACCGAGAGAGAGAGAGAGAGAGAGAGAGAGAGAGAGAGAGAGAGAGAGAATCATGTATTTATTTCATACTGATGAAGAGCGTGGATAACATATAAAGGATAATTGATTAAAGAAATAAAATAAATAAAATATATATTGAAAGCCATCACAAATTAGTTCTTGCGCCCTGTAATAAAGTAGTAGTAGTGGTACGGTAGTAATAATAGTAGTAGTAGTAATAGTAGTGGTGGTGGTAGTAGTAGTAGTAGTAGTAGTATGAGTAAACTGCCCGATCCTCACATGAACGTAAAGCCGATGCATTACAGACAAGTTTTTTTTTTTAATGCAAAGAAGAAGGAACCAAAGGCCTGGAGCCCGCAAATGGTTCCCTCTAAGAAAAACAAAAGCAAGATGACAGAGAGCCAATTTCAAGCTTCCTCCGCATGCAGCTCACCATTCTTTCAGGGGATAGGGAGGGAGTTGAGGGACGTTTCGGTAACCAGGTAACGGAACACCTGTTATATCGGTGCCACCACGTGAAGGCGTCCCATTCCGCGCCAAAGAAAAGGGTAAAAATTTCGTTCGGTGTTTGGAATGGTTTACATAAAATTATTTGATGAAAATGAATGCATAATTAAACGCGTGAATAATAAATAAATAAAAAAATATGTGCATTGATCTGTAGACAAATTACATAAAACACTGAAAGGCTTAAAAAATATTCATTGCAACCTGACCCAGCAGCAAAATAAAATAATAGTTAGATAGATAGGTAGAGACATGTTGATAAGTAGATGAAAGAAGTCAGTAAAAGGTATATAAAATATAATAAATAATGGAAAACAGATGAAAGAAGCGAAGAAGAGGAAACTAAATGACAGAATGTGAAACTGAGTGAAAAATAACAATATTAAAATGAATAAAAGCATAAATATAAAAATAAATTAAAGTAAAAATATGAAAGTAATAAAGAAGAAATATTAAAATGAATAAAAAATAGAAACAAAGTTGAAATGCAAAAATTAGTAAACTAACGGAAGTGAAATATGAAAGATGAATAAAAGTAGATTATGTAAGAGTAGAAGTAGAAAAAAGTAGAAATATAAGATGAATAAAGATAGAAGTATGAAAATGAATAAACTAAAGATTAAACTAAGATAAGGAATATGAAAATGAGTAAAAGTATAAATATAAGAAGAGATATGAAAATTGACGCCCTGCAAGAGGATCCGCCAGCCGCGGTCTCTCACATCTAAATTCAAAATCATATTCTTCCAGGTGAGAGAGCACGCATATGAGGTCAGAGAGAGAGAGAGAGAGAGATGGTGGCTTTGATGTTAGGATGAGTGTGGTGTTGGTGGCAATGATGTTTTTTTCGGAAGTAACGATAGCAGCGGTGGTGGTGAGAGTTGTTGATGGTTGTGTTAATGATTGTGGTAGTGTAAATATTAATGTTGTTAATCGTGGTGGTGATTGGTGATTTTGGGGTCGTGGGAGTGATGGTGGTGTTAGTGGCCAAATTAGGCGTATTGTTGCACGTGGTTCGCGCTTTGGCTCCGGTAGGAATCTGTGAGGTGAATAAAAGTGTCCTTCGTAAGCTGTAATAAACTGTGAAGCTTTGTTTTTTCGGCCAAAACGTTATTCATCACTGCTTTCTAGCATTGTAGGTTTTGGGTTTCACTTGAGCATAGAAAAAGCGTCTGACATAAGCTGAATGAAAACACAAAGAGGGATAAATCGCAGTTGAAGGGTTAGGCTTATTTTCGTGCCTCTGCAGCTTATTTCCTCCAGCTCAGTGGCAGAAGAAAATACTGCTGCCCTTCAACCCCTCCATATCATTTTTTTTTTTTTACGTTTCCCAGACTCTAGTTTTTAATCTCTTGCTACTGCACGGCATTCAAGATAGAGAGAGAGCAATTTTAGGCCATCTTGAAAGGGGCATGGTAAGAGATGGTGAAGTGGAGGTTGTGTACTGGTGGTCGTGGTGGATGTGGTATTGGTACTGGAGAGTGAGTTGGTTGTGTTAAAACAGTATTGGTGATAAACAGAGACCTATTACTACTAGTGATGATAGATTTGGTAGGGGTGACGAGATTGGAGGTAGTCCATGGGTGGTGAGAGTGGAGGGAATATTGGTGGTGGTGGTGATGGTAGCAGTAGTAGTAGCGATGGTAATGATGATTGAAAGAGCATTGTTAGCGATAGTAAAAATGGTGGATAGGATTGAGGTGACTATGGCGGCGGCGGGAGAGGCAAGCGACCTACAGCTTTATGTCATCGCCAGTTTAGGGTCACAAGGTACGGTTCACAGGTCGAGGTAGGGCTAGGCTGGGCTACAATACTCTTTCTCCTCGCTTTGTGTTTGGCTGCTGTGGTGAGTTGTTGTGGTGATGTGGTGCTATGAGTGCTGTGGTGGGGAAATGGTGTGGTTTAGCAGTATGAAAGGTATTGTGATGTGTGGTGAATTGCTGGTATAGATAGTGTGGCAAAAATGCTAATGTATTCTCTCTTGTTTGGCACTGCTAGGTCGTTTTGGCGGTGTGCTGGGTTGGTGTGGTGGTATGATACCGTAGTGTCATAGGATTGTGTGGTAAACCCTTTGCTCTCGTGTGGTAACTGGTCTCTGTGGTGATGTGGTTGTTATTGTGGTAATGGTGCGTTCTGCCTCTTGTAGCAGGTTTCTGTGCTGGTTTGATGGTGGTGTAATTGCGTTGTTGTGGTAGTGTGGTCAGGTCTTCCCTCTGTGATAGGCGGAAGGAGAATGATGCTGTGCGGTACGAGTAGGTTGGTCTCTTGTTTAGTATAATGGAGTGCGGCGTGTGTGTGTGTGTGTGTGTGTGTGCGTGTGTGTGACTGGGTATGTATACGTTTTACTGCCGTGTAAATGTCGAGCTCAGGTTTTTATGGTAGAGCGGACTGGAGGTGCTGAAAGAGAGAAAGAGAGAGAGAGAGAGAGAGAGAGAGAGAGAGAGCGAAGTATGGAGGTATTTCTGGGTTTACGAGAGAAATGTGATGATAAAGGAAGGCGGAGAGAGAGAGAGAGAGGAGGCATATCGGTATCTCGGTGTACGAGAGAAATGTGCTGATACAAGGAAGGCGGGGGGAGAGAGAGAGAGAGAGAGAGCGAGAGGTGGGGGTATGATGTCATGTGAAAAGCTCTTTCCTATATCCTGGTGATATATGTTTTCACTCGTACAAAGCGGTTTGTATGTATTTATGCCTCTGTAGTAGTAGGTGTGCTAGTTTGTGTGTGTGTGTGTGTGTGTGTGTGTGTGTGTGTGTGTGTGTGTGTGGACTATAAATTAAACATGAATTACGCCTGACTATTGATCATACATTGAACAGGAAGTGAACATAAAGGGAACATGGAAGTAAGCATGAGTGTAGCAACCCATGGAGCATAACGTAGAGCATTAATGCAGTGTGGAGCATGAATAAAGCATAAACAAACAGTGTAGCATGAGGTAATAGCTAAGACCCTGACCGATTGAGACCCCCCTCTTCACTCCTCCTAGCATTCCCTTGGTGGCCTCCTTGACACACCACCACTCAGCTATAGAACAGTGGGGCTGGTTGTGTCCCATGAAAAGGCGCGGGTGTAGGCTATTTTTGGTGCTAGTAGTGGTGGTTGTGGGCTATCTTTGGTGCTAGTAGTGGTGGTGGTGGGCTATTTTTGGTGCTAGTAGTGGTGGTTGTGGGCTATCTTTGGTGCTGGTAGTGGTGGTTGTGGGCTATCTTTGGTGCTAGTAGTGGTGGTTGTGGGCTATTTTTGGTGCCAGTAGTTACCGTATGGACAGGTACTGTAGTTGTGGTGGTTGTATTATTGGTGCTAGTAGTGGTAATTTTTTGCTGTAGAAGGGGCTAGTTGTGGTAGTTGTGTGCTGTTGTTTGTGATAATTGGAGTACTCATGATGCTATTTTTGGTGGTAGTAGTTATCCTCTGTTATTGGTGATAGTTATGGCGGTTGTGTGTTATTGTCGACCGTAGTAGTTATGCTCTTTGTGGTAGTTGTGATGGCTGTTTTTGGTGTTCGATGTGATAGCTGCGGTAACGTGGATCTGACCAGCATTCAGGGTATTCTCTCTCCCACCTGGCGTTGATATACGGTACATACATTTAGCTTAGGGGGAGACCTGTCGTTGGGAGCGGGTTAGAGAGTCTTCTTTGTTCCTTTCAGTACTATGATATTTTTTAGCTATATCTGTATCTGTCTGTATGTATGTCTGCTGTCTGTATGTATTTATGTATGTATGTATAATGACACCAACAAATTGTACGAGCATTAAGTATCTTAGGGGAGACATAAAGAAATTAGAAACGATCTCCATTATCTCAATCAGTACTGCGTCCCTTTTTTTTTAATTACAATTTCCTGTCACATGTCGTTCATATTTTACCCTTGCTGTCACAATGGAGTATGCCCGGTAGATTGTTTCCTTCAGTAAAACGATGGCTTTTAATTATTTTTTTATTCTTTGCTGCCTCCATCCTTTCCTAAATTATTTCCGCTACCGCCTGGGAATATTAGTTCAGGTTAAGGGTAGAGATATAAAAAAATATATATACACACGTGGTAAATGAAATGAGCGATGTAATTGAAAAGGTGTCGTCCACAGGTGTTACTCTTATTAAGGATAGGTAAGGGGAGTTTTGTATTCTGTGGTTGATGATTATATTTTATGCGTTTTTCTTGTACGGAGGTAATTTTGTTTTTGTCATCACCTGTTTTATTGTTGCTATCATGAGACGTTTTGACATAGCTAGGGTTGAGACCTCGTAGTGAAGGGTCAGATTAAAGATACACACACACACACACACACACACACACACACACACACACACACACACACACACACACACACACACACACACACAGGTGGCAGTGATCTGTGTGGCGTAATTCACAAGGCTTCATCCACAGGTGTTGGTTCTCATCAGGGACAGGTAATAGGTACGGCAGGGAGGTTAATTAGCACAGGTGTATTTGTATATCTGTTTATATGTGTATGTAGGATCTTAGGTACCGTATTGTCATAAAAGACCTGACAGTATTTTAGTTCAGGTTTGTAGGTATAAATTTGGTATATTTTTGTGCAGTTTTGATATATATATTTAGTTGGCTATTTATATTATTCTTTCATTTGTAGTTTTTCTTACGGTACTTCGAATGTTTAGCCTTGTGTCGCAATACGTCTCTCGTAAGCTGAATATAATCGTTTGGCGATGGCAAGGATAGAATAAAAAAGACATCATACTGAAAGGGTAATGCGCTGTATGTTGTTCAGGCCGTAGAGGTCCTCAGTTTCTTCATGTACTTTCTGTAAATTAAGGAAGCACACAGCATTGGTTGTGCGGGTATCTGCGCTTTGCCTCTAATCCGTCTTGTATGATGGGGGCTTCATTAGCATACATACAAGCTGGGTGCACAACTGGTAGCTTTATTACCTGCTCTCTCTCTCTCTCTCTCTCTCTCTCTCATATATATATATATATATATATATATATATATATATATATATATATATATATATATATATATATATATATATATATATATCAAATAGAGATGGTTGATAAAGAGATAGGTAGTTAGAGAGGGTGTGGGATAGCATTGTTGCTTTGTTGTAGTGAGGGGGGAGGGAGGGTAGATTAACTCAATATGCACATGTCACTGTCACTCAGCCCGTGGGACGCGTACTGGACGGAGGGGGTAGAGGAGTGAGGCTCGGTTATATAGGATGGGGAGGCAGGGAGGGCAGAAGGGAAAGGAGCAAGGGCGAACAGGAGGATAGAAGAGAATGGGGGATGGGAGGCAGGGAGGGTAGGTAAGGAGGAAGTGATTGAGGAGAAGGTGCATTTATTGTATGGTGAGATGTGGGTACTTTAAAGGGAGAGAGGAGGGGAAACTGGGATAAGGGAGGAGAGGCCGGTAGGCAAAAGAAGAGTGAGGGAGGGGTGGGGGAATGTTGAAAGGAGAAGGTTACTTAGGGGGAGCGGAAGAGGAAAAGTAGGGAGAAAGGGAGACGGGTGGAGGAATGGAGAAGCCATGAAAGGAGTGGTGAAGGATAGGAGAGGAGGTCAGGGAGGAAGGGAAAGGGAAGGAAGAGGAAGCGTGGCGGGGGAGAGAGAGATCAGTGAGGAGGGGAGGGGAGAGGAAGGGACCAAGAGATTGGAGGGGAGAGAGAGAGAGAGACTGTCGCATTCGGAACACTGAAAAATGAGGAAGATAGGACACAGTGCTGGCGGAGGATTTGTCGACGAATTCTTACTCCTGGCTGTGCATTGCTAACGACTGGAGGTGGTAGTGGGCCAGGGCAGGGTTCGATCCAGCGAAGGTGTGGTCTGTCTACAAACACCAGATATAACCCAAGCAAAACCATACCCCGCTGACATTCACTCTAGGAGCAGGGGGATTTTTCTACCGTCTTCCCCCTAGGGTATCGTTGATAATGGTGGTTATGATGATGAATGAAAAGAATCTGTGTAGTCCGCACGAACCATACTTTATCCAAATCTGTAGGGAAAAAAAGGGGGAGGGGGTGAGGGAAGCTGATAAGAAAGCCAAGAACAGCGAGCCTGATTGCTGATTATAAAATCATGATTAAATCACACCGTCTCAAAATTCTATTAAAAAAAAAAAAAAAGGAAAAAACACGAGAGAGAGAATAAGATAAAATGTGAGCACTGGATTTGATTGTTGACGAATCATTCATTAGTCCAGTTTGCCCCGTCAGCCAATCAGTGTGGTTTAGGGAGTAGAGCACCGGCCAGTTAGCGGTGAGGAGGGACCTGACGTTGAGTTGTATCATGATTGGCTGAATAAATCGCCTTGAAAGAAGTGTTACGAAATCCCCAAAGCCACATTGAATACGAGACGTAAAAAACTCGATGACTGTGTCCGATACAAATGCCTCCTGGTGACGAGGGGGAGGAAGGTTATATATATGGTGTTACATTTTAAAAAATAAAGTTCTGGCCACCTACAAACGATTTTATTTGGCTGAGGAAGGATAGATTAGCCAGAGATAAATAGATTAGGCTAGGGTGGCTGGGAGAGGTGGCTGTGGGGTGTTGCTTTTTTTTTTTTTTTTTTTTTGGGGGGGGGGGGCGGTTACATGACTGAACCGGGTCACTCCCACACCTTGAATACTAACCCGTGGTTGCATGAAATTCGATGAGCCTAGTTATGAGGTAGGAATGAGCCCCTGATCACCGTAGTTCTTTCACCTTAACTTGGCTCAGATTTTCGTCCTTATGCAGCTTATTTCACATACTACAGTTGTCGAAAAAGACGATGCTGCAGGTCTACATCCTTTCCTTAGCACTTCTTCATGACTAGCTTCACATTCTAGTGTTCATCTCCGGTTACAGCTCAGCATTCAAGATGGAGGGATGACAGTTTGAGGCTAAGTTAGAGTAAAAAGAGTACAGTATAGTCACATCACCTCTCTAATCTGACTACCTCTGGCCATCAGCTGAACAGAGAGGGGTGAGTGATCTTTTTCGGGTAAGAACAAAACGAACTCTGATAACACTTCATAAATGCGAGCTGCATACTTGTAAATATCCTCTTATCTCTTCAAACTTGTCTTTTGGTGTTTGCCTTCAGTGCCATTATGCAGTTTGAGTGTGGCTGCTGTTTTGTTAATGTGCTTAGGTAGTTGCGTTTGTGTTGTGATTTTATTATCATTCTTCTTACCCTCCCAAAGCGCAGGGTGTTTATCAGGTATATCGTTACGAGATTAGTGTATTCTTGCTGTATGAACATTCGGGCTCCCAGAACACAGGCAGCCGTATATCAGGTGTATAATTTCCCAGAAACGTAACGAAAATAAAAAGAATAATAATGCTCTGCTGTTTTCGTGTATTATTCTCACCTCTGTAATAACTAATAATATGATCAGATAGGACGTGAAAACAATTTACGATTCACATGTTTGGTTACCATGTCGTCGGGGTGTTAAAATCTACCAGTGGAAGTTATAAATTCAACCTGCCCTGCAGGCAGCCAGTATTTTTTGCTCATTTTCGATAATCATACCAGAATTTGCGTGTGGGTGTTCGCATTCTGGCCGCTTTTGTGGTCGTTCGTAATTTTCTCAACCACTCGACTACAATGAAGGACAAAATTTCCCCTACACTTCCATCGCGTGTGCTTTAGATTCTCTCCTTATTTTCCCCGCTGACGCATCACTATCAGAGCGAATCATCTGTAGGTAGAGAAGCATTCCACCTCCCAGCGATGGAATATTGGCACAGAGGAAAATGGGAGGTAGAAAATGTGAAATATTCAGTGAACTTTTGTCCCCTGCTGTAATTTGCTGTTATGCATGGGGAAAGCAGATAAAAATAAATTGGAGAAATGTACTCAAATTTGAAGAACTTGCTTTATGGGCTAGATGAAGTGCGATCAAATGAAAGAGACAAATTTTTCCCACCCGAACGTGTCAGCTGACCGAATGTAAACACACCCTTCAAGGGGCGAGGTGGGTCGAGAAATTTATTACTTTCTCCCCCAAGAGGTACTCTCTCTCTCTCTCTCTCTCTCAGCATGTCTGGGTGCCATAGCAGGGAGGGAAGGGAGGAAAATGATGAGGGTGATAGTGCGGAGGGGATATGGAGGTTGTCAGCTTACATGACGAGCCAGAGAAAGAGAGAGAGAGGGAGGATTGAGCATTATTTCTAAATCGCATAAACAAAAAACATGGTGATGGCGAGAGGTTGTGATAAGAAAGAGAATGATGGAAATAAAAGAAAAGGAAGAGAGTGAGGGATTGGGTAATAACAGAAGAATCATAATAACTGAAAAAAAAGAAAAGAAAATGTCTCGAGGTTGGGAGGTAAAGGAGAAAAAGATAAAGAAAAATACAGACAAAAGGAGGGAGATGTTTGAGATTGAGAGAACGAATGTAGAGAGGGAGAAGAGTGAAGATGGTAATAATAGAAACATAGAGACTGAGGGATAAAAGAGAGGAAGGTGAATATACGAGTAAACGAAAGATGGGAAACTGAGATTGCGAAGTAGGCGGATGGAGGATCGGGAGGAAGATGATATAAAATAAAAGCAAAAAAGAGAGATGTCAAAAAAGAAAAAAAAAAGTCATCATTTTCGTCATCATCATCAACATCATCATCATCATCGCCCGTATTCGCACCAAAAACAGCGAGATGGAGATGAATAATGAGATAAACATACATGTGTAAAGAAAGCGAGTTACCGTACTTCAGAACGTACCGTACGTGTTACGGAGGCAAGAGAGAAAAGTACCGGCATGTCAAGGAGAGGAAAAATAGACAGCAGTAAATGAGAGAGGCTTAGAGGATTTTCTGGTAATAGGATTGTAAGAAAAAATAATAAAAGGGACAGCAAGAGCACGTAATCAATTGTGGAAAATGTACTGTAAGGGAAGGGCGGGATGACGATGTATGTACTGTATATACGGTATATATATATATATATATATATATATATATATATATATATATATATATATATATATATATATACATGAGAGTCATTGGTAGACATCAGGAAGGGCATCCGGTCATAAAATGCTACACGCTCCAAAACCAAAGTCCTCTACCCAGGGGCAACGCCTTAGCCCTTATCCAAAAAAGGGGGACTTGGCGTTAAAAAAAAAAAAAAAAAAAAGAGAGAGAGAGAGAGAGAGAGGGAGAAAGAAAGAGAGAGAAACTGACTTGTATTATTCGTGCTGGTTCTGCCCCTGAATCGTGCCGCCTTTGTTCTTGCATAAGTTTTAAATTCTGCCCCCCCCCCCATTCTCTCTCTCTCTCTCTCGTTTTTTGATGGATAAGCCTTGTGGATATGGCTAATTCTTAACAATCGATATCTGATCCTATTATGGACAGATATGTCTGGAAGTACTTGTCCGACAGACAGACGTGCAGACAGACATTTAGAGATAGATAGATACAGTAGATCGCCTGTAGATAGATTGATTGATTGATAGATTAATTTTGTCGACATTTGGTCTTGATATTGGCTTTCTCATTCGTCTTCTTTGGGGTGGACAATTTTTGCAGATAGTTTTTGGTACTTTCTTGTTTGCTTGCCTTTAAAAAGTGCGGTCGGTAACGGGATGTCTTTTTTTACGTCCTGTAATATGCACTGTTAACAGTATAAGTGTATACGAAGATATTCTGTAGGTGTAGTAAATCATTACGTGGGAACAGAATATAATACAGGTCTGTGTAATAGTTGTAGGCCATGATTAATAGTAGCTGGCATATCTAACTGTATATATGTCACTGAATAGCAGGTTTTCATATCTATAATTGCGTATTCGTATATAGCCTACAGTATAGAATGGCTAGTCACTCTCTATAGCTTTTTCTTCTTTCATAGATATATAATGTGTCACGTTGATTATAGCAAGTCACCATAGGCATAACTGCATACCGGTGCAGTGATCATAAGCTTTGTCATTTTTTTCAGTCAGTTTTGAGTACACGGTAGATAATATAGGTAGTAGCAGATAATAGATGCATAGTTATAATTGCAGCTATACACATGATTTTATGAAGTCTTCCGTAACTAATTTTTTTTTATGTTTCCAACTCTGGGCATAGGCATCACAGCCTGCTATCAAAGCCCAGTAGTCCTCCTACATATCATACACCTTTTCATGTCACCACTTCGGCGCTAACACCCACCGTCCATATTGAATACATGCTTGGGCTGTCTCATACAGGACTGGTGTAGTGGTATTAACGGGGCTATTTTTACGACGTGTCGGCGGGTCTTCTGGTAGATCAGTAAAGTCTGATTTATTGAAATTCAAATCCTTAAACTGTTCCCTACCCCAGCGGGGATTTGAACCAGGGTCCGGTAGGACTGCAGGCCACCTCTCTACCGATTGAGCCACCGCCTCCCCTAGCTTATAATGAATGGTCATAGCTCTAACTGCCTCGGCAATTGAGTTATGTGTCAGGATATGAGATTAGGCGCTCCCGGAAGTGTGTGTGTGTGTGTGTGTGTGTGTGTGTGTGTGTGTGTGTGTATGTGTGTGTGTGCGTAATGTAGTTTAGTGTAGTGTAGGGGGATGCAAATGAGGTGGCTAAGAGAGAGAGAGAGAGAGAGAGAGAGAGAGATTTTAAAAGTGGGCCAAACAAAATGAGGTTCCGGAAGAGAGAGGAAATGTGGAGAGGAGAGCGAGAGAGAGAGAGAGAGAGAGAGAGAGAGAGAGAGAGAGAGAACTGGAACAGGAATGGCTGGAGTCCTGGCACAGTGCCCACAGCTGCCAGCCACACCCACCACCACCAGCAACACTATCACCATTTGCTCTGCTACCACCACTACTGTTATTAACCATCACCACTACCACTACTAACCACAACCACCACCACCACCACCACCACCACCACCATTACCACTAAGTACCACCACCACGACCACGAGTACTATCATTTGCTGCCACCACCACCACTAGCAGCTCGTGCCACCATTGCTATCACCAACTAGTATCACCATAACCATATGTCCATTGTCATCTTCACTGCTACTATCACCACCGGTATCTGGAAGGAGGAGTGGAGGGAGAGAGGATTGCTTGCGTCCCTTTCATAGTGAAAAGTGGGCGAGGTGTTTGGGAAGGGAGTAAAATGTAGGGCAAGAATACTTGTAGGATGGTGTACGGTAAGGTGAATATTCCCAGATACGATATTGTAACTCAATGGGTGTCGTAGGTGCATAGGTGGACTGATAAAAGAGAGAGATGGAGAGATAGATGGATGGAGGAGTAAAAATGTCTGTCTCTCTAGAACTGCATACATAGAGAGATGGATGGATGGATGGAACGATTCATTTGAGCATCAAGAATCTAAAATAACATCAGCTGCATAAAGTACTTGCAGGTTTGAAAACAGTAATAGCCGTACTGTCATATACTCTAATGCTCCTCGTATCCCTCAAAAACTTGCGAATTCTGTTGTGTTGCGTTTTTTTTTTTTTTTTCCAACGTCCATTGGTTGCTTGGTTGATTAGTAATGTTATGAATTATCCAAAATGTCTGCACTCCTTACAACAATGAATTGAGCCGTCCCTGCAGCACAAAATATTCCAGGCCTGGGACGCAGCGTACGGACGACCCTGTATGTAGATATATAGCCTATAGGAACAAGACTAGAAAGAAAGGCTAGCTTTGGTTCGAAGGAAAATTTAATGGGTCGGTGAGGAAAAAATTATGATAATAATAATAATAATAATAATAATAATAACTAGAGGGGCACTCAGTGGAGAGCATCTCTCCGACAAGGGCAACGTAATTTGCAAATCACTCTTCATAATGCGTTAGGGTTTCTCATTATTGAGTAGGGTTTCACAAAAAATGTTTTCCGGATCCAGAATTGTAATACGATCCGGATCGGTCCCAAAAGTTCATCGATTGTTCCCTGGGACATTGGCTATGTACCCACCTAATTTGATCCAACTCTCTTTTTTAGTTTTTGAGTAATCCTGCTAACAGGCAGACAGAGAAACAAACAAACAGGAGCGGAAACATCCTCTCCTTGTCGGAGAGAATAATAAGATAACCTGTTATTACGAGGACGTCGTCTTTACATTTTTGCCGCCGCTAAACGATTATATTCAGCTTAGGGCGATTTTTAGCTGTGAAGTTACAATCTCCATTTCATTAACCCACTGGTTCTAAAAGTGGGAGCCATGGCCCGCAAGGGGACCACGGCAGGATTTTAGGGGAGTCATGGCTAGCTAGTGTAAGTAGTGAATCAGAGTGTATCTGTGAAATCGCACTTAAAGTGGGCTAGTGCAAGTAGTGAATCAGACTGTGTCTGTGAAATCGCCCTTAGATTCCTCTTGCCATTTACCACCACATATTTTTATGAATCTGGTTTCTCCACCCTTCTACACATACTGTAGTAGGTGAAAGCCGAAACCGGTTGGATGTGCGTTATCAGTGACTCAACCTCGAATCAGTCAACTGAAAGCAAACAGTGTCATCTGTCACATTGGTATGTAACAAAATATGCTTTCTGATTGGTAGTTGTAAGCATTAATATAAATGTAGAGCACCAAAACAGTTTTTTTCATCGTTATTTGTGAGGGGACTTCAGAGAAAATTGAAGGGGGGCCACGAGAATGTTAAGATCCCAGCAAGTGGGGAAGGAAATGAAAAAACTGCTTTAACCTCATCAGTACAATGAGGTGTTTTAAATGTGCTCGTGCTACCTCCACACGATTGTATTAAATCAGGAAAGGCCTCTCGTACTGGTGGGATTAATGGAGGGAGTATCTAAACATCTATAGTTTGAAAAAGTGTATCAGGTAGAAAACACGATGACAGATTCAGGGAAGTTAACCTGTTGTGCGCTTGTCTTACGTTATTCTTGCCACTGCCTGACGATTTTGTTCATCTCGGGGGAGATCTCGTAGTGAAATGGTCAGACACTCCAAGAACCTGTTTATAATCTTGTATTTCATTTTATTTTATTTTATTTTATTTATTTATTTTTTCCATACTGGGGGAGATCTCGTAGTGAAATGGTCAGACACTCGAAGAACCTGTTTATAATCTTGTATTTAATTTAATTTAATTTATTTATTTATTTATTTTTTTGGACACGAGACGATTTGATTCTGCTTTGGACAAACCTCCTCAGCTAAGTGATGTGGTTGAAATTTCTAACAACCCCTGCAGTATTGGTGTGATGTTTGTTTTATTCTTGCTACCGCCAGACAATTCCATTTCGTCGTGTTGCAGAGGTTTAATTGATAGACTGAAGCATCTGATAATTACAGTATTGAAGATAGATGTAAAACCTAGGTATTAATACGTTAGCTATATATTAACTACATGTGTGTACCATGCCATTTCATGTACACAGCAATTGTTGGTAATAGAATTTAAGGTTATATGCTAGTTACAGGTTAGTTGCTCTAATTATCTATCTAATGTGAAGTAGCTCCCCATAATCAGTATATGTCTGCTTATCTGTGTATATCTCTTCCTGTTCTTTTTTATTTAAAAAATATGAAGATATGTGACACAACTTCCTTTACAAAGTATCTGGGAATGAAAATATTATACAGTAGGTTAGTTATTATGAAGTTAGTTATTTAAAAAGAAAAATAGTTACAAAAAGTAAAGGTGTGTTCTGTCCTGCATCAGGTTCACCAACAGTGGATAAAGTGCGTGTTGTGCTGCATCAGTTTCCTGTATAATTAAGTGGCAGGTCGCGTATCACTAAAGCATCGTTTCAAAACAACTCGAAGGATGTTGGAAGCTTTCGTAACCGGCCTCCCTCGGCACCCTTGCCCTTAACCTAGACATTTTGTTTTAATGGCCTCATTGCACCACCATCGCGTGTCGTCCGTGATTTAGTGTGAGGAAATGGGCGTTGGTTAATCTTTATGAGTGGAAGAGGAACTGGCATGGGTACAGGGGAAAATATTTTGAAAGTGGTATCGGTCACAGGAGGGTGGATCGTCTTTAGTTTACGTTGCGTCCGAATGCATGCGTGGTAACTTTGTGTTTGCGTTATTATCGCCTGCCTTTACAAGGGGGAGCGATAATGTTTTTGCCCGCCTCTGTGTGTGTGTGTGTGTGTGTGTGTGTGTGTGTGTGTGTGTGTGTGTGTGTTTGTGTATTCCCATTATGTCTCATGAACGGCTTGAGCTATCAACATGAAACCTTCTATGGTATCAAGATATGACTAAAATCTTGGCCGAGTTCGCAAATGGGCACTCGGGGTTAAGGTCAGGGTCACCAAAATGCCCGCCAAAGGTCAACTAGTTTTTATCGCCCGCCATTAGCTCCATATAATTTCTTGAACGGCTTGAGCCATCAGCATGAAACCTTCAGAGTTTCAATATGCGGCCAGAATCTTGGACTTGGCCAACAGCATATTCTGGTGGGCGATTAGCATTCGGCTCTCGAATGCCCTTTTTTTTTTTTTTTTTTTTCCATATACTATTTTATTTGACATTTACCAACACAAACTGGCACTTTTTTTTTCTTTATGAGGACTCAAAGGAAGGGGAATGATAAAGTCAGCGCTGTCTGGAAAGTTGGGTTGAGGTAACGAATAAGATGAAAACTTTGAAAGGAGGGACATGTTACGGCATCGATAAATGGAGTCGAGAACAATGCCTGCAGCAAAGTTTCGGACATGGCCAGACAAGTTTTCCCCTCCTCACACACACAAAAAAGAAAAAAAGAAAGAAAGAATGACTGGCGATATCATTTCTTTCACCTTACACTCACGCTCGCCCTTGTTGTTCAGTTTTGTATTCTAGGTTTCTCACTCGAAAATGAAAGACTCGTGATGCATCTCTTTTTTTTTTTCTTTTCTGGAATGTCTATGAAGGAAAGACTATATTTTTCTTTTTCCACTCACATATACCATCGACCCATTGTTTTAGAAGAGAGAGAGAGAGAAAAAAAACTGTTACCGTAATCTAGCGCATTCATTTAAGAGTTGATAACCATCCTACTTCCACAGTGGTCATACGTAATTGAAAAACCCTTAGATACCGGTGCCTCTTGGGTAGCCAGTTTAAATCCATCACTGCAGCTGGGGTGTTCTAGCCACTACACCACTAGTCGCTTTCAGTTGTTCTTTACCTAAATCATCCGGTCAAAAAACTGTAATCAAAATGAATAACTAAAGAAAAACATGGACTGATTTCTTCTCATACTCACCGTTGTTATTCAGCTGTCAAATTATTTTCCGTAAAAAATCCGAATATAGTTTCTTTTACATTCGCTCATCCTTTTTTTTTTTTTTTTTACTTTATCTCAGTAAAATTTACTTCACACACACACACACACACACACACACACACACACACACACACACACACACACACACACACACACACACACACACGGTATCTTCTTTATACACATTACCTTCATCCGTTATATTCAGTTGGTCTTTGGCTAAAATTTACAGCCAGTTGAAAGATAAAAGAACACGATGTCTTTCTCCGCCAAAAACAACAAAATAGGGCATTTCTTTTTCCTGACATTCACCTTCACTCTCGTTTTTTTCAGTTGTTTTTTTGGGCTAAATTTTGGCTCGTTTCGTTATATTTTACGGCATCTAACGTTGTACATGGTTTCTTTACGACTTCCGACAGTGAGGAAAGGTTGTCTGAATATCCATGGTTGCACTGCGTCATTTCCAAACCTGTTTTCTCAAGGATTATGCTTATTTGTGGCCGGCCGTATGGTATGGCTGTTTTATAGAAAGAGAGAGAGAGAGATAGAGAGAGAGAGAGAGAGAATCACTGGTATAAAGTCTATGAGCATCTGTGGTAGTGTTGTGGTAGGCTTGCGTTTATTATATTTTTGGCGTACCAGATGATTTAATTAAGGCGAAACATTAGAGTCAGAAAAATCTCCAATAAACCCTTCAGTGCCAAGACGTCCGTTTAACCGTATTTCCTACCACCAGACGATTTTATTCATCCAAGGTGAGACCTGTCGGTGTGAAGGGGTTTTGGGTGGTAATCTTCCGTCCTATCAAGCTCAAACATTAAAGAACAAATATCTACGTATCACTTGAGTTACGTAAGGACTCGATCAGCTGAGTAAAATCGTCCGGCGTTAGCGAGAATATAATAACCCAAGTTCGCTAATGGGGATAGAAGCCCCTGATAAATAAATAGGGTTGATAAGATAGTCGTGCTAAGCTGTGGAGAAATTAACTCCTGATAAGAAGATTGGGAGGATAATACTGATAAAACCTGTGATAGAGATGGCGAGAGATAGGAGGTGATAAGGGAATTGTTGCCGAAAATATAGCACGTGTACTCTACCTTGACCCCGTGGCAAACGATTCCTAACTTCTTCCCGTTCAGATGATGGTCACGTGTAATCCGAGTGGAGGGCAGGTGTGGCCAGTAGTAACCAAGGAGACTGATCCCCACTACATAACTAAAGGTCATTGAATTTCATGCTACCACGACTTGGTGTTCAGGCCGTGGGAGTGGTACATTTCCGTCAGATGAAAACATATTGGCTCTACAAATACTTATTTCAACTCAAGCAACAGTTCTTAAGCGATTGCCGACAAATATTAGCAGTGCTCTAGCAAGTTTAGTTGATTTCTTAGCGCTTTTCCAGAATCTAAGTTCTCCGGATATCTAAGATTTTGATGCTATATATTTATTGTTTATTATTGTGGGATTCCAATTTTTATCAACATTCTAGCGCCTATTGTGAATAAGTTTAGCGACTTTTATAGAAATGTTTAGTTTATGTGTTTATTTATTTTTGGCGACTTTGGAGACATTAGCCTGTAAGTATGTGGGATGTTTTAGCAGTTTTAGCGCATGTGTAGATTTTTTTTTTTTTTTAATTCGGAATTTTAGCGACTTTACTAGCAGCGGTAGTTTATTTCTCGACGATTTGGAGATATTATAAGCATAAACCGTAATTCAGCAGTTTTTGTTTATTTCTCTAGCGATTTATGGTGAGTTTTCTAGTGTTTACGATATTGTAGCTCCTTGTAATGGATTTGTGTTAGTATTTGGATCTTTCTTATTGTTTTAGAACCATATAAGAATGTTGATGTATTTCTTAGCGAGTTTTTTGGGGTTTTGTTTTTGGTATTTTAGTTCTTTTTAACATTCTTCAGATTTTTTTTTTTTTGGGGGGGGGATAAAATCACCGTGTTAATAGTGTACCGTATTTGTATCGATTTTCGCAACGTTAAAAGTTTCAGAAATTCACTTGTAACTTTTGTATTGATGCGGTATGTTTGTGATTTTTTAAAAAATAACACGGGAAGAAAAGTTTCAGGGTAATTCTTATAAATCTTGTATAGAGAATGTATTTGCGGGCTTGTATTTCATGTGTTTATTTTTCTGAGCACTCTGAGTATATTCCCAAGCGATGTTCAGGATTTTCTTAAGCCTTTGTGTTAACAGAAAAAAATACAGAAAAAAGTGAGTAGGGAGTCGAATGGAGAAGAGGAAGAGGGAGAGGAAAGTGAAGGATTGGAGGAGGGGATGGGAGAGGGAGGAGGATGAGGGAGGGCATAGGAGGTGAAGGAGAGGAAGCAAGGAAGAGGTGAAGAAGAACTAGTAAGGAACAAGTAAATAAGGAGGAGGAGGAGGAAGGAAGTGAAGGTAAAGGGAGGATGGTAAGTGAAGAAGAAGTGGTAGAAGAAAGGAAATAAAAAGAGGGAGAGGGGAATGAAGGGGCGGGGAAGAGGAAGAAGAGAATAGGAGGGAAACAGGGACGGGCAAGGGTAGGATGAGGAGGAGGTGGAAGGAAAGGGACGAGGAGAGAAAGAAGGAATAAGACGAGTGAGAAGGAGAGGGAAGCGGAGAGAGGGAGGGGATGTGGAGGGAAATGAGAAGAAAAGATGAAGGGAGAGGGGAGAGGAAGGAAGAAGAAGGACGAGGAGGAGGAAGAAGGTATAGAAGGAAGAAGAAGAAGAAGAGGAGGAAGAGGAGGAGGAAGAAGACAAAGAAAGGGAGATGGGAAATGGATGGGAAAGGAGGAAGAAATGGGAAGAAGGAAGAGAAATGGGATGAGGAAAGGATAAGAAGGAAAAAGAGGAGAAAGAAGAAGGAAAGGAGGTGGAAGAGGAAGATAGAAACAAGGGAGGAGACGGAGGCTGTAAAGTATGGTGTTTTTAAGTGGTGGGATTTTCATCAGAGGCTTGAGTAACCTCGTGGATGACCTCGCCCCCCCCCCAACAGCCCACCCCCATACTCCATCTGTCTTTATTAGGGGGGAGAGAGAGAGAGAGAGAGGGAGGGAGAGAGAGAGAGAGAGAGAGAGAGAGAGAGAGAGAGAGAGAGAGAGAGAGATTTTTGTTCGTTGCGCTCGCGATACATGTCCCTTATGTTTACTGCTCATCCTATACACGCACCACGTTACCAGAATATAATGGCGTGGAATTGGCGAAAATGTACAGTACTCTCTGTGTTGAACCATAGCAGTGAATGGGACGATGTGTGACGTTTGCTTGGCCTCATGTACGGTAATCATCTGAAGTTCCATGCAAAGCCAGTGTTTCTCAAG
The DNA here is from genome assembly GCF_032717465.1 of Coenobita brevimanus. Lineage (NCBI taxonomy): Eukaryota > Metazoa > Arthropoda > Malacostraca > Decapoda > Coenobitidae > Coenobita > Coenobita brevimanus. The sequence continues at coordinate 7,701,383 of NC_136971.1, read as the reverse complement.
AGCTGCGTTAATTGAATTCGTGTCCCCTCTATACTAGCTTCACGTAACTGTAGCATAAGCCTTCCTTCACCATTGACTGATATAAACAAAAGAAGTGATATGGAGCTAGTTCTTGAACGTGAGTTAATCGAGCTTCCCATTGCACCCCCTTTGGATTTTTTTACGTATTTAATATTGAATGTGATGGAGAGGGGTCTTTCTAATTTAGGCCCACCAGCACATAAAGCACCACAACACTTTAATGACAGAATTTGGTGTTAGATTTACCACATTCTTTAAAACGGTAGGTGTAGACACTTGAAGAACGGTATGGTAGGTTGCAGCATGGAGTTGGTCCTGTCCTAAGTAGCTCTCCAACACACCACCACCTCCACATCACATCACCACCACCACCACCACCACCACCACACCTCATAGCAGTCACATATATAACATTAGTATATTTTCACCCTCACCCTCACCTCAGCCCTTCTCCCTCACTCATTATTCACCCTCGTACACCCTTCACCCACACCCTCATCACTCACCTGTCACCTCAGTCCCCCATCCATGATCCCTAACCTCGCCATTCACCCTTACTCTCGCCTGTTACTATCACCGTTCACCTCTTGACTCCTTACTTTCACCCTCACCGCTAACCCCTCATCCCTCCCTTACACGCACCCTGATCCTCATCCTGACCCTCACCCTCACTCGTCACCAGTCACCCTTTGTCCCACACCTTCATCACTTACCTCTCCCTCATCTTCACCCCTGATCCTTCACCCTCCCCTCTCCCCTCCTCTCCTCCCCCTCCCCCTCCCCATCCTCCCCGTCTGACCTCGACTCGGCGGTAATGATGGGGGCTGTCAAAATATGGGGCTGTGTGTGTGTGTGTGTGTGTGTGTGTGTGTGTGTGTGAGAGAGAGAGAGAGAGAGAGAGAGAGAGAGAGAGAGAGAGAGAGAGAGGTGTAGCAATTCCGGAGAGGCAAGAAAGATAAGTTGATTTAGCAGGCAGGATGAAACAGGAAATATAGGCAGAGGCCGACTGAGAGTGAGGCAGGGGAGGTGATGAGGCAGGAGGAGGAAGAGTACGGAGCAAGGGGGTAGCCGGTGGTGGTGCGGGAGAGGTTGTGGAGAGGGAGGGAGGGAGAAAGGGGGCAGACTGGATGGAGGACAATGATGATGATGCAGGAGAGAGAGAGAGAGAAGCGAGGAAAAAGTAATGTAGAGATTTAGAGGCTGTAGAGTTGGAGAGACGACAATGAGGTAGGTAGGTAGGTAGTTAGGTACATTGTTCAGGTGGGTAGATAGGCATGAAAAGGCAGGAGTGAGGCACAGAAAGTCATAAAGCCATAAAGCAGAATAATGTAGGGGAGACAGTGATGGAAGAGATGAAGAAGCGAAGAAGGCAGTGAGGTATGGGGGACGGAGAGGCAGGAAGTGAAGAAATGAAGTAGGGTTGGAAGGAGCGAGGCAGGCAGGAGAAGTGGAGAGAAAGAGGCGGGGTAAGAGAGAAAAAAGTGAGAGATGGAGAGACGAGTGGTGCAGGAGAGCAAGAGAAGAAGTGAGGCAAGAGGCGGGGATGGAAAGGTAGGAGTGATGTAAAAATGGAAGAGAGGAATAAGCGAGGTAGGTAGGAGTGATTGAGAGGCAGGAAAGGAAAGATTGAGGCAAGGGTAAGATAGGTGGAATGGAGAGATATATACAGGGGATAAAGGAGAGAGAAAAATGAGGCGAGAGGCAGGTGCAGATGGAGAGGCAGGAGAGACGGATGGGAGGAAGCACTGAGGCAAATGTGAGGCAGAGATGGAGAGGCGGGAATGACGTAGGCAGCGATAAAGAAGAAGCTAGGCAGGAAATAGACAGACGAGATGGAGAGGCAGAAGTGATGTAGGAGGCAGGAGAGGAAGGTGCGGAGAAGGAGAGATGGTGAGGCAGGGGTGGATGAAGGCGAGGCAGGGATGGAGAGGCAGGGTGCAGCGTGTGAATTATGCGTGTGGAGCTCAATAATAGCTGTGGTGAGGCCGGGAGGGGGACGGCGCCCCCCTTGGCCATCGCCAGGGAGCCACTTACTGCTATAGTGGGGGGCGTATGGTGAGATAAGCAGGGGGTGTGGTCTTGTACACCTACAACCTCCCCTCCCCAGATAACCCACAAATAATAAGGTACCATAGTTACCCACTTTTTTAAATTTATTTTTTAAAGACACCCACCAAGGCCACGGGGTTACTTCAGTTGGACCTTTCGTTTTCACTGACCTTTAATTTACTTTATAATTCTCTGCCACATCACAACCTTCGCCTCCCCGTACTGTGAGCTGTAATTTCAAGGATCCATTTTACAAGGTGGGCCACATGGGCTGACCTTTCCTGTAAGGGGGTAGTAAAGGTAGGGGGGGGGGACGATATGAGGCGCTTAGCCGCGGTGCTCATCTCCATAGCATGGCGATTGAGCCTGTGATGGGTTATTCACCTAAAATCCTGGTACACAAGGCCACTGCATCATCCAGGTTATCACAGTTGCCTCCCTGGTTAGTCATTTTACCTACCAGCCCACAAACGGTGGATGGACACCTGAGTCTAGTGACGCCAGCTGCCCACAGATGATGATGATGGTGTCAGAGTCTGCGTACGAAGCGACAAGACGCCAACATATGCAAGCACATGATGCTTACCTGCATCACCCATTTTAAGTGTTCACCACATCAACTTCGTGTCCAAGATTCGGTTATACATTCAGAAAATTGAATACCCAACAACAGCACCGACTTGACTGCCTCACCTCCCATCCCCAGCTAAACGAGAGGGAGAAATATTTTTGTAGATAGACAGATAGGTAGACCGATTGGTGGATCGATTAGCTGATAAAGATTGACAGACAGGCAGACAGACACAGGCATTTATATAGATAGGCACAGAAACATGGATGGATAGAGATTTGGTTGGATAGATGGATGGATGGACAGATAGATATGGAGATAGATAGATGGATGGATGGATAGACGGATAGTTAGAATGATAAATAGATGGATGGATAGATAGATAGATAGATAGGTAACAGCTGATGTAAACCACCCACTTAAGCCCCCCTTTCCATATCATTCCAGTATTCCAGGGCAGCCAGTAGGCGGGGTAATGAAGAAGTTAGAAGTATAATGTAATCAATGATGCTAAGTGAGGCTCATTTAGGGTGGCTGTGGACTAATTAATTGGGTTCATTTGTATACCTCCCGGTACTGTTATGAGGCCAGGTTAACTCTGGGATTGTCTGGAGTGTGGTGCATTATTATTATTATTATTATTAGTAGTAGTAGTAGTAGTAGTAGTAGTAGTAGTATTGTTATTATTATTGTAATTATTATCATTATCATTATTGCTATAGTTATTATTATTATTATTATTATTATTATTATCATTATCATCATCATCGTCATCATTATCATTGCCAGCGGACGATTAACCTCTTCAATCCGATGACGTATTTTCTTTTAATGCTACCACCAGACGATTATGTTGGCAAGACTTTTCGAAGTGGAAGGGTTTGGTAGAGCCCTGATCAACCCCTTCACTACTAGAGGCCTCTCCTCAGTTGAATAAAATCGTCTGGTAGTGGCAAAATAAACGAGTTAAGTACATCACCGGGACCAAGGCGTTGAACCCAGCTGGTGGGGGGGACTTTCTCGAACTGAAGGGGTTAGTGAAGGCCATAGCTACACCCCTTCACACCGAGAACTCAATAAGCTAAGCAAAGTCGGCTCGTGGTGCCAAGAATAAAGAAAAGATTAAGACGTTATCGTAGTGAATGGGTTAACTTCTTCAAGGCGATGCTGTGTTGCCTGTGATAACTAACCCCAGACGATTTTATTAAGCAAAGCCTCAGGGGACACTTTCATTTGGTGAGGTTAGATACGGGCTTCGTTAATCCTAGCTGAATAAATCGCTGGTTGGTAGCAAGAATAACTTGAAAGAAGGTCACAGGTCAGGTGAGTGTATCAGGTATTTTTTCATTTCATCATATAGTCTGTCTTTCATCTTTTTTTTTTCATGCGTTTTTTCTTATTTCTTCATTTTTTTTTTCCGTCCCCCCCTTTTTTGCGTCGCTATTTTCGTCAATCGATTTCCTTTTTTATGCGCCTGTGATCGTTTGGGTGTGAAGTTTGATTTCGGGGGATTATTTTTTATATATCATTGTGGGAGGACATCTGTCTTGCGCTCTGCCTGTCAGTAAATCGTCAGTCTGTCTTCTGTCTGTGTTTATGTGTGTGTCTAATATGTGTATCTGTTTTATATATCTTTAAAGTGCCGGTATATCTGGTATTTTCATGTATCTTTATGTGTATGGTTTATGTATCTGTATATCCTGAAATCTGTATATCTGTACTCTAACCTAGCTGTATCTATCTAATTATCTGACTCTGTGTGTCTGTCTGTTTATCTGTCTGTCTGTCTGTTTATCTGTCTGTCTGTCTGTCCGTATACCCTTATCTATCTGTCTGTCTGTCTATGAATCTGTCTCTATCTGTCTGTGTCAGTCCACCGAATATATATCACTGAGACTAGTTATCTCCATCTGCCATAGTGTGTGCCGTATCCATCCCACAATCTCCCCCTTGTTGTTTATTTCTCTGTAATTGATAGTATTTTAGGCATATCGTATACCACCAGACTCACGTATACCCGCCTCCAGCACTCCGTATATCCACCTCCACCACCCCGTATATCCACCAGTGTCCCCCGTATACTCCACCGTATACTGAGGTAGTATATGTAACACAGGAAAAGAGGCTTAGGCGAGATATTGAATCACACGCTGGTCGGGTGGAATTTTTGCACCTCTATTGGGTCACACGTGTTGGGGGGGAGAGAGAGAGAGAGAGAGAGAGAGAGGAGACTAAAGGGCAAGGTGAAGAGGGGAAAGGAAAGAGTTTGGATGGGGGGATTGGGAAGAATGAGTGAGGTAAAGAGAGGAGGGGAAATGGGAGAAAGGAGAGGAAAGGAAGAGAAGGGAAGGGAAAGGGGAGTGTAAAGAATGGGGACGGAAGGGGGGAGAGGAAAGGAAGGGAAGGGATGAAGGGAAAGAATGAGTAACTGTACGGCAAGAGAAGGGATGGACAGGAGCAAGTGATGAGGTGGATGGAGGGAAGGGAGTGGTGGGCGTTGTCGAGGAGGGATGTATTGAAGATGGATATAACGCTGACGGGATGCGGAAAGGAGGGGTGGTGAAATGGAGGATGTACAGGGCGAGGATGGAGGGAAGGATGGAGAGAGGGAGGAAAGGAAGTAGAGGGATGGGGAGAGGGAGGAAAGGAAGTAGAGGGATGGGGAGAGGGAGGAAATGAAATAACCTAGAGGGGAGAGAGGGATAAGAGAGGGTATCAGGGAGGGAATGGAGGAACAGGGGAGGGGTCAGTGAGAATGTACAGAGCGAGGATGGAGGAAAATTTAAAGAGGCAGAGGAGTAGAGAGAGAGGGGGAGGGGAGATGGGAGAGGGAGGGGGGAAGGGAGGGGAGAGACTGGGGAGAGAAGAGAAGCAGGGGGAGAGGGATTGAGCCCGTGGAGAGAACGGAAAAATACCACTAAAAAACTCGTTTGTGAAATCCTCTGAAATAGCCTTAAAAACCTTCCCTGGCTTACATTTTCCCAGCGCACACACACACACACACACACACACACACACACACACACACACACACACACACACACACACACACACACACACACGAAAGCTTCACCATAAATTGTTTCTGTGTAGTGATCCTAATAGCTCCATTCTCCATGCAAGCCTCTCAGATTCAATCCTGTCCTCCCCCCTCCCTCTTCCCCCCCCTTTTTTTTTTTTTTCTGTTGAAGGACACGCTTGAAATTGAGGAAGGAAGGGAATTGACAAGAGATCGGAGGGGATGGATGAGTTACGTGCAGTTACAGACAGCTGCTCTTGTAGGCAGAAGTATCTAAACTTAGTAAAGGAAATCGTATTCTGATTTCCCCCATTATTTTACAACTTACTACGTTTGTGTGTGTGTGTGTGTGTGTGTGTGTGTGTGTGTGTGTGTGTGTGTGTGTATAATTGATTTAGAAATATATTGTCTTTATGTCCCTGTATATTCGTACGTAGAGGTAGTGAGCTGTACAGGATGTCAAAGGAGGAATTTGTCCGTAGACGTAGTTTGGGAACCGCTTTCGAAAAGGAAAAGGAGAGAAAAAAAAAAAAAACACACAAAACACATTTGGGCCAGACCGGTTCGATGCACTTCCCATTTCTTGTATTGCAGTTCCCGCTGTTATGTTGCAGTCCTGATGTTGCAGCCTTCACTCCACCCCTCAGACTCCATTACTTAGTCTCGTATGCACATTTTATTTCCTCCCAGAGTTATGTTTAGCTTGTCAGTCATTTAATTTCCGGCCTATCACTCTTCAAAGCCATGTATTATGTAATCTCTATTAGTCGCGTCCTTTTCCTCCTCCTCGTACTTCACCTTTATGGAACGACCTCACTCACTCTTATTACTCAGACCGCGGCTCTAAGTTGACTCCTTTTACGGGGCCGAAGGGGTTAATTTGACTCATAAATCCCCATCATTAGACAAATGGTAGGGTTTATTATTGAGGGGGAAGTGGAGGTCGGAGTGAGGACCGCGCTTTCGGACGACGGCGACATCCATAACAAACACATCAGCGCGGGAAGTTGAGTTGCCAGAAACTTTTATCCGCTTTAACTTTTTCGTGCGACCTCGAATGTTTTGTCGTCCCGGGGATTTATCACCAAGATATAGAAACCTCTCAGCATAGAAAAGAAAAAATGGGAAAAATCATGCAAGAAGTAGAAGGAAAAGTGAACAGAATAGTAATTGAGGATAGAAAAAAAAAAAGGATGCCAGAAGCTTTTTCCATATAACCAATTGTGACCTCGAATATCGTGTTACCTCGGGGTTTATCCACCATAAAGAAAAAAAAAAAAAGTGTACTATGCACTGAAAATTCGAGAAGACTATGGAAGACGTGAAAGGGGGGATTGATTAAAACAGGGACTAAGGGAGGATAGAAATAAGAATGTAAAGTGGCTGGCTGACAACTCTCTCCCCTGCCGCCATCATTATGTGTGTTGGGAAGGAAGGAAAGCGCGAGAAGGTAAATTAGTGAGCGTATTGCGAGAGACGCTGGCCGCCCTGGCACAGTAATTGTTGGGGGAGGAGTGGCGGGGGAGGGGAAAAAGCGTGGGATGTGGGGAAAGAAGGGAGGGAATATTAAAAGAGATGCGGAAGGGAAAGAGTGATGTGAGGGGAAAGAAGGAAGGAAATATTTAAAGAGAGAAGTAAGGCAAGAAGAGATGAGAAGGGAAAGGGAGTATGTGGCAAGGGTGAAAGAAGGGAGGAAACATGATAGATGGATAAGGATAAGAAGAGATTATAAAGAGGAGTTGGAGGGGAAGGAGAAAGAAGTGAGGAGTGAGGAGACAGACGGGAGGGAAAAAAGAAATGGGTTGGGGAAGAGGGAATGAGAAGAGGAGTAAGTGTGGGAATATGGGGGGGGGGGATGGAGGGAAAATACGGAAGATGGAAAGGGAATGAAGAGATGGGAAGGAAGAGTAGAAGAGAAGGGAGAGGAAGTATGGGGATAAGGAGAAAGAGGGAGGGAAAGCAGAGGGAAGGAGAGCTGGAAAGGGACGGGAAGGAATAAAGGGAGATTAAAGTTGGAAGACAGTGAATATAAGGGAAAAAAAAGTGTAAAAAGGAGAAAAGGAAACTAGAGGCAAGAATTGTGGACAAGAAGGAAATAGAAAGGAGAAAATCAGAGTGAATAGGGAAAGAACAGAAAGGAATAGGATGGGGGGGGGGAATTAGAACGAACAAAGGGCAGTGAGAGGTAAATGTGTGATGAGGTGAAAAGGGAGAAAGATGAAAGACAGGGAAACTAGTAGGGATAGGGAAATGATGGGGAATAAATAGGAGAGAGGGAGAAGAAAGGAGGAAAAGACAGAGAGAAAGTGGAAGAAGAAAATGAAGAAAAAGAACGGAAGAAAGAGAAGGATTTATACGAAGACATAAAGGAAGACAAAGATAAAGAGAGGAGGAGGAGGACGACGACGACGACGATGAGCAATAAGGTTAGGTAAGATCAGAGAGCGAGGTAATGCACCGGAACAGAGAGAGAGAGAGAGAGAGAGAGAGAGAGAGAGAGAGAATTAAATGAAAATAATGACAAGAGAAGCTGAGAATGTAAACAAAAGGCTAAATAGATGAGTGGATGTTAACGAAGCCCAGTAAAGCAGTAAAATAGAGGCAGATAAAAACAAGAAGAGAAAGGATAATAAAAACCATAGACACAGGGTTATTTTTTTGCAGCTCGTGACGCCTGTTCCTTTGCGATTTGTTTTGAGTATTTGACATTAACACCATTGTATGTTAACTGTATACCTCGTTTTGATATCAATATAGGTTGGATTAATAACAAACGAGAGGATATTGAGCGGTGATGTGATGAATAGGTCGCTAAAAAAGATGCGTTACGAACTCCAAAGTCACCTGAGGCTACTTAATTATAGGTAGTATTATTAATATTATCTGAATTTTATGTTTTCCCTGCCCTGAGTCTGGAACCAACCCACATCATTTTATTATGGTAGAGATGATGATGGATGGTGATGATGATGATGATGATGATGGTGATGATAATGATGGTAATGATCTTGATGATAATAGTAGTAGTGCTGTTTGTGATGGTGATAGTGATAGTAGTGGTGATGATGATGATGATGATGGTAGTGATCGTGATGATAATTTTGGTAGTGGTGCTTGTGATGGTGATAGTGGTAGTGGTGGTGATGATGATGATGATGGTAGTGATCGTGATGATAATTTTGGCAGTGGTGATTGTGATGGTGATAGTGGTAGTGGTGATGGTTGTGATGGTGATTCTAATGATGATGATGGTAGTGGTGACTGTGATGATAATGGTAGTGATGATGATAGTGGTAGTGATGGTGGTTGTGATGATGATGATGATGATGATGGTATTGAGTGTGATGATAATGGTATTGATGATGATGTGGATGATGATGATGAGACAGAGTATGAGTATGAGGAGGAGAATGAGACTGAAGCTAAATGAAAACAGTACATAAAAAATAAAATGAGTCGCTCCCCAAAATCACATTGTATAAAATAAAAATATCAAAGCAAATAATTACACCAAGACGGGTAATAAAAGAAGACAGGGAAATTAAAGCGAATGTACGAGTGGTGGGGGAGGAGGAGGGGAGGGAAGAGGAAGGGGTGGGGGAGGGGATGAAAGGGGAGATTGTGATGAGCCCCCTGGAGAGAAGTGTGGGGAAAGAGGGAGGGAGGGAGTGCAAGAAGTGGATGGGGGAGGAGGGGTAGGGGGCGGAGGCAGAGAGGAGGGTGGAGGAGGGGAGGGGAAGGATGATAGAAGACGAGACGAGAGAGAGAGAGAGAGAGAGAGAGAGAGAGAGAATTATAGGAAAGACGAAAGGAAGGAGAAGAGTGGAACGAAGAAGGGAAAATGTTGAGAATGGAGGGAGACGGGATAAGGAGCAGAGAAATATTACGTATCTAGAGACAGTTTTTGAAGTCGCCAGTCGGTAATTTGAACTAACAGTAACATATAAAAAAAAAAGAAATATATAAATCTATGAGTATTATTTTTTTCTTTTTTATCTTATTTCGGACGATTTTATTCAGCGCAGGAAAGGCCTCGTGAACTGAAGATGTTAAAGAAAACCGTATCTAACCCCCCCTAGTTCGAAAAATCTCCCTGGCTGAGTCAAATCGTCTGGAAGCAGCGGGAATATAATAGGAAAGACTCAAGCTGAAGTGTTTAATATCAAGGCCATCGGAAAGACTCAAGCTGAAGTGTTTAATATCAAGGCCATCAAAGGGCAAGGTCAGATTTTATCAGTGGCCTGTGTGATATTTAGACGATTGTAAGGTTTCTCTCTCTCTCTCTCTCTCTCTCTCTCTCTCTCTCTCTCTCTCTCTCTCTCTCTCTCTCTCTCTCTCTCTCTCTCTCTCTCTCTCTCTCTCTCTCTCTCTCTCTCAGCCAGACACATATATACATTTCTTTTTTGGTGAAGCTTTTGGTAGACATAACAACATTTTCCCTTTATTAATTGTACATATTTCTGTTTGCAGGTAAGTGGCGTGCTTCCCTTGCTGGCCTGCCCAAGTTGTAAGTATAAGACCATAATTTAGGTGAGCTACTTGATTCGTATTCCCCCTAACACCTCTTCTTTAGCGATTTATTTTTGGATACGGCCGGTTAGTATCCTTTTGTACGTTATTTGTGCAGAGTATGGCGATAATGGGAGGATTCATGTGCCACAGAATAGGACAGTAAGATGTAATGAACAAGAATAAATCGCTTAGGAAGAGGTGTTACGGAGCTTCCTCAACCGACGAGAAAACGGGCCTCTATCACCAAGGGACAGTGTTGTGGCTCTACATCCTTTTCACAGCACTTCTTCGTGACTAGCATCGTATTTTAGTGTTAACCTGATGCTCCAACCCAGCATTCAAAGTAAAGATAGATGGCAATTTTAAGACAAGTTAGAGACGGCATAATTAGATGCAGGACCATATCGAGGCCCGGTAGTGAAGCTGATTGCACGTGAAAATCCTTAGGGAGTTAAGGTAAAGTACCATATATAGATGCGCAAGAGTGAGGCACCTCGACTGTGAAAATTCATAGGGTGTGACTGACTGACGAGGCCTTTTCCAGATATGCTTCTACACACACACACACACACACACACACACACACACACACACACACACACACACACACACACACACACACACACACACACACACACACACACACACACACTGACGAGTTTTTCACCCCATCAATACGATAACTATTGTCTTGTTACCAGGCCCTTTTATTCAGCGTAGAAGAGACCGGGGTACTGAACAGCTGAAAGAAATCTGTAACCCTTGAAAATCGTGTAAAAATAGCAAGAATAAAATAAGTAAAATATGTCCTTGGGGTGAGAGTGTTGAGGATTGACCCCTATGTCGTATCTCAGTAGCCCTATCTTATCAGCCGTACCAAAGGACTGATAAGTAATGGATCGTTTTGACAATTTCACGCACCCTCATGTTCCTTGGCTGGCTGTCTCTTTCGCTGTCTGGCTGTCACTGAACTCCTCGTAGGGACTGTATTGATAAAGAATGTTAGCCTCTTTAGCCTTTGTACGTACCGGTATTTATTTATTTATTTATTTATTTACTTATTGGTGTACCGGTAGTTCGACGATTTTATCTGGCATAGGAGAGCCACCCCCTCCACCCAGTAGAGGACCGATTAATTTTCTTTCGACCTTCGTTTATAAGTCTCACGGGTTGAGTAAAATCGTCCAGAACAAGCAAGGATTTACTCGTTCTGCGTCGTCGTGGTGAAGTGGTTTTCCAGCCTTTATTAAAAACTCATCATCACAAATTAAAATGTTATCGTGAATCCTTTTTTTATTGCCGTATTTTTCGCGTTAATGTTCATTGTGGATTGTTTGTGAAGTGTTTCGTAGCGTTATGTGTTGGGATAAAATAATGGTGATGATGATGATAGTAGTAGTAGTAGTAGTAGTTGTAGTAGTAGTAATAATAATAATAATAATAATAGTAATAATAATTCGCTGTTAGACGTAGCTTTATAATATTTTACTCGTAAACAGGATAAAAATCATAGTATCAACACACGATCTTTGGCACAAGTTTTGAACAAGAAATTTTATGAAGGCGACCCCCAGAAAAACACAGATATTTATTCTTTAGCCTGGGGACGTCACATATCTTTTTCATTCTGTGGCCAAATAGTTTATGGTAGTTTAGAGCAGGCTATTCAAACTCGAGGGGTTGGATATAGCGGTTATTAGTTCCTTTACGACCAGGTGATCACGAAGTTGAAAATGAGAACTCGTGTGGTAACAGTGGGGGTAAATTGCATCTTTGTATTGGACAAGTAATGGAAGTTTTGCATGCCCGTAAGACCAAAGAACCTGGTTTTAGTCACGCGCGCATGCCCCTTCCCCCTCCCCCCTCCTTTCTCTCTCTCTCTCTCTCTCTCTCTCTCTCTCTCATCCCGGAAAATGACTAAAAGAGCTTTTGCTTAGGGGGAAAAAAATGCACGCAAGTAGTGAGGCATGACATTTATATGTAAATAAAAACTATAAGGGTTAACTACCAAGGAGACTGAGAGAGAGAGAGGGAGAGAGTGGGAGGGAGGTAGTCTGGACAACATAATCCCCTAGTCTGGGATGCATCTTGCACAATTGCAGAAGCAGGTTGTCATTATGGTAGTTGTGGTAGGGATGTGAGGGTTGGTTGTGGCAGTTGTGGTAGTGGTGATATTACGATGGGGGTGCTCGACTGTGGTAGTGGTAGCTATAGTGGTGCTTGGGATGGTGTTAGTTGTGGTAGTTGAGATGGTTGTAGTTGTAGCGGATGTACGAGAGGTAGTAGTAGGTGGGCTATGAGTTTTGGTGGTGGTATGTAAGGTGATGGTAGTTTTTTTTTGTTTTTTTAGTAGTAGTAGTGTGGTAATGGTGGTAGTTGTTGCTGGAAGTGGTAATTATTGTGGGCTTTGTGGTTATGCACGCTATGTTCGTGAAGTTGCTGTGTGTGTGTGTGTGTGTGTGTGTGTGTGTGTGTGTGTGTGTGTGTGTGTGTGTGTGTAAATGTAGAGTTTCGTATGCCAGACACTGTTCACCCTTCAAAACTCTCACTTTTTTACTCTGTGGTGTGCATGATGATCACACACACACACACACACACACACACACACACACACACACACACACACACACACACACACACATCCCATCCTCTTGGTCTTCCCTGTCTATTCCCTCCATCACTCTCAGCCACACAGTCCCCATTCACCACCCTGTTTATAATTATACACTCTCTCTCCATCACCAAACCATTCAGACCGACGCATTTGTCAACAGACCTTCCTTTACATCCTCCAAGAATCCATATAATTCTTATCCAGTCTGCGTAATCCATAACTACATATATTTTTTGTCACCTCCCTTTTACACTGCTCTCCTTACTGATTCGAAGTTTATTTCTCTACTTTGAGGGATAAAAATAATTTTCCCCCACATCGAAAACAAAAACAATCCCTCAACACGGAAAATAAAGTGGAAAGGAAAATTGTCCGAACAGATGTGAAATGAAAAATACTGTGCATACTGGAGGCTGCTTTTAAGGGAATAAAAACAGGAATATAAAATGCCCTTTGTTGTGACGAGGGAATAAGTAGATTTGTGTGTGTGTGTGCGCGCGTGAAAGAGAGAGAGAGAGAGAGAGACCATACAGACCTTGAAACTTAACCTTTTCACTTCGAGGGATTGGAAAAAAAAATGTTAAGACCGACCTTCATGTAGGTCAGGTGTGCGTACATGAATCAGATTTACGCACATGAAGGTTAGATCTACATGCATGAAGATCATATACTCGTATACGGACAAGTGGGTCAAGTTCGCCAGAGCCACCTACATAGAAAACATACGCACACCAGGGGTAAATCTACATACAAAATCTACACACACACACACACACACACACACACACACACACACACACACACACACACACACACACACACACACACACAGTTCTTAAACTTTTGTAATTAGAGTAAATCTGTTCATACTAAAACCAGACCACCTAGAAATGACTATAAGATCTCTCTCTCTCTCTCTCTCTCTCTCTCTCTCTAAATCTGTACCAGTAAAGAACACAAAACTTATTCTACACACACACACACACACACACACACACACACACACACACACACACACACACACACACACACACACACACACACACACACACACACACACACTTCACCTGTACCCATTAAATCGGATATGTAGCAAGGTGGTTAGTGAATATACTGCAATCCTATATGGGAGGAAGAAGAAGAAGGGAAGTGGAAGAAAAATATTAATGACTAGATAAAGACTTAAAAGGATGATGATGACGTGATGATGATGATGATGGTGATGATGACACTTTAATGAATGTGACATATGTTTCCAAGTGATGCTGCTGTTTATGCATGTGATCTGCATATGTTAGCGAGGAGCAACACTTTAAGAAATGCAACACACTTGTACGTATATGTGACACCGATAGCTAGTACAGTATTAACTAAATGTAACAGTGTGTGGAATGATGCTCTTGTGTTTGTAAGGTGCTGATAGTTTCTAACGTGTGAGCAATGACACATCTCAGAAAGCATTAGTGATTTATTTGGATTTCTTATCACGATGTGGCACCTTTAAGACGTGACACTGATTTACTATGATTTCTTATCGAAAATGGCATTTTAAGAAATGTAATACGTGTATATTATGATTTCTTATCGATATGTGACACTAAAACATGTGACACGGATTTATTACCGTATGTCTTATCGAGATGTGACACTTTAATAAATGTGGCACTGTTTTGTTAGTGGGATGTGGCACTGATGCGGTGGGGATGGTAGCGGCAACACTGTGAAGGTAGTCGAGCCTAGCCTTGCCCATCAGCCGAGGTCTTGGTTACTATAGGGCTAGTAGTTATAAAGAATCTTAGCGTATATACTCATACAGAATAAGCAAGTCCCGAAACAGCTAACTAGTATTAGAAATTGATTTTTTTCCCCTCACTTTCTCAGTCCAATTTAATGTGGAGTGTGTGACGGTGTTTATACAAATAGTCTTATACGCAGAGGTAGATTAGGACTCTTTGTGAATACCGTCCATCTCCCGTCACTCGCTCACTTTCTCTACCTACCGGCTCCTGACTCACTCTTGTTTCAGTCACTCCTCCCTCACTACCGACTCCTAGCCCACTTTTATTTATTTCTTCTCACCGCTTCCTCCTTCTCTGCTGGCTTCTTTCCGACTTGCTTTTCTTTCTGTCTCATTTCGTTCACTTCATTTTTAATCCTTTCAGTGCGGTGACGTATCTTATATTCTATGCTTTCTGTCTATTAGTCTATATATAGCCGAAATCTTTATCCCGAAACTCCCCTCCATATCACCTGGAGGGAGTTAAATGTAACCTTGTTTAACACGACAAAAACAAAGCAACAACAACAATAGTAGTAGTAGTAGTAGTAATAGTAGAGGTAATGGCCTGGATGAGATGTCGAATCGTTCTCCCTGGTGAGGTCTGCACTCCTGTGCCTCCGGGACACAAGATCATCAGCCCTCAGGCCTGTCTCTCTGGAGGACATGGATTACGAATCTACCGTGGTCGAGAGTCGCAGAGACCAGCGACTCCAGTAGATTGATGTCTTTATTAACTCTGTAATGCTAATGAATCAATATAAATTAATAAAAGTAGTAGTAGATGGTAACCACAACCGTTGGTGTGCGTGGGGCCAACGGATTGTAATATGAGGGTTAGTGTTAACCTTCACATTACAAGTTCAAGTGGTAATCGGTATTATGATGGTTGGTTTTGAGCTTCACAATATAATTCCCAAATGGATGGAGGTGATTTTTAACCAGAAAAATATTGTATAGTAGTAGTAGTAGTAGTAAAAGCTGATTTCGGGTTAATTTTCTCTTCATCGTTAGGGGGTTACCGGACGCTTATGACCTATTCAGAGCGATGACGTGTTTTCCATATATCAGGTCACCAACAGACGATTTTATTCAGTCGAGGGGAGATCTCTTTGTGCTGGAAAAAAATCAGTGACAGCCGTGTGTGTGTGTGTGTGTGTGTGTGTGTGTGTGTGTGTGTGTGTGTGTGTGTGTGTGTGTGTGTGTGTGTGTGTGTGTGTGTGTGAGAGAGAGAGAGAGAGAGAGAGAGAGAGAGAGAGAGAGAATGTCACATCATCGGAGTCAAGGGGTTAAATCTTAGACGACGTGGGGCCTCTTCTGAGCTGAGTAAAATCGTCTGTCGCCAGAAAGAAGATAATGGATCCTGGTTCAGATTTTTTTTTGTTTCGTCAGTGGAGGGGTAACAGAACTTCCACAAGTCCCACGGGTGTCACGAAAACTGCCCGGTTAAGTGAGACAGCCATCTTGTATTCAGTATGGACGGTGGGAATTGGTGACTAGGCCGTGACGTGAAGTTGTGTGACGCCGTCTGTTGCGTTTGGGAGGAATGGTCGGTTTTAGGGAACGGACTCTCTCTCTCTCTCTAGACAGATAGATAAATAGTTAATAGAGTATATATGCATACATACATACAAGCATACATACATAAACATACATACATACACATATATACATACAAGCATACATACATACAAGCATACATACTACATACATACTACAAACATGCATACACACACACACACACACACACACACACACACACACACACACACACACATGGAGGTACGTGTGGGCAGTCAGTGAGTGAGTGAGAGAGAGATAACATTATGACGGTTGAGCTGATAAGAACCATCGCTACCACAACTACCACCATCGCTACCACCATTTCTACCATTCTGTATTTTCGAAAGCAATCTCATTTTTCAGGAAGCACTACCACTCTTATATGCCACCATAACTATTGATATTACAACTACCATTACTATCCCCCTACCACCATCAAGAACCAGCTACCGGATTACTATTTCAGCAACTATCACTTCACCCCCATTATCACTACTACTACTACTACTACTACTACTACTATTACTTTCAACAACGCTACCACCATCTAGCCTTAGCAACACCTACCGTCCATGATACCACTACTACCCTTGTCCCTATTACTGCCACTTTGAGCATCATTCCTACCACCACTTTCACCATTATCACAAACACTAGCTCTTCATTTTCTTGTACTACCGCTGTTTAAACCATAACTACCATTACACTGCCTCACTACATCATTACCATCACTGTCATCCCCCATCACCTCCCATAACAGTACAAAGTAGCGATGTTCACCTTACTACTTAAAATTAATAATAATAATAATAATAATAATTATAATAATAATAATAATAATAATAATGAGAACTGCGCTTATACTACCCATACCACTATCACAACTACCACAATTCCCACCATCATCTATCACCACCATTTTGAAAGCATCACTTCTGCAACCACCACCATCATCACCATCACTTTTAACAACCCTGCCACTATCACCATAACTTGTCACTACCACCACACCACCATCATCACTATCACCATCTTACTGCCACCACCAGTTACTATCCCCATTCCTCCACCACTACTAGCACTGCCACCATCCTACCACCACCACCATTGCTGCCACCATCACCAACACCTGCAACACTGCAATACTAGACTACCATGCTTGCAAAACACACTCATTTTCCTCTACGTAGCAACAGGATCGTGCATGCATTATGTGCTTGAACACGTGTACACACACACACACACACACACACACACTGGTAATCTAGGTATTACGAATTTTCTCCCCACATCATGATTCTCTCTCTCTCTCTCTCTCTCTCTCTCTCTCTCTCTCTCTCTCATAACATGGCGGATAAAAGCACTATTATGAAGATAGAGATGGGCCTTTTATGCTCGGATGACTTCCTTATCATATCAACTCACCTTTACCTTTTGTCTCACTGGCTTCATGTCTTTCTGGCTGTCTGTTTATGTCTCTTTCTCGCATTCTCCGTCTGTCTGTCTGTCTGCCTTTTGTTTTAGTCCGTTTGTCTGTGTGTTTGTCTTTATTTACGTCTACCTCAGTGTCTTTATTACTGTCCGTCTCTGTGTACATACTTCTCTGTACGTCTGTCTGTAAGCTTTCTCTCCATGTCAGTTTCTAGTTTTTGTTGGTCTCTGTCTATGTCTGTCACTACATGTTTTTCAGAGTTCCTTTTTTTTTTTCCTCAAGGGTTTTGTCTGTTTGTGTATATCTGTTTGTTTGTCTCCTTACGTTTGTGCTTCTTTATTGTGTGTTTTTGTTTGTTCGTTGATCTATTTGTCTATGTTCTATCTTTCATTTTATGTCCTGTTTGTGTGTCATTGTCTGCGTCACTTCTGTCTGCTTCTGTCATCCGTCTCTTGTCTGTCAGTAGGCTATTTGTATTTTGTGTGTGTGTGTGTGTGTGTGTGTGTGTGTGTGTGTGTGTGTGTGATGATTGTCTTGTGTCTGTCATACGTCTGTTACAATTCAATCCTCCAGGTCTTATTAGTTTTTTGACCCCCTCCCCCCCTCTCTCTCTCTCTCTCTCTCTCTCTCTCTGCTTTTTAATTTATTTTTCTTTGTCTGTGCTCTCAGTTTATTACACCATCCCCTCCTTGCCCCCTACATCCCCTTTCTACTTCCCTCTTACCTCCATTTCTCCTAATGCTCCTTCTCCTCTGTATTTCTTTCTCCTTTCAGGGTCTCTCTACCTTTCTCAGTCTTTTTATGTACCCAGTTCATTACTCCATCCATTCTCTCCCCTCCCCCTTCCACTTCCCCCCCCCCCTCCTTTCTCTGTCTCCTCCGTCTCTCGGTGTCTCTCGTACCTCCCTCCCCCTTTCCCTTCCTCTTTACTTCCCACTTCTTCATTAAGTTTCTCTTTATATATCTCAATCTTTACGTATCCAGTTGATTACACCATCCCCTTTCCCTCCTCCTTCTGCCCCCTCCCCATATCCCTCTCCCACTACCTCTCCCACCCTCTCTCTTTTCCTCTCTGTCTCTCAAATAATTATCTCCACATTTCTTAACCCTTATTCGTATTCAGTTTATTATCCCAGCTTTCTCTCCCAGTTCTTCTCTCCTCCTCCTTCACCCTCTCTCTCCCAATTCTTCTTGCCCCCTCCTTCACCGTCTCTCCATTTCCCCCTTCCCTCCTCTACCTTCCACCTCCTGCCCCGTCCCCATCCTCTTTGATTCTCTTCATTCAGTTTCACTTTTCATTTCTCAGTTTTCCACGGACGCAGTTTATTACACCATATCTTCCCTTCCCCTGACCGTTTGTCTGTCTGTCTGTCTGTCTGTCTCTCTCTCTCTCTCTCTCTCTCTCTCTCTCTCTCTCTCTCTCTCTCTCTCTCTCTCTCTCTCTCTATCACCTGTACCATTCATCTCCTCTAATTCTCTTTTTCCAGCTTCATTTGCCTGCTGCCTTTCAACGTACCTAGTTTATTGCACCTTTCCCTCCCTCCCTCCCCCTTCCCTCTCCCTCTGTTTCTCTTCTTTTTCCTCTCACCCCCACCTTTCACTTTCCCCCTCACTCTCTTCATCTCAACCCCTAGCATTTCACCTAAAGCTTTACTTCTATTTCCCGCCATTCAATTTCTCCTTACACTTTTCCGTTCTTCTACGTACCCCATACCCCCGTCCCCTTCCTTTCCCTCTCCCGCTATCACTCCCCATCTACCCTATCCCCCTCTCCCTATCCCTATCCCACTCCCTTTTCTGTCCTTCCCCTCCCTCTCCCGCTCCCCTCCGCCTTTCCCCCCGCCGTGCCCAGTTCACCTTTAAGCATCAATCAATACCCCAGCACCTAGTAGACAGGCAAGGCCACCCCTCTGCCAGACGTACGAAGGTGAGGGGAAGACCCGCGCATAACAAAAACACTGATACTTGGAGATCCTATGCCGCCCTGTTTTTCTTTTTTCTCCCTCACGTCTCTCTGCTTCTTACTCCTCCATGTTTCTACTCCTTCCTGTTATCTTATTGCTCTCTGTTTTTCATCTAGTTCCTTCATGTTTGGTTCGTCGCTCTTGTTAGGAAGTTGGTTTTTCTTTTACCTTTTTCTTAAAGATACTCTCTCTCCCTCTCTCTCTCTCTCCCCCTCAGTTTTCTTCAAACAGGACAAAGATCTTATGTGGCGCTGTTATCCTGTTTTCACCCATAGGTCCTGTGTCTGTTTTTTTTCATGTTTTTATTTCTTTCTCGTGGTTTTCTGATTCTCATTCTCCTTTCTTTCTTTCTCTTTTCTCTTTATTCTTTCTTCCCTCAGACATACAGAGAAAAGAAGCACATATAACAAAACACCTATGGAGAGATTTTATGCCGCTCTGTTTGGTTCTTTTGTGTCCATTTTTTCTTCTCCTACCTCTCAACTTTCTTCTTGTTCCTCCCAGTTTACTTCTTACTCTGTTTTTCTTTATACTCTATGTGTTCATTTCCTGTTTTCTTCTCTTCCTGGTTTCCACTTGTCATTGTTGCTACATTTTCATGTGTTTGTATTTTTTGTTTTACATTGGAGTTCCTTTTTTATGTTCAGTTATCTCCTTTTTTTTTAATTTTTTTTCTCTGTAATTGCTTGCCATTTCTTACTGCAAAACGGAGGAAGAGGAGGAGATTGTAGGGAACACTCCGGCGTACTCCTTTTTTCCTGTTTGGTCGTGAGGGGAAGCTGGGTATATTCACTGCCACTGTATATCATCCTTCATCTTTGGTCATTTTTGGGAGATCCTTATTTGGTGGTGTTTTTCAAGTTTTACCTCCTGTTTTGTTTTCACAGTTGTCTTGTTTGCACTTTTTTTCACTTTGATTTATTTCACATCTCGCAAGTTTTTCTGCCATTATGTGTTCTTTGTGTTATATATACATATATATATATATATATATATATATATATATATATATATATATATATATATATATATATAATATGTGTGTGTGTGTGTGTGTGTGTGTGTGTGTTATTTTGGCTGTTATTTTCCCCTACACCATGTTTATTCTTCGTTTTAGAGAAATTATTTCCTTTATTAATTTCCTGTTTTCACCTTTGGGTTTCAGGGGAAATTCGTATTTTTCTAGATTATCTGTACAGGATTAAGGTAGAGGTGTGGTAATAAAGAACCAGGGTAGCCTAAAGGGGTGGTAGTAGCTAAAGGCTTTTCTCATCGACTCATCATCCTTTTGCTGACTCTTTTAACTTCTGTCTCTCTTTGCCGTATGCTTCATCTCTCTATCTTATCACTATTAAACGGGTTTCTGTTTCTCAGAGCTCTCTCTTCGCATATCTTCCCCCATTATGACGGGCACACAGCTCCCGTCCTACTACACACACATCCTTTTCCTGTCGAGCTGTTTTGTGCAAGAGTTTTCCGATACTCTTGTCTTTTATGTTTGCCAGAGTATAGCTCTGGGTCCGTCGTGTACAATCTTTCCCTTTGCTTTTAATTGCAAGGTTTTTAGTATGTAATATTAGGCATGTTTGAGATGAACGGAGTTTGAAATTGACTTCCATTTTTCTTCGGTTTCATCATTAAGAACAAGTTTTTCCTGCTGTAAGCCGAGGATTATTATTATTATTTTTTTTTATGAAAGAAATTGGTTAGAGTGGAGGTTTGGAATTACCGAGTTTCATTGTGCAGGTGTGGTAGTAAAGAGTTTCAGTGAACAGGTGTGTGAAGATGTGGTAGTAGAGTTTCATTGGGCAGGTGTGTGAAGGTGTGGTAGTAAAAAGTTTTATTGGGCAGGTGTGTGGAGGTGTGGTAGTAAAGAGTTTCATTGGGCGGATGTGTGAGGGTGTGGTAGTAGAGTTTCATTGGGCAGGTGTGTGAAGGTGTGGTAGTAAAGAGATTCATTGGGCAGGTGTGTGAAGATGTGGTAGTAAAAAGTTTCATTGGGCAAGTGTGTGGAGGTGTGGTAGTAAAGAGTTTCATTGGGCAGGTGTGTGGAGGTGTGGTAGTAGAGTTTCATTGGGTAGGTGTGTGCAGGTGTGGTAGTAAAGAGATTCATTGGGCAGGTGTGTGAAGGTGTGGTAGTAAAGAGAATCATTGGGCAGGTGTGTGAAGGTGTGGTAGTAAAGAGAATCATTGGGCAGGTGTGTGAAGGTGTGGTAGTAAAGAGTTTCATTGGGCAGGTGTGTGAAGGTGTGGTAGTAAAGAGTTTCACTGGGCAGGTGTGTGAAGGTATGGTAGTAAAGAGATTCATTGGGCAGGTGTGTGAAGGTGTGGTAGTAAAGAGTTTCACTGGGCAGATGTGTGAAGGTGTGGTATAGTAAAGAGAGTGTGAAGGTGTGGTAGTAAATAGTTTCAGTTGACGAGTGTGTAATGGTGTGGTAGCAAAGGAGTTAGAGTCGGAGTGTGGTAGTACAGTATTGGAGTTCAGTGGTCAGATGTGTAGTAGTGTGGTACAGGTAGTCATGGGGTGAGCAGCGAGGTGTGTAATTTGGATGGGCAGGTTGCAGGTATGAGGTCACGGTAAAGGTCATGCACACGCCATCTGCAGATCAGAGGTATTATTATTATTATTATTATCCGAAACTTATTTTACATTCATCACACAAAAAATTAATTCATTGACTATCTAACAATAAACAGTGTCACAGTTTGTTTCATTATGCAAAACCACCACAGTATATATTTTGCCTTTTTTTTCATTACGAACACTAATGAAAAGAAAAACGCATTTGTTCATTCTAGCTTTGTCCGGAATTTTTTGTCTGGTATCTTTTTTCCTTTTTCCTTCTTTTTTTTCTTTTTAGAGCGCGGTGCGTTGGAACTCGTTACATGATGAAGAGACGTTGCCCAAGTCCTTTTGTCGGCATTATTATTATTATTTTTTTTAAGTTATTGTTCCTCCTTTTTTTTGTGCTACACATTGGGGAGCTGAAGAAGAAAGGGTTATTAATTTTCTTTACGTATTACACCTTTGTTTTTCAAGAATTTTGTGTATTTTCTTCTGTTTACCTGTTTTGTTTTAAAGGTATGTGTTGTAATTTGTTGATGTAGTAATAAAACATGGTAGTATTGAAGTTTCCTAAAAGTAGCAAAAACTGTGTAGCGTAAATTGTGTGTATTTTACTGCACTCTTTGTTCTCTTAATGCAGTAATAATTTCTCTCTCTCTCTCTCTCTCTCTCTCTGCTTGTGTGTGTGTGTGTGTGTGTGTGTGTGTGTGTGTGTGTGCTGTAACTTTTTTCACACTTCCTGAGTTTGTCTGGGAGTCATGTTCTCGTCAGCTTAGGCCTCACAAGATCTTTGAACACCTCAGCAATAAATAATGCGTCTGATGCTTTACTGTTATCATGTGTTGGGCAATTTTTTTTTAATGTAGACTTAGATTGCTTAAATTATGTGCAAGAGAATATGAACCTCATCAGACAGGGTGTTATATTCTTAGCACTGGATATGTTGGGTGGAGAGAGAGACAGGTTAGAGCTTGCTTCATTTTCTCCAACGTTTCAGCTTACACAGAACCCGCCTCCAGAGAGTGATACAGACGAGATATTTACACCCCTTGAAATTCCCTCCTGCTTTCCCGTGTCGCAGAATTAATTGACACGGGAAAGGGGGATGAAATTTCTAGGGGTGTAACTGTGTGTATCACTTCTTGGTCATACTCCCTGAAGATGAGTTCTGTGTAGCCAGTAACGTTAGAGGAAATAAAGAACTCAATCTCAAACCTGTGCCTCTCTTCCACCCAACACTTCCATCTACTTTCTTTGTACTTTTGATTTATCTTTGAATTAATTTTTCAAAGAGAGAGAGAGAGAGAGAGAGAAAGAGAGAGAGAGAGAGAGAGAGAGAGGATACGTCATCGTGCTGAAAGGGTTAATGTGCCTTACCTTTACATTTAGATTCATTCACTGTTCAGTCAGATTTGGCATTCATTTCAGACCTCCACACTCAGGGGAACGATATCACTGAAAGCTAAGCGGAGAGTAGAATATGGCTAGGAATCGAAAATGGGAAATACAGAAAGCAGCTGGTAAGGAAAATACAGGAAACAGCTAGCAAGGAAAATACAGAAAACAGCTGGTAAGGAAAATACGGAAAACAGCTGGTAAGGAAAATACAGGACACAGCTGGTAAGGAAAATACGGAAAACAGCTGGGAAGGAAAATACACGGACACAGCTGGTAAGGAAAATACAGGACACAGCTGGTAAGGAAAATACGGAAAACAGCTGGTAAGGAAAATACAGAAAACAAGTGGTAAGGTAGAGGTGGTGGGAGGGCGTTAAGGTGACAATAATACTACGGGCTTTGGTGCGGGATAGCTGCGGGTTGGGTTTGGCGGCGTTACGTAAACATTTGGGTATAAGGTGACGGGCTGTTGTGACGGGGACGGGGGAAAGGAGGAGGGTGACGGGGAGGTGGTGATGGTAGTGGTGAGGTAGTGGAACGGCAGGAGAGGAAAGGATAGTGGGAGAATGAGAAGGCGATGGGCAAGAGATGAAATGTTGAGATTTGAGGAGGAAAAGAGGAAAGGTACTGGCAATAAGAGAAATGCTGGTAGTGGTAGGGTAGGGAGTGACTGAAAGAGTGGGGAGGATAAGGGGATGGTTGGGGAGAGTAGAGGTGAGGATGTGATGGGGGAAGGAGGTGCGGAGAAGCTGTGGTACTGGTGGGAGGATAAGGGTGTTTACATTCGGGAAGGGAAAGATGGAGAGGGGAAGGAAAGGGTAAAGGTAGAGGAAGTGATGGGAAGAGGGACAGGACAGATATAAGATAAATAGGAGCGGGGAAGGTGAGAAGGGAGGTGACGGGAAGAGGGGTTGGGTACAAGGTAGGTGGGGGTAGGGGCTACAAAGAAGCACACAGGAATACAAAGGAAGGCAAACAACAACATTCATTTTTTAAAATCTGTTTGTTAAAGGGAAGGGTATAACTAAACAAACCTATTCTATCAGTTAAAGACGAAAATAGAAAAGCAGGAAGGGAGGGTAGAGATAGGATGGGGTGGGGTGGCGATGGGAACGTACTGGAGGTGAAGGTGAGAGGAAAGGCTCTGTTTTTTGTCCCTGTGTGTAAGTCTTATTGTGTGTAATTATTCAGTAGTCTATACAGTAGTAGTATTTTAATGCATATTTATTTCATTATGCCTTTTTTTTATCACCGTGGTTAATAATGGCAAGTAGGGATGATAGTGATGAAGAGGATAGTGATAATAGTTTTCCTACTTCTATGCTTTTTTCTGCATCTTCGTCTTGCTAACTCCATTTTTGTAACAGTGGGTCTGACGATGATGATGATGATACGTTGTTGTTGTTGATAAGTTAGTGGTGAAGGTAATGATGATGTTAAATTGATGATGATAATATGATGATGTTAAGTTAATTACGATGGTAATTTAGTATTGTTGTTATGATTTAATGTTTTCGTATTTGTCGTCTCGCATCATTTTTGCCTCACGTTTTTCAGACGTGAATGCGCGCTAAAGGTTAAGGGTCTCTCTCTCTCTCTCTCTCTCTCTCTCTCTCTCTCTCTCTCTCTCTCTCTCTCTGTCTTTATCAGTGTTAGGTTTATGTATATATTTTTCAATGTGATGCTGCCTTATGTAGTTGCTTGAAATCTGCTTGTTTCCTTTTATGTTTGATTCCGTATGTTATTTTTTGTGTTTGTTTATGTTATTGCTTAATGTCTTTCCTGTTATTGTTTGTTTGTTTTTGTATGTTATTGCTTGTCGTCTGTTTGTTTCATTTTGTTATTGTTTTCATGTTACTGTTGTTTACAAATATTGGTGTGGCGCATCATGTGTTGGTATTATGCTGTTCTGTTTTTTGGCCCATCGTCACATATTTCATTTCTTCCACTTGGGTTACTGGATCACCTGCTTCCGTGGCATCTTTTATTTAACTCACTTTCAGGGTTACATCTTATATTTATTCTTGCCGCTTCCAGACGATTTTCTTCAGCGTAGGAAGGGCTTATAAAAGATGAAGGGGACAGCTAATTGAATACTGTAATGAATCGCAACTCTCTCGCTTCATGTAGTCCCTCTTAAATTTAAAAAAAATCGTCCTTCATCAGAGAGAATGAGAGATAAGCGACGTTCACGGTCTGAAGGGGTTGATGGCTTCATAAAAATCTCTGGCCTCGTATGTTATTCTGTTTTACCTGCCTCTGGTGTCGGTACTTGAAATAAAATGCACGAAAACACTGCACAAAAAGCGCTACATAATCGTGTGTGTGTGTGTGTGTGTGTGTGTGTGTGTGCGTGTGTGTGTGCGTGTGTGCGCGCGCGCTAGTTTAGTTTGCTGGAGTATTTAGTTTACGGATTTTACTAGCCGTGTTTGATAGTTTTTGTGTTTATTTGTTTATTATTTACTTACCGGATGTTTTCTAGTTATTTTGCTGATTTATGTATTTGCTGAGTTATTTATTTATTCATTTATTTATTTATTTTATTTTTTTATTGTTTCGTAGATAGCTTTGTATATATATGTTTATATTTATGTGATCCCATGATTCCTCTTCCTTGTCTTACTTTCATCTCACCCTCCCCCTTTTCATATTCAACCCTTCTTCCCCTCTTTCTCCTTTATTGCTTTCACTACTCTTATCTCTCACTTTCCTTCCTTCCCCCTTCATTCATATTTTCCTTTCTTTATTCTACTTCCCTCCTTCTTATGTCACCCCTTCCCTCCTTCCCTTCTTTCCTTCATTTCCTTCCTTCCTTCCTTCCTCTCCCCCACTGCCTTCCTTTCCCTCCCCCACTTCCATCCAGTCGAGCAGGGCAGTACTCCCGAGGTGGATGGAAAGCTGATGACAGGGAGTGCTGGAGCTCCCGTTTCATCAGCCCTCAGGACTAGTTCCTGACCATCCCCCTTTGCTGAACTTTTTTCAGTGTCTCAGTTACACAGAGAGTAGGCCAGCATGCTCTCCAGTACAAATTTCTCTAACTATCTTCACCACACTACATGCACAGTACACACTACACTTCCTATTCAAAATTAACCAAAAATGGCGTCAATTCACCCAGCCTCGGAGTCCCCAGGGGGGGGGGACCATAAATGCCCCCGCCATCTGCCCCTCTCCCGGTGACGACTCGAGGTGCCTAGAACCACGGTCTGACTCTCTTCTTCTTCATTTCTGCAACATTCGCGGCCTTTCATCTAACTCTCGCTCTGTTGAGCACCACCTCTCCTCCTCTAAACCTCACCTTCTTTTTCTAACGGAGACTCAGCTGTCTGAGGCAACTGACAGCAAACCCTTTTCTGTACCCTCCTACTTTCTCTATACTCATTTCAAAGCCAAAGGTGGCTGTTGTGTATACATACGCAACGACTTATCTTGCTCTCGTGTTCCTGAACTTGATTCTTCTGAATTCTCCACACTCTGGCTTCGGCTTTCCTGTCATTCTTTGACTAAATATATCTGTGCTGTTTACTTATCCCCTAATTCTACTGACTATCAAAAATTCTTCGATTATCTTACTTCTACGATGGAACACATTCTGTCCATTTCTCCTTTCTCTGAAATCTCCATTCTTGGAGATTTCAATGTTCACCACCACCTTTGGCTCTCCTCTCCTTTCACGGATCCACCTGGTGAACAAGCCTACATCTTTTCTATCCTTAATGACCTAGAGCAGCTTGTACAGCACCCTACCCGTATCCCTGACCGCCTTGGAGAGAGCTCCAACATACTTGACCTCTTCCTCACAACTAATCCTTCTGCTTACTCTGTTAATCTTTTCTCTCCGTTGGGCTCCTCCGATCACAACCTTATTACCTTAACCTGTCCTATCACTCCGGTACGGCCTGTGGACCCTCCAGGGAAACGTCGTCTGTGGCATTTTGGAGCCGCGGACTGGGAGGCCCTCAGGCAGTACTTCTTTGATTTTCCCTGGAATGATTATTGCTTCCATGGCCGTGAGCCATCTGAGTGTGCCTTGGTGCATTACGGAGGTTATTCTCTCGGGCATGGAAGCATACATTCCTTTCTCATATCCTTTGACTAACGCAAGAAAGCCTTGGTTTAATCACGCTTGTTCTAATGCTGTCCGCAACAAGGAGAAGGCCTACAAAAGGTACCGGAGCCAACCTACCCCTGAATCACATAATCTTTACGTTTCTGCCCGGAATCGTGCTAAGTCTGTTCTTCGCTCTACTAAAAATAATTTCATCCATACTAAATGCTCTCAACTCTCCAACTCGAATTCTTCCCGCTCCTTCTGGCACCTTGCCAAAAATCTTTCTAACAACTTTACCTCATCATCCTTCCCTCCTCTTTTCTACTCTGATGATTCTGTAGCTATTTCTTCTACTGATAAAGCAGATCTCTTCGCACAGACTTTCTCCTCCAATTCCACCTTAGACGATTCCGGTGCTGTTCCTCCATCACTTCCCCCCTCTGACTTCCTTATGGCTGACATTAAAATTTCTTCAGTTGATGTATTTTCTGCCATCACTGGCCTCAGTACTAACAAGGCATATGGGCCTGATGGGGTTCCTCCTGTTGTTCTCAAGAACTGTGCTTCTGTGTTTACACCCTGCCTAGGCAAACTATTTCGCCTTTGTCTGTCAACTTGTACCTTTCCTTCTTGCTGGAAGTTTGCTCTCATTCAGCCAGTCCCAAAGAAGGGTGACCACTCCCAACCCTCCAACTATCGTCCAATTGCTTTAACGTCCTGTATTTCAAAAGTTTTCGAGTCAATTCTTAATAGAAAAATTTTAAGGCATCTTTCCTATCACAACCTTCTTTCCGATCGTCAGTATGGGTTCCGTCAGGGACGCTCCACTGGCGATCTTCTCACCTACCTTTCAGACTCCTGGTCATCCTCCTTTCGGGACTTTGGCTAAAGCTTTGCCATTGCACTTGACATCTCAAAGGCTTTCGATCGAGTCTGGCATAAATCTTTCATTTCCAAACTGCCCTCCTACGGTTTCTATCCTTCTATCTGTGCCTTCATCGCTAGCTTCCTTTCTGGTCGTTCTATTGCCGCTGTTGTAGACGGCCATCGTTCTTCTCCTAGATCTATCAACAGTGGTGTTCCTCAGGGCTCTGTCCTATCACCTATTCTCTTCCTTTTATTCATCAATGATCTTCTAAGCTGTACATCTAACCCTATCCACTCATACGCTGATGACTCCACCCTTCACCTTTCCATTCGGTTCCCGCAACGCCCATCTCAACAGTTACTTCAAGAAACAAGGGATGAGGCTATGGCACACCTAATGTCTGACTTGGCTCATATCTCTGACTGGGGTAAAAATAATATGGTTGTCTTTAATGCATCAAAGACTCAGTTCTTACACCTATCAACCCGACAAAGTCTTCCACAGGTATACCCACTAATGTTTAATAATATTCAGCTTAATCCTGCATCATCGTTGAACATGCTTGGGGTTTCGTTTACTCGGGACTTATCTTGAAAGATCATATTGCATCTCTTGTAAAATCTGCTTCCAAGAGATTGGGTGCTAAGCCGACTCCGCTCTTTTCTTTACTCCCTGCACAATTGTTGACTCTATACAGGGGTTTTATCCGCCCCTGTGTGGAGTACAACTCTCATGTGTGGGGAGGCTCCCCACATACAGCTCTTCTCAATAGGGTGGAGTCAAAGGCTTTTCGTCTCATTAACTCTCCTCCTCTTACTGACTCCCTTCAACCTCTGTCTCTTCGCCGCACTGTTGCATCTTTATCTCTTTTCTATCGCTACTTTAATGGCCACTGCTCCTCTGAACTGTCTGCTTGCATTCCTCCACCTCTACGACGGGCGCGTAGCACCCGTCTGGCAGCAAACTCTCATCCCTTTTCTGTCCAACTCTCTAATGCAAGAGTTAACCGTTACTCCCAGTCTTTCATTTATGCAACAGGTCAGCTCTGGAACTGTCTCCCTCTGTCTGTATTTCCTGCTGCCTATGATCTCCAGTCTTTCAAACGTAGTGTGTCCAGGCATCTCAAAATGATCGGATCTTGAATTTGGCTCTCTATTGTATTTTGTTTTTCTCTTGGAGGGAACTGTTACTGCGGGCTCATGGCCTTTGGTTCCTTCTTCCTCGCATAAAAAAAAAAAAAAAAAATCTGTCTCTCCCCAACTTCCTCACTCTTTCCCTTCCTCACTTCCTTCCTCCCTCCCTCTCCCACTTCCCTCTTCCTCATTTTTATAACATCCCTTCCTCCCTTAATTTCTCTTTCCTCTGTCACAGTTTCACTCCACACGTCTGTCCTTCATCCCTTCTATTTCTTCCTCTCCTTTTCACAGCTTCCTCTTCCTTTGTAGTTATCATCTGTCTTTCCATTTCTCACCTCTATTTCTTTCCCTTTTCCCTTCTTTCCACCTTTCTTACTTTCCCTCCTTTCCCTACCATCTTCTTCCTTTCCACACTTTCTTTTCCCCCATTCCTCCTTCATTTCTCTCCTCTCTCCTTTTCCCAGTCGTTCCTTCACCTCCCTCTTTCGTCCCTTTCTCTTTCCTTCGTTTCCCCCCTCCCCATTCCTCACCCTCCTTTTTCTCATTGTTCTATCTTCCTGTTCTTCTCTCCTTCCCCCTTCCCATTTTTCTTCCCCTTCTCCCCCCCCCTCCCTGTGCCTCTCCCGTCCCCATTCTTTTCTTATCTCCCCTTCCCTCACCCTCCCATTTTTTCCCCTCTCCCTTTTCGTCCCCATAATTCTCCGCTCCGTCCCCACCCTTCTCTTATCTCCCCCTCACCCTCTCCCTCCCAGTCTTTCCCTCTCCCCTCCGCCTCCATTATTCTCCCTTACCTCCCTCTCTCCCTCCCCCCCCCAACTAAATGATACACCCATCCCATTAAAATTCCGGCTCATTACCTGACAAACAATAGCCAGTCTAATGTGCTGGTGGGGACCGCTGGTGTGGTGTGGTGTGGTGTGGTGTGGTTTGGTAGAGTGTGGTAGTTTAATGTGGTGTGGTTAGCAAGGTTGTGTGGTGGAGTAACGAAGGCAGCGAAGTGTACGGTACTGTAGGTTAGTGAAGCGTAGTGGTGAAATGTAGTGACGTGATGTGAAGAATGAATTGTGATGGAGGTGCTGTAGTGGTCGTGGAGCAGTGGTGGTGTTATGGTAGTGGTGTTATGCAGTGGTGTGGTGGTGGTGGTTGTTAGGTGGTATTATTAGTGGTGTTATGTAGGTGTGGTGGTGGTGTTTGTGAGAGGTGGTATGATTCAGGTGTATGGTGGTGGAGTTAGTGAGAGATGGTTTTATTAAAGTGGTGTTATGCAGTGGTGTGATTGTGGTGTTAGTGAGAGATGGTATTATCAGTGGTGTTATGCAGTGGTGTGGTCGTGGTGAGAGAGAGTATTTTTAAAGTGGTGTTATGCAGGGGTTGTGGTGGTGTTGGTGAAGAGGGATGTGAGAGATGGTATTATTAAAGTGGTATAATCCAGTGGTGTGGTGGTGGTGTTAGTGAGACGGGATGGTATTATTAAAGTGGTATTGTCACTGTATAGGCTGTATTCTCGTAGCCTTGGGAGGATCCATGCCGTCACTTTTTATCACACGTTTTTCCTTTTCGTTTTTTTTTTACTCAATAATCACCTCTGTACAATATCATCTTTTTATTTTTTTATTTTTTTATTTGTCTCCGCTATCACCTTACGATTATATTCAGCCTTGGGAGGACAGTTCGCCCCAGACTTCAACTTATAGGAATTCAAGTCCAAATGTTACAGATTTTGAAATGAATGAGAGACATCCGTATTTTTTTTTTTTTAATTTGCTTTTCCTTCCATTGTT
This sequence comes from Coenobita brevimanus, assembly GCF_032717465.1. NCBI lineage: Eukaryota > Metazoa > Arthropoda > Malacostraca > Decapoda > Coenobitidae > Coenobita > Coenobita brevimanus. Next base: position 7,670,061 of record NC_136971.1, on the reverse strand, counting down.
CATCTTCTGTTAAAAAAAAATAGTTGGAGGCGAAAGATACAGCTTTAATTAATATCCTTACTACAAAATATCCCTCCCTTAACTAGGCTGCATTGTTTAGAGGCATCAGAAATAAAAAGAAAAATAATAATAATAAAAAGCACGTCACGGTACTGAATGGATAAGATTCACTATACACAACAAATCGCCGATGAAAAGGGATTACGCACCTATCACAACCATCGACAAAAATACCGGTTAGCTGTTTTTGTGTTAACGTAAGAGATTTCGTAACAACTCCCTGAACGCTTTATTTTGTCTGTCGTTCCATAAATGTTTCCCTCGTGTGTTCGGTATATGTTTTTAATAACGGCACAGCTCTCATCTCAGACACACAAGAGGATAATAAGACATAATTTGTATGGTTAAATTCCGAGGAAGAGACACCACGAAATCTCCAAAAATAGAAAGGTAAACAAGCATATCAATCCCGTTTTCTCTGGCACACACATTTCCTTAAACACAATATCAATAGAAATCTTCGTGCCTGCAGATTACCAGCCCCCGTGTTTTTGTACGGTTTGAATTCATATATTTTCGGCCCCGTAATACCCAGGGTCACTATGAATATGCAAGAGAGGGAAAATTTGCGCCGCTTTTCATGCGATTTTAATCTAGCCTTCTTTTTCTTCCGTCAACATTACTTCGTTTTCTTTCTGGCGAGGGGGAATGTTTTTAGAATGCCCGTTCTCTTTTGAGTTTCAGAGATTTTTGTTTTTTTTTAGGTTTTCTTTTTAAGGATATTAATTAATGTTAGACTTGGGCTTTGCCTTTTTTTCCCCCTCTGGATTCACGGAAAGCTGTATTTTTGTGACCTTTGTGAAATACTGTATTTAAATGTAAAACAAAACTAGATATATACAGACCCGGTGACTCTCTCTTTCTTTCTCTCTCTCTCTCTCAATTTACGGCCGCTTTATTGTTTTTTATATACGTCTTTGATTAACCTAGACATTACGAGGGCTGTAAATTAAGTCATTATTTTCAAGGCGGAAACGAGAGAGAGAGAGAGAGAGAGAGAGGGAGAAGGGGAGGAAGGGAAGAATATTTGATGAAAGATGCTGTAAATAGATGTAGGTAGATATTTGGATGGATATGTGTAGAGATGAGGGAAGATGAGGGATTTGGAGGAATAACAGAAAAAAGGCGAAGGAAAGAGGGAGGGAGGGGGAGAGAGAGAAATGGGGAAAGCGAGGGAATAGGGAAAGCGAAAGAGAGAAAAGAGAAAAAAGAGGGAGGATGGATTAAGGAGAGGAGAGAACTAGAGGTAGAGAGAGAGGAAGAGGGAGAGGGGGAAAGAAGAGGAGGAGGGAAAGTAGTGGAGAAAGAGAGGATACGCGAGAAAGGTGATTATGTTGGGAGAGAGAGAGAGAGAGAGAGAGAGAGAGAGAGAGAGAGAGGGGGGGGGACACTGAGATCTCCCACACAACCTTCTCTTTACCTCTGACCTTTCATTTCCCCCTCTCCCCTGCTCTCCTCTCCCCTCCCCCTTTTGTGCCCCTCCCTCCCATCCTTTATTTCCTCTTCCCCTTCCATCACACACTCCCCTCCCCTCACACACTCCCCTCCCCTCCTTTCATGTTCCTTATCCTCCCCTCCCCTTTATGTTTCTCAGCTCCCCCTCCCCACCTCTCCACACCTTCCCGTCTCCATCACACCCCACTCTCTTTGTGTACTATTTCGTGCCACATTTTATTTTCCACCCCTCCCCTTCCTTCCTCATCTCTCTCCGCCCTTATCTCTTCCGTTCCCCTCCCCTTCCCTCTTCTCTCCTTCCTCATCCCCCTTCCCCTTTTTTGCTTCCTCTCCCATCCGTCAGTTTCGTCCTCTTCCCTCTCACCCCTTCCTTTCCCTTTTCCTTCTCCCTTGCTCTTCCTCTTTCCCCTTTCCCCTCGCCGTCCTTCCCCTTTTTCGTCCTCCTTTTCCGTTTATCTCCCCTACCACCTCTTTCTCCCCTTACCATATCCTCCCCTCCGACACATCTAAGCTTCAACCTCCCCATCTCCCTTCCTTTCCATACCTTCACATTTTTCCCACACTTTTCGTACCTCCCTTACCCCTGTCCCACCTCCCTCTTCCCATCCCTCCCTCCCTTTTACCTTCCTCTCTCTTCCCCTTCCCTGCCTTCCTTTACTTCTTTTCCCGGCCTCCTCCATCCCAAAGTCCCCCTAAAAGTTTTTCCATTTTTTTTTTTTTCGCTCAGTTTTAAATAGTTGGAAATTTTCGTCCTTTCCCAATTTATTTCCCCTAGCTTAGTGGTAGTCTAAGACAAAGCTTCGGCTGCACATAATTTCCATAGCACTTCTTCGTGACTGGTGTTCATCTCTCCTCATCGCACAGCGTAGATGGAGAGACGACAGTTTTACACGTAGGTAAAAGAAATGCAGTACAGTAAAATGCTTCCAGGGACGTAGTATGGTCTCTGAATGACTATATACCGGTACTGTACTCTCTGTGCTCCCACGTGACCTAAAATTGACTCTAACATGACCTAAACTGACTAACCTGGCCTAAAATTGACCAACCCTACCCAAAATAGACTAACCTGACCTAAAATAAACTGTAATCTTATTTAAATTGACTCTGACATGACCTAAAATGGACATCTCCCCGTCGCAAATGCTGAGCTGTAACGAGATGAATGCTAGAATATGATGCTAGTCACGAGTAAGTGCTGAGGAATGGACTTAGAACTTTTTTACCACTGAGCTACGTGAAAGAAGTTGCAAAAAAATGGAAAATGTGGGTCGAGTTAAGGTGAAAAATTATAGTAATCTAGTTTGGAGCCCACGTACTTCCGAAAAGGGTGATTGAAGAAAAAAAAGTCATCGGATTTAAGAGAGAAATATATCAAGTACACACACACACACACACACACACACACACACACACACACACACACACACACACACACACACACACACACACACACACACACACACACACACACACACACACACACACACACACACACACACACACACACACACAGTAATTTTTATAAGGCTTTGAAAGAGTGTGCTGTCAGGAAACACATTGAATATTTGATGGCAGCCTACATCCCTTCCCCCCTGCTCTCTGTACAGCTTTTAACCTCTTCAGTGCTACGACGCCTTTCTGTTTACTGCCCATTTTTCTGTCTTTTCCTCATTCTTGTCCTCTATTTTCCTTCCTCCCCTCCTTCAGTTTTTCCTTGCCTCTACCGTCTTTCCTTCATTCATTTTTTCTTTCCTGTAAAATCTGTAGTATTAGATATAACTTTTATTGACCCTATCACTACTATACAGTTCTTAATCTACCACAACGCAGCACTCAAGGTGGAAAGATGGCAATTTTAGGCCAGAATAAAGTAAAGGCGTGCTGTTTTAAACTGCATCATACTTAGCAACAACAGGAACGAACTAGAAATAACGTCTTTGAATTGAAGAGGTTAAACAGAGCAAAAATGACTGGTAGCAGGGGAAAAAGAGAGAGAAAAAAAAAGAAAGAAAAATCCGTCGTGGTACTGAGGCACCGAAAGGGTAGAGTGGTAGAAAGTAGCGTGAATATTTAATGGTACAGTACATCCCCCGTGCCCCCACAAACGGTACAACACTTCTTACTTATGCTGCTTATACGCCCAAGGACCTTCTCTCACAGATTTAGTTTCCTGGGGCTTGCGAGGCTTTCAGAGACCTCATCTTACATTTATATACCCCCGTATGGGACGTAGCAGTCTTGTTTGATTATTTTATCGTTGGAGTTGGGTATCAGTTATAGTACTTTTTTTCTTCTCCCAGTCCAAACTACATACCGTATTTTCGTTTATTAAAAAAAAAAAAATGTAGCATGTCTTCCTTACTTCATTTCTACATACGACACGTTGATGGTCTTTTTTTCAGTATGTTTCCTTTTTTAACGCAATTCACGTTCATAGTCTCTAATTTTATTACGAGCTGTGTCCATATCAACAAGACCTAAATAACAAACAAGGGAACACCGTAATGGGGTGTAGGATGGGAAATTTTTGTGTGTAGGAAGTGGTGCTGGAAATCCCCCTTCACCAACATGAATAAGAGCCCATGTGCACAACAGAAGGCCTTAAATACCGTAATACACACTAGAGTATTTAAAGTGTCAAGTGTACTTGATGTTCTTGTGGAAAAGGTATTGGAAAGCCTCTTGAACCAGCGAGAATACTGCCGCCAGTCTAATTTGGCAACGCTTTTAACATTGGAGGGTTAAAGAGATGAATCTGATATAGGTGGGATGGTTAAGTGGATGAGAGAGGTGGGGGAGTACACAAATGGGTGGAAGGAGAGAGTGGCAGGATCCAAGAGAGCGTTGTGGGGCAGGAGAGATGAGTATTGCGTGAGTGGCGGCGGGGAGGCTATAAGGCGATGGTTATAGGCATCTCTTTGAAATCCAATGTTAAAGGGTGAGGCGGAGGCGTGATTGGCGTAGTAAAAGGGTGGGGTGGGCGATAGGGTGGGATAGTATTGGGGCAAGGCGGGGGGGTGGGGGATACTTGTGCTGACGGGCGGGTGATGTTGGCCGGCAAGGGTGGTGCTGTGGTTTAACTCCTTCAGTCTCAGGACGTATTTAGTTACCTATTTACTGGTATTTCTTGCTGCCATCAGAGGATTTATTCAGCAGTGGAGAGACTTTCGTAATGGAGGGGTTAGATTAAGCCTACATTAACACCTTCACTACAAGAGGTCTTTTATAGACAAAATAAAATCGCTTGGAGAGAGCAAGAATAGTATACAAAAGTAAAATATGTCTTGGATTCGGATGGTTAATTTTAACTATCTTCATCAACGAAGGGTAGAAGAGATAAACTCCCTCAGTTCGATGACATTGTTTTATCTTATTCGAGCCAACACAAGACGATTATATTCAGCTGAGGACACGTGAAGTGGTTAATGAAGGCTGTATCTAACCCATCCAGTTGGGGAAACCTCTTCTGTGCTAAATACAACCGTTGGATGTAAACAAGATTGAAATAAAGACAGGACTGCATTGAAGAGGATTAAGGTTCCACCCCGCCTACCACTTCCTTCGAAATGTTAGCGGGGAGGAGAAAAACACCATAATTATTAGAGAGAGAGAGAGAGAGAGGGTATTAAAACGTCAGTCTGTCTCCTTTTCTCCAGTTTGAGAGAGAGGTATTAATACGTCAGTGTGTTTCCTTTCCTTTTCTTCAGTTTTTCCTTCTGCCTCAATCTCTCCTCCTTATGTTTTCCTTCTATATCAGATTCTTCGTCGTCCTTAGCTGTCTTATTTATTTCTTCTGTCTCCTTTCTCTTACCAGTTTCTTCCTCTTATCTGCTTGACTTATCTCTTTCCCTCCTCCTCCTCCTCCTCCTCCTCGTATATCTCTTCTTCACTTCATTTCCTCCATTGTTTCTCTACACCCCGTCTCCCCCCCCCCTCCTCTCCCGCTTCCCCTCCCGTCTTCCCCTCCCGTCTTCCCTCTCTCCTTCTCTTTTTCTTCCCTTACCCCTCTTTTCCCCTCCTTTTTCTATCCCCTCATTTCCCCCCTTTTCACCCTCTTCCTCTCCTATATTCCTGTCACTTCATCACACTGTCCTTCCTCCCCTCCCTCCCTGCCCCTACTTCTCTCCTTCCTTTTTTCTCTCCCTCACTCCCTCATTCTTTAGTTCCCCCTTCGTCCGTCCTTCCCTCTCTTCCTTCATTCCTCTCCCTCCCTCCAGTTATTTATTTTTTATTTTTATTTTTTTATTTTTTTAGTCCTTTCTCAACCACAGTCGCTTTTTGCACAAACATTTTTCCTTCCCTCTATTCATATTTAATTCACCTTTCTTCCACTTTTTTTCCTCCTGCCTTTCATTCCATCCATCGTTCTTTCATTTTTTTTCTTTCCTTTCTTTATTCTTTCCCTTTGCCTTTTTCTTCGTTCCTTCTTTCATACCTCCATTCTTTGCATCATCTTTCTTTCATTTTTCTTGTCTTTCTTCCTTCGTCCTTTTTTCTTTCCGTATGTCTTAATTCTGTTCTCTTCCTCTCTTCATTCCTTCTATGCTTTTCATTCCCATTTTTTTTTTTCATTCTTGCCTTCCTTCTTTCCTTTGCTCTTCTTGCTGACTCCTTTCCTAATTATTCTCTTTTCATTCTTCTTTCTCACACACATTTCTTTCTAGCTTCTCCTCCTCCTCCTCCTCTCTCTCTCTCTCTCTCTCTCTCTGCTTCCTCCTCCTTCTCCTCCTCCTCCTCCTCCTCCTCTTCTCTTCTTTCATCCATTCCTTTGTCTCAGCGCTCCATTCTTGTATCCTGTGCACTACCCCCCACCCCCTCTCTCTCTCTCTCTTGCTGTGCCTGTCTGTTTTTGTCTTCCTGCCTGAATCCTGTGTCTGGTCTCTCCTCCCGTCTACCATTGCCTTTTTTGCCTGCTTGTGAGTCTTTCTTACCTGTATACTTGCTTATCTCTCCTTTTATCTCTGTCTGTCCATCAGCCCGCCTGTCTGTCTGTATAAACTCAGTGTCTCTCCTACTTTTCTTTCGCTCCACCTCCTTGCTTGCTTAACTGTCTGCCCTCAATTATTTCTCATCCTACTTATTCCTGTCTACATCCCTGTCTCCTAGCCTGTCCGGATGTTTGTCTGTCTGCTTGTGTATCTGCCTTCCTGTCCGCTTAAATTAAGTGTCTGCTTATCCAACTGTACTTGGCTGTCTGCTGTACCTTATGTGTCTGCTCTCAGCTTTCACTCCTGTCTTGTTTGTATTTGTTCTCTGCTCTCCCTTCCTACAGTCTTGCTTTGCCCTACTCTCTGTCTGTCTGCCTTTCTAGTTTAAGTCGTGTGTCTGCTCTTTTCCTGCGTTCCTGTCTGGTCTGCCTGAATTTAATGTCTGTTTACGTTCCAGGATTACTGCCTGATTGTTTTTCCGTCTATCTTCGTTCCTACTTCCCTCCTCTCTGCTTCCCTCTTTCCATACAAACCTACCTACTTACCTTCCTGCCTATCTTCCTACCTACCCACCATAATTACCTACCCACTTCCTTTCTTGACTTCCTTCTTCCCTACCTACCTAAGAACCTACCAGCTCCTGTTATCTCTCTCTCCATACGTACAGTACCTTTCCTCCCTACCTAGTTAACTCCTCTTCCCCCCTGCCAGCCTGACTGCTTTTCCTTTTCTCTCTGCCTGCCTGCTTACCTCTCCTTCTCTGCTTGACTGCCTGCCTGCTTTCCTCTCTCCTTCTCTGCGTGTCTGCCTGCCTGCTAATCTCTCTCCTTCTCTGCTTGTCTGCCTGCCTGCTAACCACTCTCCCCTGTTTCTCTGCCTGACACGGTGCGCGTCCGCCCGCCAGCACAGGGCTCAGAGTGAAGGAGAGAGATTTACTGAGGAGTGGCCGAGACGTCTGGGGGATTACCACTGGGAGGAGGTGGGAAGGGGAAGGGAGAAAGAGGGAGGAGGGAAAGGGAAGGAAGGGGGAAAAGGGAAAGGGGAGGAGGGAGAGGGAAGGAAGGGGGAAAAGGGAGAGGGAAGGAGGAAGAGGAAGGGATATGGGATGAGAGGGAAAGAAGTAGAGGGAGGATAAGGGAGAGGCACTGAGTGAAGGACTGAGGAGGGAAGACGATAGAGGTGGGGAAGGAGGTGGAGGCAAAGGGAGAAGAGAGCAGGGGAAGAAGGGGATAGATAGAGCATTATAAAGGGGGAGGGAAGAATGTAGAGGCAGGAAGAAAGGAGGAAGAGGGGAGGCAGAGGGGCAGTAAGAAGGGGAAAGCCTGGGAAAGTAGATGTAAGGGTAGGGGAAGAGTTAAAAGATTTGGAAGGAGGTGTGGGAGGAGGGAGAGGTAGAGGAAAGAAAGGGGAAAAAGGGAATGGGGAAGGAAATAAGGTGATGGAAAGGGAAGGAAAGTGAGGGAGGGAGGGAAGAGAGAGGCAGGACATGGAGGAGATTAGGGAGGTAGGAAAGAGGGGAGAGGAAGGGAGGAGAAGAGAGGTAGGGAGGAGATGAGGGAAGCAGAGGTGAGTAAACATAAAGTGAACAAACTGGGAGGAGGGGAGGGGAGGGGAGGGGAGAGGTAAGGGGAAGGGAGAGGTAATGGCAGAAGAGGAGGGGACAGAGAGGGTCAAAGGAAGGACACAAAAAGAAAAATAAGAAAAAAAAATAGAATGTCACTGAGCGAAACGAAAGGTTGTGGTGTTAGCATGAACAAAATACGTGCGTCCATTTCAGAAAAAAGAAAAAAAAAAAGAGAAAGTACGAAAAAAGTAATGATTACTAGTACAGAGAGAGAGAGAGAGAGAGAGAGAGGCGCAAAAAATCTGTTATGACATTTCAAAAGCGTTCGGACAAAAGTGGCCCTTCGTGTTAAAACCTTTCAGTGCAATGGTCTCTCTTTCCATTTTATTTTTGCTGCCATCAGACGCTTTTATTCAGCGTAGGAGAGGCTTTTGGAACTGTGGGGTTAGATAATAGTCTTCGTTAACCCCTTCAATACCAGCGTGTTCTGTTGTAAGCTGAATAAAATCGTCTGGTGGTAGCAAGAAGAGAAATTAGTGTCTTAGGGTTGGCAACGTCATGAAGATACGAGGGGAGTGTATATTTGTTAGTCTCTCTCTCTCTCTCTCTCTCTCTCTCTCTCTCGTGTGTGTGAACGCTGGAAATTGTTGGGACGATTACCGGTGTATGTCGATTTGTCTCTGCCTGTAGTTTCCTATCTGTGTCTGTTTGTCAGCCTCATCTGATACTAGGGAAATGGATTTCTCTCTCTCTCTCTCTCTCTCTCTCTCTGTTGGTAATAAGGCCAGTGCACCTAGGCCACCTCACGTCCCAATGACTCAGGCTGCCGCGACCTCCAACCAATCAGCTGCTTTGTTTACACTCTGACGTCACGGGCCGCCCAGCCAATCAGCGAACGGCCCCGTCTCCCGCCTCCATTCTTTACCTTCCATTACATTTATTGCCGCTCGTAACCCCTGTGGTTTATTATCGTCTTGCCTTATTCATTTTAGCTTTTATATATTATTATTTACTGTATTTTTTTTTTTTGCGTAAGCTACTGATTAAAATGTTTGGTTTAATTTCCCTAGAGTTTCAGCTTAATTAAAACTTGTGTGTTATCCCCCTAGAATATTTCAACAACAAACATTTGGCCCCGTGATCATTGCCCTTCTCTTCCTCCCATTAGTTTACTATTACCCCTCAATAATTATGTCCCTTAATGGGCCTCGATGCCGTAACGAGTCCGTCCATTTGTAATTATATCGTAGCTAAATATATATGGGCTGAGAGAGTTTGAAAAAGATAAATTAATTGAGAGAGAGGGAAGGGAGGGAGGGAAGGAGGAAGTTAATTGGACCAGGTAGGGTATACAGTTACGAGAGAGAGAGAGAGAGAGAGAGAGAGAGAGAATTTATTGTTGCACTCGCACCCTTTAACCCCGTCGTTACAAAAGCCTCTCTAGTCTGGTTGTATGAATAAAAACAACAGGCGTCATCGTACTGAATTGGTTAATGGAGAGTATTTCTGAATCTACCCGAATGAAAACGCCTCCACTGATCAGAATAAAACCGTCTAGTCTCTGCGTGAATGGAATACAAATAAAAGCGTCATTTTGCTGAAGGTCTTTGTTTGTGACCAGACGATTTTTTACGGTTAAGAGAGAGTTTTCGAAGTGGAGGGTTTCGATATAGCCTTCATTAGCCCCATCACTAATAAGTACCATTCCCAAGTTGAAGAGAACCGTCTGGAAGTAGGAGGAATACGCGAAACAGGAGGAATACACGTGATAAGAATACACGAGGTAGGAGGAATACACGAGATAAGAATACACGAGATAGGAGCAATACACGAGATAAGAAGAATACCGGTACTCGAGATAGGAGGAATGCACGAGATAAGCCTTAACTTGATCGAAGACGTTAAGGAAGACTTTTTTTATTTACCCGTTCACCACCAGACGTCTTCCTTCAGGTGAATAAGATGTTTTGACGGTAGCATGATTGTAGAAGGACAAAAAACAGCCCCATCAGTACGAGGGGCCTTACAAGCGGCATATAATGGTCTGGTGGCAGCAAGGAGACTCGTTTGGAGGTGATCCGTTAGACCTCCACTACGGAAAGTCTCTAAAATTTGCTGAGTGTTAGAGAAAGACAACCCTACTGCTTTGCGTCTTTTCCATAGCACTTCTTCGTGATTGGCACTAGATCTTTCTTTTAATCTTTTGTTGTAGCTTAGGACTCGAGATGGGAGGGTTGGCAAAAGTAGATCATAAAGGAAGAGACACAGTACAGTTGGTTGTAGTGATAATGGTGGGAGTAATTATTGAAATGGTGGTAGTAATGGTGCCATGAGCCAAGCCTGATGAGGAAATTAATGCTCTAATGGTCTGATTCAGTTGGTAATGCCTGTTGACCGGTAGTATACTCAGACCCATCGGGTTGGTGATAGTTATGGTAGTTGTGATTGTGCTTGATTGTGGTAGTCGTGGTGGTTGATTTATAGATACGATAGTGAATTTATTGTTTATTGTGGCACTTGAGGTAGTTGTGATACTGGTAACTGTGATTATAATTGACGTTTGTGGTTAGTAGTTGTGATGGTAGTGGTGATAGCTGTGTTGTACTGATGGGGATTCAGAGATAGTGGTAGTGGCGGTGTGTAGTAGATAGTAGACGCCTGTATCTTTTGTGTTCAGGCATCCCACAGAGGGACTTATTCCAGTGGTGTTGGAGACGGCGTAATACCTCTTCCTAAGTTATTTATTTTCCATATTACCCCTTAGCATTCTCGCTTATCCTGCTTGTTTTGTTTTGAAGTGGACACAGTTTGCGTAAGTGGCATAAAACAGGATATTCAGGTGTAATGTACAATGGAAGAGGCTGCGTACTGTGGTGTGTTTTCCTATTGGACGCATGTTCGATTTCTGGCTGGGGCAGGGAACAGTTTTAGGACCTGAATTTCGTCAAAACAAACTTTGCTGATATACCATAAGACCCATCGGTATTCCACCCCTCCCATATCACCAGTACTAGCACACCAGTCTTGTATGAGACAGTCCGAGCATGTATTCAATATGGACGGTGGGTATAGTGGTGACAGGTGGAGGGGTATGGTGTGTAAGAGGACTAGTGGGCCACAGGGAGTAGGCTGTTAAAGCATAGAGTCGAAAGCATTGACAAAGAGAGAGAGAGAGAGAGAGAGAGAGAGAGAGAGAGAGAGAGAGAGAGATTGTCAAGGAAGAGGTGTTACGAATTCTCAGAAGCGACCAGAAATACGGACCTATATGAATTACATAACCTTTTAAGTATGAATCTCCTCTGAGCTGAATATTATTATCTGGCGGTACAGAGAAACAGAATACAGGCATCATCGCAGGGAAGGGGTAATAATCCATCCCCCTAACCCCTTCAGACCCAGGATACACTGGATACACTTTTCTGGTGGTACGTTTTGGCACACCCCGCATGGTTCTGTACACACGATCGATTGCCTGTTTATTGTGCTTGGTTTTCCCAGTATGACGAGGAGTGTGTAGAGTCATCCCATACCAGTACCTCATGTTCCTCCTACAAAAAAGAAAGTTACAAAAAGGAAGGTTATTGTAGGTTTATTTTTATTAATTTTCCCAGGAAAGATAAGGTAATGAGGGTGTTCAGTATTTGCATGTCTCTGGTTCCCCCTGAAAAACTAACTTAACTAACAAACTAACTTAGAAAATAACTAGATAAATAAAGAAGAGAGGGAATGGATCGTTAATACGTTTGAAAATTACACCTCAGATCAAGAGAGCCGCCCCGGGATCAAAGGCTAATGGATTTCGTGAACAGAACATCCAACAGGAGACTCCTTTACCTGAGTTGAATAAAAACACGTTCCGGCCACAAGAATAATGTACTCGTCTGAATGGAGATAATGGAGAGGATCAGCAGCCCCTCAAGTACGAGAGGCCACCACCTGTAATCCCGTCTATCACCACCGTAAAAAAGTATGAGAGACGTTACTTTATCAGCAGTTGGACTCCCGGCTGGTACCTTATCTATTACTGACGCCAGAACACTTTACTTTTTACCGTGAACCTCCTGAAGAGTTAATGGAGAGTGTGACTTTCCGTACTAGTAGTTGTGAGAGTAAACCTTTTAGCCCGGTGACGTGTTTTGGTATAGTCTAGCTGTCAGTTGGCTTTTAATCGTCTTCGGGTTGGGATAGCAATTTCAAACTAAAGGGGTTCATTATAGTCCTCATTAACCTGTCTGGTAATAGAGATGGGGTTTCTTAAATTGAATGAAATAGCCTGGTAGTAACAGAAATAAAGAATATGTAAAAGATAAAGGGGTTAAAAAAAAGTGTAGTGGTATTGAAGGCATTAATGATCTCAGTAAAGAGGATTGGATGATGGTGGAGTGGTTATTAGTGGTCTGACCTTTTGTGTTCACCTCACCTCACTTTATTAACCCCCCCTCCACGTGTGTGTGTGTGTGTGTGTGTGTGTGTGTGTGTGTGTACCTGCTATGTTTAATTCGCTGAGCTGCACTTATCCTTCCCTTTACTGTTCATTGCATAAAGCGGTGT
>NC_136971.1:7497500-7652500 GCF_032717465.1 Coenobita brevimanus | reverse complement strand
CACATATATTCAGTGCTTTATGAATACCAGATTATGGATAAAGCTCAGCACCAGTGACACACACACACACACACACACGAGAGAGAGAGAGAGAGAGAGAGAGAGAGAGAGAGAGAGAGAGACATGAATACTTGTTCAATACTTTAATAACCTCATTCAAGATGTATCATTATCGACTCAAAATACCTGCTGCGGAGTTTAGTGTGTAACCCGTTTACTGCGACGACGTCATTATCAGTTGGAAAAGTCATCATTTCAGATATATAAGGAAAATCGTCTAAGCTGAAAAAATCGCCAGTTTGGAAGTGTCGTTTGCTTAAAAGTTGGAAGGCATTATATGTTGAAAAAATCGCCAGACTAGAAAACTGTCAGTGTAGTAATGTCATTATAAGGTGAAAAAATCATTGAAGTTGTAAAAATCTGCATTGATGTGTAGGGATTAATGGTATTATGACATGTCCGAATTGCTGTTCCGAAATAGAATAAAAAGAATGACAAAGAGGTAGCCAGAAAAAGACAGTCGCAGCAGCTGAGTTAATCCCTGGAGATTTTTTTTATTTTTATGAAATCCTGATGATTTTGTTCAACTGAAAGAGGAACCTGGAAACTGGAGGAGTCACATATAGCTCTTGTCAACATCGTTAATGAGAGGGGTCTTTTCGAAATGAGTGAAATAATCCAGTGATGGTAAGAATAAGCTTTAAAAAAATGACGTCACATGATTAAGCGAGATACCATAAAGGAAAAACAGTATTATTAGGTAAGGCAGAGAACAGTGATTGTAGCGAATGAAGTTTTGGGGTAAAACAGGTTAGAAAATGAGTGGAGGTGCAGGCTTCGTGTTCACAATGCCTGGGTAATGTGAGGGGAGAGGTAATTTAGGCTCCAGGAACCAGACTGCCTGTGTTTTTGTCGATTCTAGGCCCTGGAATGACCTCGCGTTGGCAACACTCCCACATAAACAAACTTTACCGCCTCCGATTCCCCTCCCGCTGACTACGACTGCGCAGGGTAAACGTTTTCTTTATTTTCATCCTTTTTACACCCCGAATATCGACGCTGAAGGTAATTTTCTTCAACATACTATCCTATTTGTTTTTTGTATGTTGTGTTAGAGGGTATTAAGCAGTTTTGGGGGTTAGGAAGTTGAAAGTGGATACGAAGAGTAATGGCGTACGATATCGTCCCCATTGGCTGGCGCTGAGCATGTTGGGCTGCCAGGCATAGGGGACAGTAGCGTAAGTTTGATGAATCTGGCCCCACTGGGAGGATCGGGGAGTAATTGGGGGGGGGGGGACAGGATGAGGAGGGGGAGGTTTGGAGGGCAGGAAGTAGAGAGGGGGTTTGGAGGCCAGGGAGTAGGGGAGAAGTAGGCAGTTTGAAGATTTAAAGTTTGGAGGGGAAAGAAAGGGAGAGAGAGAGGACGATTGGAGGGGAGGAAAGAGGGGAGAGGAGGCGGAGGAAGTTTGCAGAGGAGTGAAGGGGTGGAGAGAGAAGTTTGGAGGGGAGGGAAGAGGGGAAAGGAGAAAGTTTCGAGGGAAGAGGAGAGGAGAACTGGAGGGGAAGGAAGAAGTGTGAATTGAGGGGGAGAAGGTTTGGAGGGAAGGGGAGAGGTCTGGAGGGGAAGAAAGAAATGTGAATGGGGGGGGGAGAAGGTTTGGAGGAGGAATGGGCTCGGAGGGGAGGGAGAGGAAGAGGAGACTTAGAAGGAAGGGAATGAGTAAGAAAAGCATGAGAAGGATTGTAGGAAGAAGAAAGAGAATTGGGTCCAGTAAGTTGCAGGTAACAAGAACGGAGGCGTGTGATTACAGCAATATTGGGTCATATTCTGCTTGACTTAGGAGTTTATGTAACACCTCTTCCTCAGCGCTGTGTTCTGCCCATTTCGCTTTATTCTCTTCTGCCGATAATGTCCTTTTTATATTATTGTTGATACCTTCAGGTGATTTTGTTACCTTTACCAGCGAAATTGGTCGGAGGTAATATGGCCTTCTTACGCTTGTGCGTCTGTTTCTATACAAGATATCTCGAAAAGTTGTAATCGGATTTCAGTGAAATCTGGTGGATTGGTGGCTAATGGGTCAAGAAAGATTTTATTAGATTTTGAGATGGATCCGTATCCGGGTGCAGCAATAAATCATATATATATATATATATATATATATATATAGACGTCGGCAGAGGTATACATTCTCAGATTGTGTAACAGGGCAAACTAAGACTGTAGAATTAACTGAATATGAGACACCGTAAAAGTATACGTCCGGTAGGAAATTAATTAGAGCTGTATATCAGATTTTATTGGCATTGGCGGAGGTATACACTCTGTCAGTGCTTTCTACATTAGTATTCCGGAAACCCTTTCTGTGAAAGGGTTAGGGATAATCCCTCACGAACTTTTCACCATGATGTCTCCCCAAAACCAGCTACGAGTCAGGTGGTAGAAGAGTACAAAAAAAAAAAAAAAAAAAAAAAAAAAATGACCCAGTTTGGAATTTTATTTTATTTTTTTCTGGAGGCGTCATAAAAGCATTGAGTAACCCCTTCTGCCAGTAGGCTCAGCGTAGCTGGATAAAAATCGATTAGAGAGCTCATGAATATTCTTATAAAAAAAAAAGTATTTTATTCAGATCAGAAGTGCTCCTTGAAAGTGAATGAGTTAATGAAGGCTGTGTCGAGCGTCGGGAGCTTGAAAGAATAAAATACACACACACACACACACACACACACACACACACACACACACACACACACACACACACACACACACACACACACACACACACACCATGGGAGTGAAAGGGTTAAGGTACTGTGTGTACGTATTTCAGTCCTGAGTAAATCTGCTCATTCATAACCAGGGCCCGTTTCCCAGAAGACCAGGGGGGTGGGGGCTCGAATTTCTCTCTCTCTCTCTCTCTCTCTCGTGAATCTCAAGGCTCTGATTGGCTCATTTTTGTGCCATGTCGTGTGGGTCTCGTCTGTGATTGGTTCGCTGGGTGAGGGAGATGGAAGAAGAGGAAGAGGAGAAGATGAGGAAGAAGTGGAAGAAGCAGAGGAGGAGGAGGAGGAGGAGCGGGGAGAGGGAAGGGAATTAGATATGACAACCCAAAGAAGTAGAGGGTTGGAAGAATATTGGAGTTAGGAGAGAGGAGGGGGGAGGAGGAGAGAAGAAGGTTTAATTAGGAAAAAAATAGGAGGGTGAAGGGGATGAAGAGAGGGAGAGAATAACAAAAACAGAAATAGCGAGAATGTCATTAAAAAAGGTAAAGAAAACTTGAAAAAGATGGTAGTAGTAAGATTGTTATTCTCTCTCTCTCTCTCTCTCTCTCTCTCTCTCTCTCTCTCGCAGGGGGTAATTATTTCCTCAGTAAAGCTGGGTGGATAGCACGCCTCATTAAGGGCTGGCATGTGAGGCGGGAGGTAGGAAGGAAGGAGACTAGGGAGGAAGGAAGTGGAGGAGGAGGGAAGAGGGAAGGTAGGAACAGTAAAATAAAAGAGGAAAAATAAAAAAGGAGAAAATGATGGAAGCAAAGTAAATGGCAGAATCCTTTCGTACGTAAGACTTTTCGCATTTAAGACTTTTCGGACTTAAGACCACATATGGAGGACTTTGCATTTAAGACTTTTCATACTTAAGACACGCATTGGAGATTTTGCACTTAAGACTTCACGCGTAGGACTTTTCACTAGTAAGGCTTCTTATTTTATACTTTGCACAGAAGACTTCACGCCTAAGACTTTTCATACTTAAGACTTTTCGCATTTAAGACTTCGCGCTGAAGACTCCACGCCTAAGATTTCACACACTTAAGACATCACGCTGAAGACTGTCCATACTTAAGACTTCTCGCTTAAAACTTTTCACGGTCAAGATTTTTCGTACTTAATTGGTTCTTCAGCTTAGGAAGGGCGGCTTCTCGAGCTGAATGAGTGAATTTCCCCGGCAGGCTGTATCTAATAATGCCAGTCCGATATTAAATAATAATAATAATAATAATAATCGCGCAAGTTGAATGAAACTGTTTGTAGTGGAAATGAAGCAACTGGTGCGTCATCGAAGTGAAAGGGTTAATGAGATACGAATGAGAGAATGGGGAAGGAGGGAATGAAGAGAAGAAGGACAGACGGAGGGAGGAGGAGGATGTTATATGGATGGAGGGAGGGAAAGGATGAGTGAAGGAAGAAGACAGCAAGAGTGGCAAGACAGTGGAGAGAGGAAAAAGGGAAGGGAGGAGAGAATGAAAGGATGAGGGAGGGGAAAGGCGAAATGGAAGAGAGGTGCATAACTGAGGAAGTAAAGGAAGGAGAGATGGAGAAGGGCTTAAGCAAGGTAGAAAAGAAGGAAGGAAGAACTGATAGATAGTTAGGAAGGATGGATAGACAGATAGATAGGAAGGAAGGAGCTGAACAAAGGATGAAATAATGGAGAAAAACTAAAACTAAATAAAGGAGAAAGGAAGGGAGGAAGGAAGTGAGATCTAAGTGAAGGTGAAGGAAGGAAAATTAGAGGAATGAATAAAGTACAAAGAAGGAAGGAAGGAAGGGGAAAACCGAACGAAGGAAGAAATAGGAGAAAAATGATTAAAGGAAGAATTAATGAGTGAAAGAAGGAACGGAGAATTAAATAAAGGAGGGAGGAAGGGTGGAGGGAAGGGAGTATGGGAAAGGAGGGATGGGAGAGGATTTAAGGAAGGAAGGAGGGAGGAAAGCCGCTTACTTTGGAGCAGCCTCACAAAAGAGCTTCATTATCAGACCACCTGGCTAGTACGACCACCTGGATGTCACGGCCACCTGGATGTTACGACTATATTATCAGTGTTAGTTATTGGTTTGTTACGGTATTATGGATGTGACGTATGTGGGTGTTACAGCTATCTGGATGTTACAGATATGGATGTTACGGTTGTGTGAATGTTACGGGCCTATAGATGTTACACACACACACACACACACACACACACACACACACACACACACACACACACACACACACACACACACACACACACACACACACACCGTTCCTCTCCGTTGCCCGGGATTGCGTTCTCAAAGGAGCATCCACAAAAAATAGGGGAAAATGTGTACCCAGCGTATTCCTCGCAGATATTCCTTTTCCAACAAAAATCCAGTGTTTCCCAGAATATTCCCTGGATATTCCTCAGGTTATAAGAATGCTGAAAATGTCGTTCTTCTCGTCCCATTTACTAGCTTTTTATTTTTTTTTCAGGGGTGGTTTATCGAAGGGTGTGGGTGGCGGAGGTGAAAATAAGCTTCCCCCCCCCAAAAAAAAAAAAAAAAAAAAGAAAGGATAGAGTCTAGTGGTGCACTTTCCTCGTTGAAACACTACATTAATTTATTCATCTTCATTCTACATTAATTTATTCATCTCTTTCATTATTTTTCAGATACAAATTCTCGTTGACTAATACACTGCCATTTTATTTTATTTTTAGAGAGAGAGAGAGAGAGTAACAACATTATTATATCTTTCATTTATTTTGCTTACCACTTTTTTTTTTTTCCTCGATCTTCCAGGGGTGCGTTCTCCAAGGTGCGTCTGGCGGAGGTGAAGGAGGACCCGTCGACTGTGGTGGCCATTAAGATCATCGACAAGAAGGCGCTCAAGGGCAAGGAGGACTCACTCGAGAATGAGATCAAGGTCCTTAGAAGGTAAAGAAGAGGGATTAGGAAATGAAGTGCAGTTTTTATTTATTTTTTGTCATTTTTTGTTTAATTTTTAGCCTTTTTACTCCCGTCTCTACTACGATGGTTTGTTTTTTCTGTTTCTACACCCAGATTATTATTATTATTATTTTTTTTTTTCATTTTTTATTTCAGCTTAAATGGTCCCCTCGATGTGAGAAAGTTAATGGAGGCGAGTAGTTTTTTTTTTTTTTTTTTTTTTTTAACCCCAATTCTGCAACTTTTCATTTTTCATTCTACCACTTGACTATTAAACGCGTCCACTTATTTATTTTTTTATATATAGTTTATTTATACTCTTAACTTTTTTTTTTTTTTATCGCAATACGGATCTTTTATTATTTTGTTATCTCTAAGCGGTCATATATATTTTTTTCTACTCCCTTTTTCTACGACGTCTTTTTCGGTTTGATCACTACGACGCCAGTAGTTGAAGTACTAGTGGTGGTGGTGGTGGTAGTGCTAGTAGTAGTAGTTGTAGTGGTGGTGGTGGTAGAGGTAGTAATAGTAGAGGTAGTAATAATAGTTGTAGTTGCTGTTGTAGCCTCAGGTTCATCTGAAACGTGAACCCTTGTGGACTGCGGCCTGAAATTGCCCTCATCCTGCAGTCCACTATCTCTTTTTGGGGAGATAAGGAGGTAGTATAACCAGGCAGTGGAGTCGCCCAGCTATATCGGTGCCACCACGTGAAGGCAGTCTTACCCCCCTTCAGTTGGAAAAGCCTCCCCAAAGCTGAGTAAGATTGCCAAGAGATATCAAGAATTTAAAATGTCATCGGACTGAAGAGGTTAAGCTGAACAAAATCGTCTAGAGTCAGCAACCAGAGACAAGGACCTCATCGAAAAATCTCTCTCTCTCTCTCTCTCTCTCTCTCTCTCTCTCTCTCTCTCTCTCTCTCTCTCTCTCTCTCTCTCTCTCTCGCAGCTTAGCCTTTTTTTTATGTTAAATTTTGCTCTCCAGACGGTTTTTTGAGCTTACAATGGATTTTTTGAACGAGAGGGATAAATCTAATCTCCTCTGACTCTTTCACTGCTATAAATCCATCCTAAGGAGAATTTAATCGTCTGAGGGTAGCAGGATTACAAATAAAATCCACGACCTGAAGATTTTTTTCGGAATCTTTTATTAGGTGAATCGTGACCAGCTGTCTTTTTTTTTTATTTTCGCTTTTTCGATCGTTTTCTTTAGTATTTGTGTGCCAGTGTCATGTCTTAGGGATTATTATTATTATTATTATTATTATTATTATTATTATTATTATTATTGCAAGAATATTTGAGGATTTTCAGGTGGCGAATAATATCGTCTGACGTTAGTGTCTTATTTTATTTATTTTATTTTTTATGACTGGCTTAAATAACCCTGCTTCTTGGGCTTTTTTTTCGGCTGCTTGTCTGTTGTTTCGCGTCATATATATTCTTTTAAATTAGCCTCATCACTAAAAGACGCCTCTCTATACCTTAATATAATTTGACGAGCTGTGAATGAATGAATAAATGAGTAAATATCGATAAAAGTAAATGAAAAAAAAGTGTCAAGATTAAAAATAATGGGGACAGCGTCTGCCTTTCATCATAATAGGTCTCCGCGAAGATGAATAAAATAGTGTGAAGGTAGCGGGTATGTACTGTAGGCTACTGGAAAATGATGTCGTTGTGCTGAAGGGAATATCGAAAATTATTGGAATCCTTTAATTTTATGCCGTTTTTATTTTCATTTATTTATTATTCCTTCTTCCCTAACTTTTCACTCGTAATTTTTTTCGTTTTTATTTTATTATTTATCAGCTTTTTCCACCACCCGTAACGTTTCACTCCTATATGGTTAACGCCATGAATCTGTAAATTTTTGGCTTTTCTGTTTATTTATTTATTTATCAACATTTTCCCACTTAAACAACTTTCCCCTCGTAAGTTCTACCAAGTTATTAGCACCAGGATTCTTTTGTTAATTTGTAAGTTTTTATTCCCCTCTCAGTCTCGTTTTACCATTTAGTGTATTATTTTTATGAGTCATTTACACCAAGTTTATCGCCAGGATTTTATATTTATCTTTATCTATGTCTGTTTCGGTTTTATTGAGTCGTCTTCCCCTTTGTATAAATCTGTCTCCATTCGTAAATTAAGTAATTCGCGCCAGGATTATCTTAATTTTTAACTGAGTTTATTTTCCCTTTCCCTTGTTTCACTCCTCTTCCCACCCGTTTTTTGGCCGTTTTTTTATTTTCTCGGAATTCTGTTTTTCGCTGTATATATATTTTTCAATTTATGCAACCCTTTTCAATAATGGTTCCGTCGTACATAAATAATAATAATAATAATAATAATATCAATAATAATAATAATAATATCAATAATAATAATATCAATAATAATGATAATAATAAAAATAATCATCATGATCCCTTTAATAGGCTCCTTCCCCTGACCGACCCCACCGTACGATCTTGGGGAGGTATCGCATGGGACGCCCACGGGGATCGCGAAAAGATGACGAGCCCAAATTTGATCATGACCGCAAAAATTGGGTTTGGAATGGAGTTTCGCTGCCGCTGGAATATATATGTTTGTTTTTATTTATTTTTGGAGGGTACAATTTGTAGTGGTGGTATTAATAGTGGTATGGTAGTAGTAGTAGTACCAGTAATGAATTAGTGATATAGTAGTAATAGTGGTAGTAGTAGTAGTACATAGTGGTAGTGGTGGTCCTTAGTAACAGTAGTAGTAGCAGTAGTAGTAAGAAGTGGTAGTGGTGGTCCGTAGTAGTAGTAATAGTATTAGCAGCAATAGTAGTAAGTAGTGGTATTTGTGGTCCCTAGTAGCAGTAATAGTGGTGGTGGTGGTGGTGGTGGTCCTTATTAGTAGTGGCAGTAGCAGCAGCTGTTGTTGTTACAGTGAAAGTATTATAGTAATAGCATTTTAGTAGCAGCAGATACGGAAACTGCTGGCAAAATAACCACCTGGAGTAAATGGAGGGAAAAAAATATTCCTCATTGAAAATTTTTGGGCGGGTTACAGCCTGGAGACAGGTTTTGGCCATCATATTTACGCCTGAGGGGGGCGACGCTCCCTCAACTCTCTCTCTCTCTCTCTCTCTCTCTCTCTCTTTCCCCTCCCAGATTGAGTCGTCGGCGTAGATATGGCAGCCCCTCAGGAAATGTAAACAAACCGTCTTGACGTCACTGTCTCACCATTACGTCACAACTTCCCACTCTCTCTCTCTCTCTCTCTCTTCGATGACGTTCTTTTGTTTTTTGTCTGTACCACATCCAGACGATTTTATTCCGTTTAAGAGAGCCCCTAAGTGGTGAAGAGGTTAAAGAAGACAGTATCTAACCCCTCAGTTTCGAATAATCCCTCATGATATCCATAAAATCGTTTGGAGATGGCAACTGAAAAAAAGACCGACTATTTCATTTTATTTTTAAATTCTGTTTATTGATTTTTTTTGTAATTCAGCCCAGGATAGACTACGAATTGGAGGGGTTGGATAGCTTTTGTTTTTAATTTTTGTTTCTTATTTTTTTTTATTCAGCATAGATACCATTGACTGTGAATTGGAGAGGGCAGATACAGCCTTCATTAACCCCTTGATTCCGGTGGTATTTTGCATTTTATTCTCCATGCTTTTCATCTTGCCACCACCGGACGATTTCCCTCTTGCTACTGCTATAGGTCTGTCACACTAACCTGGCCCAGAGGCTTGACTTTTTGTAGCTTGTTTCACGTAGGTCATTGGCGGAGAAAATACTACTACGGCTCATCAACATCCTTTCCACAGCACTTCTTCGTGACTAGCATCTTATTCTAATGTTTAATCTATTTTTACAACTCTCAGCATTCTGGATGGAGAGATGGCGATTTTTAGGCCAAGATAGAGGAAAACGAAAGTGTTGAGTTTCATTTTAACTGCATATTTTTTTTTATCTGCTTCAGTCAGACTTTTTTTTTTTTAATTGACCCTTGCTACCACCAGACGATTTTAGTCATCCAGGGAAAAGACGTCTGGCAGTCATGGGATTCGAATCGTAACCCCTTCAGCCAGAGGATTTTTCTTCTGTATTCTTGTCGGTTGAGGAAGCTCCCTAATACCTTTTCCTAAGCGATTTATTTTGCTTATTACACGTTATTGTCCTACTTTGTGTTATATAATCCTTCCGATATCGCCATACTCTGCATAAATGACGTACAGAAGGATAATAACTAGTCATATCCAAAAATAAATCGCTAAGCAAGGGGTGTTAGGGAGCCTTCGGTTATACGAGCCTTTATTACTACGTTTATTTACCTTTCAAAGTACGAGATTTTTTTTTTCCCCAAACTGAATAAAATCGTCTGGTGGTAGCGAGACTATAAGTAAAGCTAAGACGGCATCGTAGTGAAGGGGTTAAGACACGGACGTAAGTGTTTGAACCCGTGTGCGTTTTTGTGTGTGTGTACGTTTTGTGTGTGCGTGTACGTGTGGTTTGTGTGTATGTTGTCATGTGCTGTACGTTGTGTTGGTGTTGTGTACGTGTACGTGTCCAGTTGCATGTAGGCGTGTGTTTTGTGTACCTGTGTGTGTTTCTATGTGTGTTTTATGTGTATTCGTGTGTATTTTGTTGTTTGTGTCAGAGTAGGTGATTGATGTGTACTTGTCTCCCTTCTGTTACCCTTGTCTGTGTATGTAGTTCTCTGTTTTATGTTTTTGGTTTATGTTTGTTTTATTCGTTTGGTGTTTTGTCTCATTATTTATTTATTATTTGACTGATCCTCCTTATTAACCCCTTCATTACTAGATGGCCTTCCTGAAAATGGAGTAAAATCGTCTGGAGGTAGCAAGAATAAAAGAAAAATGATATAGTTAAATAGTAAATAATATTCCTGTACAGTCAGAATCAGTCCATTTAAATCGCTAACCCCTTCACTACGAGAGGAAAATAATCGTCCCCCAAACTGAATTAAAATCATCTGACTTAAGATACTTTTTGTGCATACTAACGATAAAATTTTGGATATGTATGGACTAAAATAATGGAACGTGGGATAATAACCTGTAATAATGATCAGACTTTGTGTATTAAACGGAAAAAATATAGGACTCTCTCTCTCTCTCTCTCTCTCTCTCTCTCTCTCTCGAGGTGTTTTGAAAGGTCAGCTTTAATTGGCCACTCGCAATGCACCTTTTAAATCCGTCGCAACCATTGACCAGATTTAAACAATGCCCATTTTGTTTTTTATTTAATTGCATATATATATATTTATTTATTTATTTATTTAATGATTGTAAATGCTTTTCTTAATTACCGTGTTCATTTTTGGCTAATAAGCTTTTTTCCCCTCTCTTATTGGTGATTGAAGATGTAAGGCCTTCATTTCAATTTTTTTTTTTTCGTCGTACCTTGACGTTTTTAATTACCTCCCGCTGTGAAGGGGTTAGAAACAATATCCATCTAAGCGAATAATAGATAGTCTCCAAAGCTAAATAAAGGAGTCAGGTGGTATAGAAAAAATAACTTTTTTATATGAGTTGTTGGTCAGTTTGATCTGTTATGTGATACCGTTGCCACCTGATCCGCTCTATTTTTTCTTTAAACGTGCCGCTATCGTTCGACTCTATTGTTTCAGTACGATGACGTTTTTTGTTTGAGTCCTGTTCTTACTGTCTCCAGAGTATTTTATTCAGCTTAGGATGGACTTAGGGAACTGTTAGTGATACAGCTTTCATTAACTCCTCTGTTAGGGGCTCTCCTAGACTGCATAATGTCGTCTGGTAGCAACAAAAATAAAATGCAGAGGACTATCGTAACGACGAGGTATATTTTCTGTTAGTCTTTGTGCTGGAGACGGATGCCTTCATGTGGTGGCACTGATATAACAGGGCGGCTCAGCTGCCTGGTTCAACAAGCATCCCTCAGTTACCTCCCTATCCCCCTCAATAGGAGGATGATGGACTGCACGAGAAAGAGAATTCAAGGCTGCAGTCCACTGGGTTCACATTTCAGATGAAACTGTGGGTCCTACTACTACTACTACAACTACTACTGCGGCGGCTGCTAATCAGACATTTTGGTTGCTTTGCTGAATACCATTATCATTGGTATTTTATGCGTCATCTATACTCTGCCCACAGTAACTTGGCCTAGAATTATCATGGCTTCATTCTGAATGCTAACCTGCATCAAAGAAAATGACAAGAACCTAGCGCCAGTCACGGCCTTAGGCTGCCATTGAAGATTGGGGAATATGCTACAAAAAGACGAAAATCTCCGCCATGTTGAGGTGACCGAACGCTGGCAAGTTAAATAACAACAATATACGGTATTTCTATATATTAATTATGCGATACTTGCAAAACTAGAGGGGCACTCAGTGGAGCGCATCTCACCGACAAGGGCAACGTAATTTCCAAACCACTCTTCATAATGAGTTAGGTTTTGTCATCACTGATTATGGTTTCACAAATGTTTTCCTGATCCAGAATCTGTAATACTATCCGGATCGGTCACAAAAGTTAATCGCTTGTTCCCTGGGACATGGGCTGTCTACCCACCAAATTTGGTCCAAATCTCCCTTTCAATATTTGAGCAGTCCTGCTAACAAAACAAACAAACAAACAAACAGAGGTGAAAACATACTCTTCATGTGGGAGAGAATTAATAAATTGTTTGATCAGATATTATTATTTTTTTTTTACTCAGATTTTTAGTCGTAATACCGATGGGGTGTGGTAAATAAATAAATGTTTTATTCCAGCATGTTATATTTGTACACGTTTAATTTATTGGTAATTAGTTTGGTAGGTGCTTATTGGTAAACATTTCAATCATGGTAACCAGAGCCGTTAAGTATATACGGTATATATAAATAAATATCCAATAGCAATCCCGGGATTTATTGTACATCCATTTATTTACACGAAAAGGCTAATTAATTAATACCGAATTTGTACCGAGTGTTGGCATAGACCGCGCTAGTAAGGTTACGAGTAATAATAGTAAACAAAACAAATAATTAATGTTTATCACCCTTTGCTGTGATATTCATTACCTCTTATTTTCCGCACTGGACATTCGAGCTTGGAAGCGTGGAAAATTTGTCTCCGTAAATTAATACTTACTCGAGTGCAATGGTGAATCTGACGTGAAATGATTTTGATGTTTAATTGAATTATGTTAATTTTGACTTTCGGAGCAAGAATCATTTTCAGTATTTGCTTACTCTGATACGCAGATGCTACGACGAACCAGATCTGTGACCGTATTGACAACGCCGATTTAGTATAATGTGATGTCATTAAAGTAATTGTGTACAAATATTGCATACGTCGTGGTTTAAAAAAAAAAGAAGTCAGTGTCAGTCACTCATTACATACTCGAACGCCAAAAAGGAAAAGAAAAGAGAAGCATCAAAACCACAATTGAATATTGATGATAAATATTCCGGGGATCTTAATTTGCAAAAAGCCTTCTTTCCCTATAATAATCAGAAAGTATTACATTTTTAACACTCTCATCTCTTGTACTTCATTCTCGGCCGATTAATATAATGTAACGTTAGGTTATATAAAATACTGTATCCTTTTAACTCTAAGCTGGCCTAAAATCATCCTTCCATTTTGAATACCGAGTTGTAACAAGAGATGAACATAAATGGGATGCATGTCACGAAGAAGTGCTGTGGAAAGGGTGTAGAGCTGTCGCACTGCCTTTTTGTGCCAATGAGCTACGTGGAATAAGCCGCAAAAGGACGAAAATCTGGGCCAAATTAAGGTGAAAGAACTATAGAACTGTAGGCTATCGCTTAGCTGAATGTAATTGACTAGCATCAGCTGGAATGAAATACCAAGAGTTGTCTCCACCGTGAATGTGTTAATATCCCCAGCGTTTCTTTATGGCCAAACCCCATACTTACCGACGACGTGTAATAATGATAATAAAGACGTCAGCTGCTTTCCTGTCTGCTTTCTCCCCAAGTGACTAATTTTAGCTCTGCCTTTTTTCTTTTGCTTTTTTATTATTATTATTATTATTATTATTATTATTAGTATTTTTACTTTGTCTTCTCCCTCTTTTTTGTGGGAAAGTTTGGATGGCATGAATAAATTCCCTCGTCACTTTCTTTTTTTCTTTCTTTTTTTTTTTTTAGAGGTGGCACTTTTCTTGGCGGGAGTGAGTTTATATTGTGTCATTTGCATAATACTGGTACGTTTTCCTCCCCCACAGCAATTATTTTTTGAGTGTCTGGATTAGTTACATTATTATTATTATTATTATTATTATTATTATTATTATTACTATTACTTTTTTTCATTTTAGTATCTTTCAGTGCGATAAGTGTGTAATTTCTATCAAGCCTTTCACTTACATAAATCTGTCCTTAAGTTCAAAAAAATCGTATGGAGGAAGCAGGCATAAACTGGAAAACGACGTCACCGTACTGAAGGGGTTGCTATTTCCTTTTGACCCATTCACCGCGATGATTTTTTTTACGCTGTATGAATGACGATTTTATTCATCTGAGCAGAGACTTTTCCGTTTTTATTTATCTTTATTTATTTTTTACCCGTGAACCTTGATGTACCCTTCACCAACCCTTTCACCAACACGGGTCTCAGTTGAATAAAATCGTCTGGAGGGAGCGAGAATACACTAGAAAATAAAGACATGGCGCTATAAGGATTAAACCCACTTTAAATCCAATGATGTAATTTTTTCTTGCTGCCACCAGACGATTTTCTTCAGGGGGGGGGTTGATGAGGTCTTTACTAAACCCCTTCAGCTCGAAAGCTCTCTGATGGCAGAATAAAACCGTCTGGAGGCAACAAGGCTAAAAAAGAATAGGGGTTGGGCACTGTGAGGGATAATTGCGTTTCCCCTTAACCCTTTCACTACGATGATGCATTTCCTTCTGTTCACCGACGGACGATTTTATGCAGCCGATGGTGGTAGTTCTTGTATGGTGATTGGTGGTGGTGGAAGTAGTAGTAGTAGTAGTAGCCTGGTACAGTAGTAGTAGTAGTAGTAGTAGTAGTAGTGGTAAAGAATGTAGTAGTAGTAGTAGTAGTAGTGGTAAAGAATGTAGTAGTAGTAGTAGTAGTAGTAGTAGTGGTAAAGAATGTAGTAGTAGTAGTAATAGTACCATTAACTCTACTCCGCTGGGCGTAAAATTGCCGTCTCTCTATCTTGAGTGTTGAGCTGTTGCAAGAGATGTACATTAGAATAGGATGCCAGTCACGAAGAAGTGCTATGAGAAGGACGTAGAGTAGTAGTATTGTCACAGTCGGCCACTGAGCTACGGGAAATAGGATGCAGAAAATAAATAAATAAAAACAAAACGAAAAATCTCCCACCTTAACTAAAATATG
This sequence comes from Coenobita brevimanus, assembly GCF_032717465.1. Classification (NCBI taxonomy): domain Eukaryota; kingdom Metazoa; phylum Arthropoda; class Malacostraca; order Decapoda; family Coenobitidae; genus Coenobita; species Coenobita brevimanus. The sequence continues at coordinate 7,637,446 of NC_136971.1, read as the reverse complement.
GAAATAACAAAAATAAACTAAAAACGTTTTATCCTGCCTAAAGTCTAATATATTTCATTATTACATCAAAGGCCTTTTCAGTTTTTCGTTCATATTTATTTAACTCACTGAATCGGATGACGCATTTTCAGTTATTACTGTATTATTGTTATTGTTATTATTATTATTATCATTATTATTATTATTATTACGTCATTGAACTTTGGGAAGGACCTTTATCAGTGAAAGAGTTAGTGATGGCTGTATTTTTTTTTTTTTAATACAAGGAAGAAGGAACCAAAAGCCAGAAGCCAGCCAGACTGTCCCCTCCAAGAAAAAATAAAAACAAAACAACCGAGAGCCAAGTTCAGGATCCCTCCAATCGAAAAAATCTCTCCTCAGACAATAAATTTATCTGGAAATATCAAGAATGAAAATGAATATACTGAAGGTGTTAAAAAGTGAGTTTCAGCGAGCCAGTAATTTTTTTCTTCCTTACTTTAATTTTATACTGTAGTTTCTTAAAAGTTCTGTTGTAGAAAAGCAGCAAGTGTTTCTTTAAAATTTAATCTGAATTCTTGTGAGACTTTTGGACCTGACAGTAGCCTTTAAGAAGTAGGATATCTCAGTAACCCCCTTCAATCTGGTGACCTACGTTTTCTTTTATCTCCAGTCGTATTATTCTGTATCTCCAGACGTATTATTTTGTATCTCCAGACGTCTTACTCTTAATCTCCAGACGTATTAGCCTTTGAATCCAGACGTATTGTCTTTTGTCTCCAGTCGTGTTATCCTTTATCTTCAAACATATTATTCTTTATCTCCAGACGATTATATTTGCATGCCGAGTCTTTTCGAACAGGGGGTGGGGTGGGGAGGTGATACAGCCATACGTATCCCCATCGCCACTTGAGATTTTGTCCTGAGGTGCTTATAATCCTCAGGCGATAAACTTGATAGGAATGATAATAACGTCATCGGGTTGAAAAGGTCAAGGCAAATTAGCAACGACCCCTTTATTTATTTAATTAATTAATTAATTAATTTATTTATTTATATTTATTCATTCTTGCTACTACGAGACGATTTTCAGTTTTGTAGCTATTTTTCTAACTTGAGAGATTAAAGAAGCTCTTTAACACCTTTTTCTAAGCGATTTATTTGTTTTATGTTATGCCATATTGACCTGTTACATATATATCCTTCAGAAATACCATACGCTGCAAAAACAACGTATGGAACGATATCAGCCAGCCGTATCCTAAAATAAATCGCTAAGGAAGTGGTGTTAGGAAGACTCCTTACCCTACGAGACTACAACACTATTTTAAACATGCGTCATCGGAGTGAAGAGGCTGACCGCGGCTAGGGCAGGGTAGCACTTTATCTGTAATTGTATTCAGCGTTTTCCAAGGAGTTTCTGATCGTCTTTAACCTTTTCTTAGTATTTTTAAGTTTCTTGCCCTACTTCAAAGACCTCTCCAGGTTATTAATATCAGCCGAATTTTAGTTTCAGAGAGTAATGTGTCTTCACTTTTAAAAATCTGTCATTATTGCAGCCCCAAATGTTTTTCCTAATGATCCCTTAAAAATTTTCATTAATCCCTAAAATTTTTTCACTAACGATCCCTTAAATGTTTTCTGAAATGTAATTATTTTCACTGTCCCTGTAAATATTTTCTGTAATGTTCCCTTAAATATTTTCTCCAACAATCCCTTAAATGTTTTCACTAATATTCCCTTAAATATTTTCTTCAACAATCCCTTAAATGTTTTCACTAATATTCCCTTAAATATTTTCTTCAACAATCCCTTAAATGTTTTCACTAATGTTCCCTTAAATATTTTCTTTAACAATCCCTTAAATGTTTTCACTAATGTTCCCTGAAATGTTTTCACTAATGTTCCCTTAAATATTTTCACTAATGTTCCCTTAAATGTTTTCACTAATGTTCCCTTAAATAATTTTATTGATGTTCCCTTAAATATTTTGACTGATGTCCCCTTAAAAATTTTCATTGGTCCCTTAAATATATTCACTAATGTTCCCTTAAATATTTTCACTAATGTTCTCTTAAATATTTTCACTAATGTTCCCTTAAATTTTTTTCATTAATTTTCTCTTAAAAATTTCACTGATGTTCCCATAAGTATTTCGACTGATGTTCCCTTAAATATTTTCGCTGATGTTCCCTTAAATATTTTCGCTGATGTTCCCTTAAATATTTTCACTGATGTTCCTTAAATATATTCGCCGATGTTCCCTTAAAAATTTTCACTGATGTTCCCTTAAATTTTTCATAGATATTCCTTTAAAAAATTTCATTGATGTTCCCTTCAATATTTTCCCTACCCAAGGTCATGGTTGGAGTGGGTAGTTTTGTGTGTGTGTGTGTGTGTGTGTGTGTGTGTGTGTGTGTGTGTGTGTGTGTGTGTTGTTTGTTGCTGCTGCTTTGCAAAGGACTGTGCTCTCTTCATCTATCCTGTTGCTCTCACATTTATTATTATTATTATTATTATTACTTTTATTATTATTGTTTAATTATCTTGGTATTTGTAATCAGTTCATTTAAAAATAGTAGTAGTAGTAGTAGTAGTAGTACTAGTAGTTATATAGTAGTAGTAGGCTAGTAGTAGTAGTAGTAGTAGTACTATTACTAGTAGTAGTAGTAGTAGTAGTTTTCCTTTTTACATTCTTCTATTTACCATTATTATTTTCCTAATTATTCTATAGAGTCTGTCTTTTTCAGTGTTTTTTATATGATCACTTTAAATATTTTGCACAATATTTAATCAAGAATGTTTATACATGTTTAATTTAAGTTTTTCCCTCGGTATTTAATACGCAGTTTTTATGCTATTTTAAATCTGACAGTAAATGACTGCCGTTTATATTTTGTTTAAAGAAGTTTTACAAGTTGACCTTATCGTTATTTTAAGTGATACTTTAGTAGACAGTATGATAAATTATGTTTCCTTTGTTTTATGGATTTCAACCCTTTAAGTATGAGAAGCACTCTTTATGCTAAATCAGATCGGAACTCAAATTAAGCAAGCACCTTTTCTGACTGGGCTTGTGAGGGCACGTGGCCTTCCGGGGTTGTGACTGCGTTGGCAAAAGGCACAAAATTGGCTAAAATACCCCATCAGAGGACATCAGTCTGGACCAAAGTCGGCATCTCATCTGTTGGATCCCTCATGGTTGTGTGTGCAAAGCTGCGTTAGAAGCGTTTGCCAGTGTTCAGAGTTTTGGTACATGTACAGTGTATATACACACCAACTCGGTGCTCAAAGGGTTGAATTGTATTTTTATTTTAATTTCAGGATTTCAGTAATTATTATTACCTTTTTATTTTTAATGTTAGTATTTTTAGTTATTATATTTGTTATTTTTTTTATTGTTTGTAGTCTTCTTCCAGAAATTATTTTCATTACTGGCTGTACCAGTGTGGCTATTATTTACATTGTGTTGATGAGCTTTTGTGGTGGGAGGAGCTATGTTGTGTGTGCGCGTGTTGCCATGTGTCGCCATAACGCGGTGTGGACCCCTTTACAGACTGCACCACCCCAACATAGTGCAGCTGCTGGATACGTACGAGGACCGAGAGCACGTGTACCTCGTCATCGAGTTGTAAGTACCGTCATCACACGTCACCACCACACCTGCCTCATTACATCATCAAACATCACACGTCAGGCAACACCGCATCCACCTGCCATTTTTTTTTTTCCCCCTCCCTTCGCGTGCATCCATTACCTGTATTCATGTTGACACAGGAGGCTTCGTAGAACCTTCTCTTTAGCCCATAATTTTTCATATAGACCGTATTTATCTCTATGTATGTTGCTGACAAATATTAAAGCGTTATTGGAGAGATATTAGTAACACACAAGAGATTACTAAGGTGTAATGTGCAATGTACGGTAAAAAAAAAAAAAAGCTTCAAAGTTTCTTGCGTCGAGTACATGGCTTCTATGCCAGCCAACCGTTATTTATTAGTAAATCTGTCATAAATGTTTATTACTCTTCATTATATAGCTTTGTATGTAATAAAAACTTGTGGCTTCGTTAATGCTCATTGTTGATGAAATATCCTACTTGGTACAGTACCGCCAAGACCCCTCCCAGTAAGTGTGTTTATTGAGTACTTCTTTGATAATCGCACAGCTGCACACTTACCATGACAAACTCCGTAACTTCTTTCATTCTTTGTGAATAAAGGAAGTCATCGCTGTTGTTGATGTCTTGTAGGTTATAGAAAAGAATAAGGTTGGCCGTGGAGGCCGTATCAGTCACGGAAATAATGGCTGTGCAGTATAACATAACGTGTATATATATATATATATATATATATATATATATATATATATATGCCTCCTGCGGTACCAGGCCCTTCTCGTCTCTGTGGACAGAGTATCAGGAGAAATAAATTCATTTCCGAGGTGTACACGCCAAAGTAATACGTTTATTGGTTTTGCTATCATTTCATATATTTCCATCACCAATCTGCATTTTTTTTTTTTTTTTTTTTTTTTTTTTTTTTGAGCGTGGTGAGTTGCGGTGTTGCCACATGTGTGCCACAGCAACAGGCCCGGACACACCACCTCCCCCCTCCCCTCTTACAGAGATCGCCACTCCTGCCACCACAGCATCGCGACGGGGGATTTGCCGGGGAGGTGGTGGTTGAGGGGGAGAGGGGGTAGGGGGCAAAGGGGAGGATGATATTATTAACATGTTCCTCCAGGTTCACCATTCTCTGCCCAGACGAGGGTTGGCAGGGAGGTAGGGAGGCAGGTAGGTGGGTGAACCGCAGCTGTAGTATGGAGTGCAAAACTAGTCATTGGCCCCCCACTATTTTTATTTTTTCCTAGTACCTTTTCCGTAGCGACATGTTATGCTTATTACACTTCAATGTTCCCATGCATTTTAGATCTGTTTATCAACGAAATTAATTCCAAAAATTTGACACAAGAAAACATTAATTGTTGTATGCAAAAATAAGCCAGTAAAGAAGAGGTGCTAGCCATTCTTGTAAGTCAGCGAGAATATGGCCCCGTTTGGTCCAGTGTCAGTGTCTTAGCGCACATAAATTGGCTGTTTTGTGTGTACAGTATTAGTGTAGAGTTGTGCTGTTGTTGGCATTCCATACTGAGTTGCTACCACACCTCCATCCTCCATACCTCCACCTCACCCTGCCCCCTCCCCTCACCTCCCCAAACACACCTCCCCACTCCATATCATTTACACCACCCCCTCCCTTTAAAAAATAATAGAATAAAGTGGTTTCTCACTCAGTTTTTCATTCTTTTCTGTATTGCAGGCTAACGCACCCCAACATAGTACAGCTCTTAGAAACGTTTGAAGATAAACACAAAGTCTATTTGGTAATGGAATTGTAAGTAAACAACATCATGATGGCCGCCGCTGCACACGACGCGCTTTTGTTTTTTGGTGCATCGTGAAGCAGTTATTTATTTTTATTATCATTATTATGGTTATTTATTATTATCTTTCCAATTGGTCCTGTTGGCAGCTGTTTTGAGTTGTCTTGGCAGCCCCCTCACTACTACTTTTTTATTTTTATTTTTTTTTTAACTTTTTTCATCTGTTGACTTGAAAGTATTGTGGCGTGTTGCAGCCGGCCCGCCCCCTTACCCCCCCACCCCTTACCCTACCCTTACCCCAGACCCTACCTTCTCCTACTTTCTACTTTCCTTGGTACCCTATCCCCTCCCCCTCCTCCCCCACCTTCCTGTCTCTTATCCCTTCTGAGTTACTGTAGGTTAATTGGTGGAGATGTTACCTATGGTGGAAATGTTACCTACTCTTCGCCTCTCCCCAGTTCCCCCTTCCTTTCCCCTCTCCCACCCCCTTTCCTTCTCTTCCTGCCCTTCTGACTTCCTCTCTTCATTCAACCCTCCTTCCTCTCAGTTTTCCCCCGCGCCTTTCTTCCTGTGTGTACCTCCTCTATTACTTTATAACAAAATTAAGATAGAGATTTTCCAACCCTCCCCATTTCCTCAGCGCCTTCACACCCCTACCACCCCTATCTCTCCCAGCCACCCCCTTCTCTCCCTTCTTTCTACCCGTCTTTCGCCTCTTCCTCTTCTCCTTCCTTCTTGTCACCGTTCCTTACGTACTAGGGTGTGTAATGGGGATACAAGCTGCCCTCCCTCCCCCAATTCCTCTCTCTTCTAGTTTCCTCTCCACTTTTCTCCCTCTTTCACCCCTCTCTCCTCTCTGCTCTCCAATTTCACCCTTTTTCCCCACCCCTCCCCCATCATGGTCTCTCGAACTCTTTCTTACCTGAGCGACTTTGATGGGATATGACCCAAGTTCCCCCTCTCCTTCCGTCCCCGCTCCCAAAAAAAAAGGAAAAAATATTAAAGTTATTCATCCCATTCCCCCCTTCCACCCCCCGGTGCTGCCCTTCCTGCCCCCTCCTTCCTCTTATCCCTCCCCTCTTACCTACCTTTCCCCTTTTCCTCCGGCTCATCCATCACTCACTTCCTGCTCTCCCCACCCGCTCCCTACCCTCTCGCCCTTCCTGCTTTGTTATCTTGGTCTTTTTCTCGTAGGCTAGACACCCTACCTTATAACAAGCAGCCTCGAAAGGACCAATAGCTTTCTCGCTCATTGCTTCCGTTGTGCTCGCCTTGTTCCCCTTTCTTCACGGTTCCTCCTTCCTCTCGCCATTCCTTGCTTGGTGGGGTTGTGTGGTGGGGATATAGCTTGTCTTCCTTCCCTGTTCCTCCTACTCCTTGTGTCTGCCTCAAGCCGTCCCCCCTCCCAATTTCCCCTTCTCTTCTCCATCCTCTTCTTCCCACCCTCCAGTTCTCCTTTCACTATTTCGTTCACTCTCATACCTTCTCCCTCCCTTCCTTCCTTTTTCTTTCCCCAGTCATCCCCTTCCTTCCCTCCTCCTCTTCCCTCCTCCCAATCCACTCTCCCTCCGTCATCAGCTTTCCTCGCGATTCCCCCCCCCCTCTCTCTCTCTCTCTCTCTCTTTCTCTCTCTCTCAAATAATAACTTGATGGCCGTCCGTTCCATTCAAGCCCTCCTTTAAATCCCTTTCCTCCCCTCCCAGTGGCTTCCCTCCCTTCCCTATTCATCTTCTCTCTCCTCCCCTCCCCTTCCTCTCCTCTTTGCATCCTTTATTCCTTCTTGTCTCGTCTCTCCCCACTCCCTCGCTCTTCTTTTTTGCTCTCTACTTCCCTTCCGTCATCTTCTCCCCTCTTTCCACCCCAGTCACCCTGTCCCTCCCCTGTGTTTATCTTTTCTCCCCCCCCCTTCTCCTCTCCTCCTTTTCTCTTCCTTTCCCCTTCCCTCCTCTCTCCCATAACCCACATTATCTTTTCTCAGTTTCCTCCTCTCCCTCTCCATTCGTCTCCCTTCCCACCCTTCTCTCCTCTTTCACTCACCCCTTCGCTCCCTTCCATTTTTCTTCCTTCTGTCCCCTTCTCCTCCTCCCCCCTTTTACTCTTCCTTCCCTCCCTATCCCTCCCCAGATTCCCATCCCGTTCGTCATTTTCCCCCCTGTTCTTCTCACGTTTCTCTTCGCTCCCCACTTTGTATAATTCTGTAATCCATTCCCTTCCGTCTCTCTTTCCTTCCCCTTTCCGTCCCTTTCCCCCCTCCTTCCTCTTCCCCGTCGTCTCGCCGTTCCCTCCCCCTTCTCTTCCCCCTCTCCATCCGTTTATTCCTTTGTTCTTTGCCCTACTCCTTCCATTTCTTGTCGTCTTCCTTTTCCTTTCCACTTTCCCTTCTTCCAGTTCTTCTCTTTCTCTTCCCCATCTTTTCTCTCGTTTTCCTTTTCCTTCCCCCCTTTTCACTCCTTCCCCACAGCTTTCTTTCAGCCTTCCTCTTAGTCCTCCTTCCCTTCCCTTACTTTCTCCATTCCCCTCCTCATTTTCCGTCTTCCTCCCAATTCTCTTCTCTCCTCCCCTCCCCACCCCTCCCCCTCTGCATCCCGCTCCATATTATATACTCTCGCTGCCTCTTACCAGTATATCACACACTTTATTATATGATATCACACTCTTGGCATGAACGCACTGCTACACACAGTTTTAAGGACTTCGGTGCCTTGACGTCGTATGGTGTTTGTTCTGGCTGACCTCACACCATTTTATACAGCTTAGAAGACGCGCTCTCGTAGTGAAGGGGTTAATGAAGGCTATATGCAGCACCTCCAGTTCAAAGCGTCTCTTCCAGAAAAAAAAAAATAAATAAAATCACCTGAAGACGATTTTATTCAGTCCCAGAGACATTTTCTGTTAGGAGGAATTACGTATTATAGTCTTCATTAACCCCTTCACCTCGAGAGCCTCCCTAAACTGGATTTAATCTTGTGGGGTCAGCAAGAACGAAATAAAACACAGGACGTCATAGTAGCGAAGGAATTTATTTATACTTATATACTGTATATATCGGCAGAATTTTTACTCCAAGAAATTCATATCTCTTTACCTGCATGCGTTGAAGATTTTTGGCTATTAAATTTTTACAATATATATATATTAGCGTTGCTTTTTGGTAATGATGAGAGTTTGTTTATTGTTTATTTCTTTATTCTGCTGTTTGGCCGCATCTTTTTGGACTCTTGCATTGGCTGTATCTACCTCACTGTAATGCAATTGGCTATTTATTATTATTATTATTATTATTATTATTATGATTATTATTATTCCTGCAGTTATTCTGGTAGCATAATTTCATTGCTTTCCAGTCATAATTGAGTAATGCAGGTAGTACTACATTATTATTATTATTATTATTATTACGTGGTTTGAACTGCTCATTTCAAATTTTGATTGCATTTTTGACCTATTATTCGTTTTGATCACAGTGTTTTGCACAAATTTTCACTTTATTATCTAGAATGATAAAATCTGCCAAAATTTAAAACATTCTGATACAGCCTTTATTTTTTATTATTTAATGCATAATATTAAGTTTTCAGGTCATTCATAGTTGATATATACTGAAAATAAGTTGAGAGAGAGAGATGAGGTAGGCATGTGAGGTGTAACGCTGTGAAACGAGGTAGGAGTATGAGATATGAGGATGTGGAATGAATTAATAGTATGAGGTGTAAGGATGTGAAATGAGGTAGGAGTATGAGGTGTAAGGATGTGAAATGAGGTTGGAGTTTGAGGTATAAGGATGTGAAATGAGGTAGGAGTGTGAGGTATAAGGATGTGAAATGAGGTTGGAGTTTGAGGTATAAGGATGTGAAATGAGGTAGGAGTTTGAGGTATAAGGATGTGAAATGAGGTAGGAGTTTGAGGTATAAGGATGTGAAATGAGGTTGGAGTTTGAAGTATAAGGATGTGAAATGAGGTAGGAGTATGAGATGTAGGGATATGAAATGAGGTAGGAGTATGAGATATAAGGATGTGAAATGAGGTAGGAGTATGAGGTATAAGGATGTGAAATGAGGTAGGAGTATGAGATATAAGGATGTGAAATGAGGTAGGAATATGAGATATAAGGATGTGAAATGAGGTAGGAGTATGAGGTATAAGGATGTGAAATGAGGTAGGAGTATGAGGCGTAGGGATGTGAAATGAGGTAGGAGTATGAGATATAAGGATGTGAAATGAGGTAGGAGTATGAGGTATAAGGATGTGAAATGAGGTAGGAGTATGATGTGTAAGGATGTGAATTGAAGCAGTCACATCACCACAGTTATTATTATCATTTATCATCATTATTTTCTTTTCATATTTCGTCTAAATATTTCAAGTCAATCATCTTGAATTTATAAACTTAATTAATTTGTTTAAGTTACAAAATGACCAAAGAAGATGGGGGGTGGGGGAGGGTAAAGCCGGGGGGGGGGGTGCGGGCGCGCTGGCTCTCCTGGCTGCCTAGAGGTCTGCCCTGTCCAATTATCTATCTGTCTGTCTATCTATCTGTCTATCCTTTGTGTTTACTTCTGACGTGTTGGTGACGCTGTAGTGTAGATTAGTTCACACTGTATCCTCACCCTGCATCATCCTGCCTCACCCTGCATCACTCTCCTCTCTTTCAACACTCTTTCTCACCCTACCATACCCTTTCTCACCCTACCATACCCCTTCTCACACTGCCTCACACTACCATACCCTTTCTCACCCTGCCTCACCCTACCATACCCCTTCTCACACTGCCTCACACTACCATACCCTTTCTCACCCTGCCTCACCCTACCATACCCCTTCTCACACTGCCTCACACTACCATACCCTTTCTTACCCTGCCTCACCCTACCATACCCATTCTCACCCTGCCGCACCCTAACCCTTTCTCACCCTGCCGCACCCTACCATACCCATTCTCACACTACCATACCCTTTCTCACCCTGCCTCACCCTAACATACCCTTTCTCAGCCTACCATACCCTTTCTTAACCCTGCCTTACCCTACCACACCCTTTCTCACCCTACCATTCCCTTTCTCACCCTGCCTCACCCTACCATACTTTTTCTCACCCTGCCTCACCCTACCAGATCCTTTCTCACCCTGCCTCACCCTACCATACCCTTTCTCACCCTGCCTCACCCTACCATACCCTTTCACACCCTGCCATTCCTACACTCTTACTCACCCTACATAAACCGTACCCCACCCTTCTCACACTCTCCCTCACTCCTGTGCTTCTCTCCACCTTCTCCACAACTAAATCCTCCCTTAGTCTTTCTCTACCCTCCCTACACCCTTCCCCGCTCATCATATTCACCCTTCCTCACTCTGTCACACTCTCCCCCTACCCTCCCTTACCTTCCCCACACTTACACCCTCGCTCACTCTTCTATGCTTCCACTCACTCCTCACTCTACACCCTATATTAATGTCTACCCCCTTCGCCCTAGCAATTTCACACCCTTCTTCACCCTAAACTGCCTCACTCAGCGCCTTCCAATAACCTTATGCCTACACCCTTACCCCCCCTCTCTCTCTCTCTCTCTCTCTCTCTCTCTCTCACACACACACACACACACACACACACACACACAACCCTATTATTGATGATATTCTGTTGTCATAGCTACTGCATTCACCCATTCACTCACTCACTTCATTCAGTTCAGTCACCCACTTGTATTTTACTGTTTGCCATATATTTCCCCGCTTTGAATATACATAACTCTCTCTCTCTCTCTCTCTCTCTCTCTCTCTCTCTCTCTCTCTCTCTCTCTCTCTCTCTCTCTCGCGTCTCCGTCTCTCAAAATAGTAAATGAAATGCGGGGTGTGATTTCCGTGGAATTTTTGGCATTGGGATTTGATTTTTGTGGTGAGTGAGAGAGAGAGAGAGAGGAATTTAACAAAACAATGGAAAATTAATCCGGGAATAGCAAATGTCTTAATGTATGGACATGAAAGAGTGTAATGTGGAAACTAGAGATCAGTAGGATGGAAGAGAAGAGGAGAGGAGAGAGATGTTAGGTGGGAAAAGAAGGGAGGGAAGGGAAAGGAGACGAGAGTAAGAAGAATGGAATGGAAGGGAGAGAAGAGAAAGGAGAAGTAGGAGGGAAGAGAGATAAAAGGAGAGGAGAGAGAAGACAAGAAAAAAAGTCGGAAAGAAGGGCATGGAAGGGAGAACAGGAGATTAGGTCAAGTAAAGTAGAGGAAGGAAACTGGGAGAAAAGAGAAGAAAATGAATGGTAGGAGAAGAGAAGAGGAAGGAAGGCGAGAGAAGAGAAATTAGAGTATGAGGAAGGAGAGGAGAGGTGTTAGAAAGGAAGAGAGGGGATGGAAGAGGAAAGAAAGAGGAAGAGGATCATAGAGAAGGGAAATGTAGAATAGGTAAAAAGATTAATGAAGAGAAGAAAAGTTGGATAGTGGAGGAAGGGAAAGGATAGAGAAGAAGAAAGTGAAAGAAAGGAGGATGAGAGGAGAGAGGAGGAGGTTAGAGGAAAATAGAGGAGAGGGAATGGATGATTCAGAGAGGAGAAGAAGGAAAGAGGAAGATTACTTAGGGAAGAGTAGAAGGGAAGGAGGGGAGGGGAGGGAAATGGAGAGAACAGTGGAAGAAAAGGGGAGAGGAAAATGGTGGAGAGGGAATGGAATAATAGAGGAGAGGAAGGGAAAAGGAAGAGTAGGGAGAGAAAACATGCAGGGCGGAATGGGGAGAAGAAGGGAGGTAGGAGAGGGAAAAGAAAAATAGGGGGAAGGTAGAGGAAGAAGTGGGGAGGGAGAGGAGGGGAGGGAAGTTACAAAATCAGGATCAATTGTAAAGTGTATGACATCCGGTATCCCTCTTATCTCTTGTATTACTCTCCCTGCCTCACCCTCTTATCTTTCTCACCTCTTTTCTTCCCCTTCTTCTCCCCTCGCCCCTTCCCCTCTTTCTCACAGTCCTTATCTCCCTTTCACTCTCAGTCTCCTGTCTCCCTCCTTCACCCCCCTTTCCCTCTCTCCTCCTGTTTCCTCATCCTTCCCGTCACCTTCACCTACTCTTGCTCCCCTTCAAATTTCTACCTTTTTCATTGTCCTCCTCCTCCATCATGATCATCATCATCATCATCATCATCATCATCATCATCATCATCATCATCATCATCATCTGTTTCTCCCCTCTCCTAATTACCATTATATCACCTCTTCTTTCTCTTCCCTTCACTCATCATCATCATCGTCATCATCATTTCTTTTCCACTAACATTTTCATCTTTTTCCCCTCCCCTCCTTTCCTTTCCTTTCCTTCCCTTCCCTTTACTTTCTTTTCCTCCCTTCCCTTTCCCCCTCCTCTTCCTTCCCTCCCCTGCCCTCTCCTCCCTGCGGGCGTGTCAAAGTTGCCTGCTCAGACTTGCCACTAACTTTGTGACCACTGAGGCTAGACTTTGAGCACGTCTGCCACTCTAACCCACTTCTTTACTAACATTACTCCCACTAACACCGACCTCACTGCCACCACCACCACCACAACCACACTCACCAACATAACACAACCACACTCACTAACATCACTGCCACCACCACCACCACAACCACACTCACTAACATAACACAACCACACTCACTAACATCACTGCCACCACCACCACCACCACAATCACACTCACTAACATCACATAACCACACTCACTAACATCACTGCCACTACCACCACAGTAACTAACATTACTGCCACTATCGAACGAGTGAGACAAGATTTCCACTACTGCTTCCACATTACTACTACTACTACTACTACTACTACTACTACTTTTACTATTACTGCCACCACTACTCCTACTGCTGTTATTACCACCACCACCACGACTACTACTAGTACTACTACTATTGTTATTATTACCACTACTACTACTACTACTACTACAGCCACCACCACTACAATCGCAGCATTGACCACAGCTCCCAAAATCACAACTACCACAACTGTCACAACTACCAAAACCACTACAACATCCTCACCCACCACATATACCACAGTTACCACAACCATCACGGCTACTACCTGTACAACCACCACATTTCTCCCCACCGCCACAACTACCACAACCACACCACAACTACCAAAGCCAAAACCACCGCCACATCTACCACAATCACCACAGTTACCACCACAGCTCCCACAACAATGTTAGAACATGATTTTGTCGTTTGATCTAATTGCATATTTATTGTTTTGACAGTGGGGAAAACTGATTCTCTCTCTCTCTCTCTCTCTCTCTCTCTCTCTCTCTCTCTCTCTCTAATCCACCATTCCCTTCTCCTTCTCCCCCTGTTCCCTCCTTCCTTCCTTCAACTCCCCTTCCAGCATTAACCCCCTCCATCGTCTCTCCCCTACATCGCTCCCTTCCTCCCCCGGGCACTACCCCAACCTTTCCCTCTATATATATATATCCGAACACACATAGAAATGTGGTCATACTTCATACATATACATGCATGTGTGTTCCATGTACTGTATATACCTGTGTGTATACATGAACTAAAATACTTCATCAGATACGTACATGCATTCGTAAATGATACTTATGCAGGTGTACATACTGTTACATACATTTAACTATGTACACAGACATACACGTCCATGTATTGGATACTTTTGTAACAATAGCCTTGCACTTATGAGTACGCATATACATACCGGTATATTAGAAACACACACACACACACACACACACACACACACACACACACACACACACACACGTATATATGTATACATACACATGTATATGCTGAAACGTACATGTATACACCAGTGAAGAGGAGAAAGCCGCCTGGGGTATGCATATTTGACAAGCCTCTGAGCTGGCAGGTCCGGATGTGTATATTTGAACACCCATGGTATATATGCACATTTATGCTCTGTGCACACACACACACACACACACACACACACACACACACACACACACACACACACACACACACACACACACACACACACACACACACACACACACACACAGCAATATATTAAGTCAGGGTTATGATACAGACTCTCTCTCTCTAATAACGAATATGAACCATAACTTTAACCTCAAATACAAGTTCAGTGTCTGCTGATCTTAAATAACATAGCCTGGCTGAGCAAAGTACTGTAGGAGGAAAATGGCCAGACTGAGCATTGTGAACACTGAGCTGAGAATAATAATAACTTAACCAGAAACTGTGGTAGATAATTCCACAATTCCACCCAAGTATTGTTGATTACGATACTGGAGAGTTTGTATCGTCACTCTGGCCCACACAAACCCTCTCCATTAGCCCCCCAACCCCTTCAGCCTGAGGACGTCTTTTTTTATTTTTTTTTAAATTCTTGCTACTTCCTGAAGGTTACCTTGAGCTTTGGTGAGACTTTTCACAGTGGAGAAGTTTCGGCATTGTTTCAAACCCTTCCACTGTGGGAAGTCCCCCTTAATCTGCATAAAATCGTCTGGAGGTAGTAAGAATAAAATGCCAAAAAATCGTCTAATTGGAGAGGTTTTTATTACTGAAGCACAAGTCATGGCGAAGTATGTAACACGTCCCTTGTAGTGTTTAGATCTTATTTCAGTTATTCGTAATCTCTCTCTGTGATTATAAATATTCTCAACTTCATATTAGTAGTTCCCTTTTTAGTAGAAGCACTGGTATTGTCTTTAGTTAAGGAGTTGTATGATGTTTGGACCACTAAATTCTCTCCTTTGCACACACTCTTTAGTAGACGATTGGATTCCCTTTAGTATCCCTTATAGACTTACTTGCATTTGTCCATATTGTATACGTGTTAGAACTCTTTTTACTTACCTTTTAAACATCCCTCCCATTTCCCCTCACGGCTCCCCCTTTTCCCCTTCCTCCCGCCTCCTTCCTTATGATTTCCCCTTTGATAAACTTCCTAAAACTACATCTATGCCAAGGTAGATATTTTTTTTAAGGAATATGAGTGTACCTATGCGAATATTTTATATATATTGTTGGAATGGTGTTGTGATATTGGTGGTTCGTGCCCCTTTCTGCTCTTTCTACTTCACTCAGCATGTCTCAGTGTCGTGATCCTCTCTACATCCACTCGCTCTCGCTAAGGTATTGTTTGGTTGGCAAGTTAACGAAAAAATAAGTTTAATTTCATAGAGGATTGAAGCGAATAATTGCTGAAAAGAAAAAGAAATGAAGGGAAAAACATAAAAAGATTTTTTCCAGATATTTAACCACTTCACAACGAGAGGTCTCAACGAAGCTGAATAAAGTCTTCCGGCGATACCAGCAATTAAAAATAGGCATCATAGCCCTGAAGGGGTAAATTGACCTTGTTCCTAACCCCCTTCACTTCAGCAGTTCTCCTTAAGCTGAATAAATTGGTATCAGAAATGAAATATAAAAAAGCCCATCGTTGTGAAAGGGACTGATAAATTGTGTGGCAGCCAAACAAGGGAATTAATATTAACGAGAGCGAGTGTGTTAGGGTCACTGAGTATATTTATAATGGGAGGTGAATCCTCATTTATATAGGGCATTGTGTTCAAATATTTGGTCCTAGGTAATAGCATCTATAGTGAGTATGTTGCCTAGAAAGCCTAGGGTGTTAGATTATAGCAGTGTTTACCTGATTTTACTATCAAATATAAATTAGGGTTTTAATGGACCTAATTTTAGTGATAGACAAGCAGACCTAGAATCATTTGAGAGCTTTGTGAATTTTAGAAACAAACAAATTAATAGACAGTTGATTAATCACATTGGTAAGTCAAGCAGACTAGAGTATCTTAGAGAGTCATACATACTGTATTACACTTGATTATCGTCTCAGGGAGGTTACAGTCTTAACAAACCTAATTTTACACTCAGACAGAAAGACCAGAAACCTTTCACAGTTTACACGGCAACTTCATTTTAGATTCTAACACACCGATACATGTTAGATTCCTTCAATAAACCTACTTTTAGGGCCAAAGAAACTTGTATCATTTTAGAATGTAACGATTTCTAAGTGAGACAGATAAGCATTAAGAAGCAATTTTAGAAGCAAACAGACTCCAATCCATTTCGAATTATACATGTGAAATTCAGTTTTAAAGTCGGTCAAACATTTAAGTCTTTTTAAGTTATGCTATACAGGTAAACTTATCCTTAGAGTCGAACATACACTCTATAATCCTTTAATAAACCTCATATAGCCAAACAGAGACTCTGAACTCCATTTCTGGGTATACATGTTAGCCAAATTCTAGAGCCATTGAGACAGACCAGAATCCTGTAGAGCGATAGACAAAACCAGCATCGTTTTAGAGTTATAGCCTACATTTTAACCTGAATTTAGAATCAGGCAAACCAATTAAGAATCCTTTTGGATCTCTAAATATTTAACATCGCGTTAGAGTTACACAGATATACCAGAACACCTTAACATTTATTCATACTAACCACAAAAACACTGTTAGAGTCACGTGTGTTAACTAAAAGTTTAAAGTCAAATAAAAACATATTAAACCACTTCAGGCAGAGGACGTCTTTCACAAATTTTTCTTACTGCCTCCTGAAGATTTATTTTCTGTATTAAGAGATGTCTTGTGTAGGTTAATGAAGGTGTAATTAAATCCATTCTGCCATAAAATTCTCACCAGTTAAATAAAATCGTTCGCAGGTACTAAGAATTTAAGAAAAAAAAAAAAAAATAGAAGTAATGTTAGGCTGATTTTAGAGCGAGGCCAACCAGTGGAGCAGGAAATGACCTTCATATGTTGGATTTGTCTGTCTGTCATTACTTCCGTGTTTAGGCGACCCCTAACAGGATGCATTGTTAATCAGTAAACAAATGGAAATGTCATACATGTTCGCCAAGTCACTTAACCCCCTGCAATCCTATTATTATTATTATTATTATTATTATTATTATTATTATTATCAGATTCATTTACTCAGGTTAGGGGTGACTTCTGACTTGAGGGGTTAGATTTAGTCTTCATTAATAATTTTTTTTCTTAATAAAATCGTCCACAAAGAGCCAAGAATAACTGGAACAAGACGTCATCGAACTGCAGGGATTGAGAATTCATTACTGGGTAGGATATAGAATTTACCCGAAAAGGTTCTGAGTTAGCTCGAGTAATTATTTTTCTCATTTCCGTCACACACACTAGCACATTACAGAAGATGAAAAGAGGAAGGAAAAAAATAAAAGATATAATAAGGAGTGAAATAAATGCAGTTATGGAATGAAGTAAATGCAATATACGACAAAGCATGAAATCAGTGCAATATATTGAATAAAGTGAAGGCAACTTACTGTACTTTCTCATATCGACCACATTACATCCCCGGGGGGCTCCAGAAATGTCAGGAGAGATACTAGGAGCCGCCGCAAATATTTTATAAATGTCTTGCTTCAGCACTGTCTCCAGTCTTTATCACGGGATATTTTTAGTCGCCATTTCTAAAAAATTGTCTGGAGCTATTACGGACGGGTTATGGCATTGAAGGAATGATGATGAGAACGATGATGATGAAGATAATAATAATAATAATAATAATGATGATGATGATGATAATAATAATAATAATAATAATAATAACAACAATGATTGAAGAAAATGGTGATGTTTATGATGATGATGATGAGCAAAATTACTAATAGTGGTAAGCCGAGGGTACAGGTACCGTATTATAGAAAATTGTGAATAATGGCAAGGTAAAGGAAAAAGTTAGATGGTATTTGTTCTTGCAAAATCCTCTGGCAATTGGAGGCATATCATCGCAGCTTCGCCAAAATTATTAACAAGTCATATATCCTGGGATACTGCCCACAAAGTGTGGATGCAATTTGCCCACTTGATGCTGAGATGTTTTGGAAATAACCAGACACAGAAACACACACATAGACGCAGGCGATTGCATTATTACCTCGTTAGGTGGGCAGTAATAATAATAATAACAATAATAACAATAATAATAATAATTTGTGGTAGGTGGGGGCGCTCACTATTCACTCGATGTAGTGCTGCTGTCGGGTGTCTGCCCTTTCCTCTCCTCCATCCTTCTTTCCTTCCATCGTCTTCTGTCTTCCTTTACTTCATTCTTTCCTTGTCCTTCTGCCTACGGGTAACTATACACTTCCTCTTCTGTCTGTCTTTCCTTCATTCTTTCCTCTTCCTTCTGCCTGTGGGTGACTCTACACTGAGTGACAAGCCAAATGGCTTCCTGTACACCAGGAAACCATTTACTACGCTGAGTGGTAACCATATAGCCAAATTTTGGCACCTGGTGGTTTAGTGAGTAATTATTGCGCTCCAGTCGGATTGAACCGGTGAAGGTTTATATCCAAGGGGTGGTTGGGGTTGATTGCTCATGTAATGCCACTCAGGGATAAGTGAGGCTGGTCACTCTCATCTTAAATGCCGGGGCCAACTGCTTAGCCCCAGGCTCCTACGCTCCTCATAGGGCAATGTAGGATTGGATGATGGATGGATAATAATAATAATAATAATAATAATGTTTGAAGAAAGTAATGATAATGGTGGTGATGATGATGATTGTAATACTGATAGTGGTAGTTTCCCCCCCCACTCAGCCTGCCAATAAACTTACCAGCTATTGAATGGTGTGGGCTGGTATCATTGTCAGAGAGAGAGAGAAGGGGAGGGGATGTCCAAGTATCTCCTACTCCCTTCCTCCCTCCCACCCACCCACCCACCCACCCACACCCTTGGCCCCCCCTCCACACACCCCACACACACTCCACACACACCCACACACACCTCACACACACGCACACACGCACAAACACATTTACTCCCCTACCCTTCAGTAATTACCTCCTGGAGAGAGAGGAGGAGGAGGAGGAATAGTCATCATGAAAGTAATATTAGTATTTATATTACTGCTACTGCGTCGTCATCAGCTGCAGCAGCGGCAGCATTTCCTGCCCTGTGACCACAGTGCCCACTAAGCTTATAGCACACTTGTTTCCACCTTCTTCAGACCTTTGAAATTCTTGGCTTCACCTCACAATACTTGTTTCAAACCTCCTTTCACTGTGAGAGGGTGAAATTCTCTGGCCGGAGGAAAAAAAAATAAAAATAAAATAAATGAAAGAAGTTCCCATCTTACATAAAGCGGTCAACCCCTATATTATTATTATTATTTTTTTTTTTTTTATGATGGAGTATATGTAGGAGTGGCTCTGTCCATCTGTCTCTCACTAGTGATTTTCAGGTCAGATGCTTCACTCCTGCAGACTTTGGCTTTTTAAGCAAAGCCACATCACACCATACTGTGCCAACCTCACACCACACCACACCATACCATACCATCCTTACACCACACCATACCATACCATCCTTACACCACACCATACCATACCATCCTTACACCACACCATACCATACCACACCATACCATCCATACACCACAACAGCACACCTCATCATATCACATCACGCCACACCACACCACACCACACCACACCACACCACACACACCAACCTCCTTTACATCACACCACACCATTCCATTCCATTCCTTACCACACCACACCTCACCATACCACACCACACCACACCGCACTACACTACAGTACACTGCACCACACCATACCATACAACACCAAAGGCATTAACTGAAGGGCCCAGAAGCTCATGCATCTAGCACTTTTGCACTTATTATTTTGTTTATGGTATCACGAGACGATTTATTCAGCTTACAAAAAAAAAAAAAAGTAGAGAAAAGCTTAATGAAGACTGTATCCATCCCCTGTAGTAGTTCAAAAAATCTCTCGAGCTGAAGGAAATATTTTGGTGGTAACAGTTATAGAATGTAAAATTCCCCGATCAACTTGAAACTATGATATGGTTATTCCTGTAATTATTTGTGATGGAAATGAGACACTGTATGACATGAGAAGGCAGGAAAATGAATAGTGCAAGACTTTACTGCTGAGAAAGTAGTATATGACTAGTTGCTCTTGTTGCACAACCTCAGTCTATCTGGCTGAGCAGACCCATCAGCCACAGGCAAGCAATCTTCCCTTCAGTGAGCCAATGTTCCCTCGTGGTCAACAACGCCTTACTGTAATGAGGCACAGGTAAAAGAGTGGAGGTTTGGTTCCTGGATGGATGTTGCATTTGCATTTCTCCATAGTAGGCTCCACTCCACCCTGGTTTATGTTTACTGTATATGGTTACCACCTGGCAATGCAGGAAACCATTAGGTTTGTCACTCAGTGTAGAGCAGCCTGAAGTGGAGAGAAGAGCACTGGAAAGTGACTGGAAGGAAGGGAGAAGTTGGAAGAGAGGAGGGCAGACAAAGAAGCAGAATGATAAAGGTGAAGGAAGAAGTAGGCAGCACCACATCAAGTGAGTGGATGATGCCCCCCCCACCTCCCACCAGTGTATGATTTGTAGGTTGGAAAATACAGTGCATGACTTTAATCGGTAGGAAAATAGATAGTGTAAGACTTTAATAGGAAAATACAGTAGTGCATTACTAACAGGTAGGAAAATAGACAGCGTACGAATATGACATTAACGGGTAGGAAAACAAGCAGTGAATGGGAGTAATAGGTAAGAAAATTTGCAATACATATCCCAAGACATCACAAAAAACAATTATATTGTGTTTACAGCAGCTGTGTGTGTGTACCATCACTTCACACACCATGGCATATTGCAGTAGTTTATTCCTCACATCCCCTCCGTCGGGCTGTTTCTTGTGTTGTGAGGATGGCTCAGTGTCTTCAGTATCTACCCTGCATCATTTATTCATTTCGTACTCCAAATGTCACAGTTAGCTCACACTAGCCAACTGAGCCGTCCCTGCAACACACAAGATACGGCCACGTGAGTTTCAAGTGGAGCACTGTATACGGACCGTCCTGTATGTCCTAAGCAGAATAATATTGTCGGGGTAAAAAAGAATAAAAATTGAGACCCACCTCCTCTGTCTGAAGTTGTTTGCAGGATCTGTAGTCAGCATATTGCACACTATAAGGATCTGTAGTCAGAACATTACACACTATAAAGCTCTGTAGTCAGCATACAGTATTACATACAATAAGGATAGTAGTCAGCATATTGTACACTATAATGATCGGTAGTCAGCATATTACACACTATACGGATCTGTGGTGAGCATATTGTAAACTATAATGATCTCTAGGCAGCATATTACACACTATAAGGATCTGTAGTCAGCATATTGTACTCCATAATTATCTGTAGTCAACATATTGCACACTTTAAGGATCCATAGTCAACATATTATTTTCCTTCATACAGCACCAACGTCAGGTTACTGCATACAACACGCTATCAGCTTTAGGCATGGGCTCAGCCAAGGGGGGGAGTCCTGTTCCCCCCTCCCCTTATAACAATGACAAAATAAGCTGACCAGGAAGACAGTCATTTAGTTATTTATATTTATTCATACAGGTATTAATGATTGTTTCCTGGGTTGCTTACTTTACTGTTTAACACGATACTTTGTTTTTATTAACACATACTAGCATGATACTTTCCAAGCAGTTTTTTTTTTGCAAGATTAATGATTATCAAAATTCAGAACACCCCCCCCCCCCTAACAAAATCCTGGCTGCACCCCTGGCTTTAAGTCACTGCATACTCTGCTGATCAACACTTTTTTTTTTTTTTTTTTTTTCATTGCTACCTTTTCCATTGCATTTAACATTTCGTTAATAGGTATAACACCACTAGCTTCAGGTCACAGTAGGCTAAGTTATACATTTTCACTACAATCTCATATTCTTTCACTGTACTGAAACATTCATCTCTGTATATAACACCTGTTCTGTCCATATAGCAAAAATTCACGGTGTATAACATTTTCACAGCAAACAGCACTTCTTTGGTGGTAACAAAATTTCATTGTGTATAATGCCTTTCACTGCTGCCTACCCACACAACGCTCTGCGGACGAGGAGTAGCCTACAGGAGAATACACATGATAGAACATATTGAGTACATGTGATATTGTACATCGTATTTCATTAAGCACATGTGATAGTGTAGATTTAGATGCTTCATAACTGGTGTAATATATCTCTGAATTAAATCAGATGTTATGTGTAGCTTTAGTAAGATACAGATATTCCTAGTTATCAGCAGTTTTTACCCTAATAATTTTCTTCAATGTAAATGGAGGCTGAAGACACACACCAACTTATGTACATTATTAGTCTTCATTATAAGCTAGATTTTGAACTTCTGTACAGTGCTGTAGTAGCAGTTAATATCAACACTGAAATGACTCGTGCAGTGTTCTGGTGTTCGTAACAGTGACATAACACTAATGCAACTCTTGTACACTGTTCGTGTAGAGATAACACCTACATAACTCCTGTACAGTATTCTGGTGTTCATGTGCTGGCATCTACACTCACTTACCTCTTGTACTGTGTTCACATTGACATAACACCTACACATAATACCATTGCTGTATACTAACTTCCACATATAACACCTTTACAATGTTTTAGTGGTTATATGCACACATTTATCTATAACTCTACACCAACACATAATTCTTGTAATTTCTACTACAACCCACATAGATAACTCCTATATTAATATTATGACATTTATTTAGTTTTATAATGACATTTATTTAGTTTATTCTGTTTTGATATAAAGTGAACACTTGTAGTATTCATATAAGAACACATATAAGACACATGTTTATAACCTTTTTACACCATTAAAGTGTTTATATGATCATATACGAACACTATTATAATGAGTGTATTTTTTGTGTTGAAAGGGCAAGCCATGGTGCACACACACACACACACACACACACACACACACACACACACACACACACACACACACACACACACACACACACACACACACACACACACACACACACACACACACACACACACAAAATCAACTCTTTCTGACACTCTCCCCCATAACCCCATCAGCTCTTGTAACCCCATCATTTCCCTCCTCTCTCATAACCACAATTTTCTCCTTAATTTATTTCCCTGATCTTCCCCATAATGCCCATGATTTTCCCCATAACACCATGACGTATTCCTCTGATATGTTGTTCCCCATCACCCCAAGTTTTTCCTCTTCCCATAACCCCTCATATTATTCTAGTAACCCCGTAACCCAATAACCCCATGACCCAGTAGTGCTCTGCCGTCATAACCCTCTCCCACATAACTCCAACCCCAGCCTCCATAACCCCAACCCCCAAAACCCCAAACCCCAAAACCCCAAACCCCATAACCACAACCCCCATAGCTCCAAAACTTACAGTATATCCTCCCATAACCCCTTGTCCTGCCCCCAAAGCCCCCAAACCCTTACCTCATAACCCCCATAAATCCTGAACCTCTGGGTCTTATTATCCCATAGCTTCCTACCCCATAACACCAGCCACCGTAACTCCTTAACCTGCAGTGTCTGTAACCCCTAACACCCCTAACCTCCTGTACTGACCCAGTTTCTCCATAATTCTACATCCTCATGGTTCAGTTACCTTTTAACCCATTTTCATTATAACACCCACCCACCTTCTAACTCCAAGAATATTTGCTAGCTCCCCATATCCCAATTTCTCCATAACCCCATCTCCTTATAATCCACACCCACCTACTTCCCCCATGAAGGTTCCCAGTTTCCCCATAACCCGATCTCCATACGATCCCCCACCTCCCCAACCTCATGAAAAAAGACAACCTCAGCAAGACTGGGCAGCCCCAGCCCCATTTTCATTGTTAACTTTTTTTTTTATGGGGAGCTCTTACAAATAACCATCTTGGCACTTGTTTGTAAGTCCACAGGCATATTATGTATTTACAACTTCCAGCAGCCCTTTCAGTCCAAGTGCTTTTTTTTTTTTTTTTCATGTAATGTCCAGACAGTTTTATTCTGATTGAGACTCTTATAAACCTAAAGGTTAGATAAGCTTCCACCAACCCATTCAGCATGAGACATCTTTCCTAAGTTCAGTAAAATCATCTGGAGGTAGCAGAAATAAAAGATGTAATTGGCTTGAAGGACTTCAATCTGGGCAGTCTTTTAACGACAAACAGTATCCTCCGGTAGGCTTTTTCATACAGTTTTACACTGTTCACGCAACTGGGAAGCACATTTGTTGTCTCATGTCTACTTCTTCTAAGTCTCTCCTTTAAAATCAGATCACCTACAAGCTGAATCATTCAAAATTCCATTAAAATTTGGAAGGCATTCAACAGCCTATGATGACTTCAGGCAGGCTCGACACGGTTATGTACGTCAAGCAAAATTTCTCCAAATTTTAAAAGCTGTTTATTGTTTTTGCTTTAAAATCAAACATCCACCTACATACTGTACTGTATAATATATTTACAACCTCCATTAAACTTTGGGAAGCTTTGAAGAACCTCTACTAACTTCAAACAGGCTTTCCTGTGCACACACACTTCAAGCAATTCTCTCCACAGTTGGTAAAACTACTGATACCTTTCGTTTACAGTTTCTTAGCCTTTCCTTAGTGTTCAAAACTTCTACACTAAGAAGATCTTTAACTCTCTCTTAACATAGTCTTCCAAATACATATACAGATTAGTGGAATCTTCAGCATTTTATAACCTTCTGATTAATAAAGATAAAAGTAAATATGGGAGCAGACACCATGAGGCACTTAGCCTTGGTGATCATCTTCTTGACATAGGCCGCTGAGCCTGTGGTGGGTTATTCACCCAATATCTTTGGATACAAGGCTACTGCATCATCCAGATTAGTCACAGTTACCTCCCTGTGGTGTTACTCTAGGCACTCATTTTACCTACCAATTTACAGAGGGTTGAGAGATACCTAATTCCAGTGACACCAGCAGCCTGAACCATGATTTGATCCCTAGTGCTAACTGGCAGGCAACTTAGCTGTCATAGTTGCTGACTACTAGCCACTGCTGGACTACTTTGCCACTGCTGTTTTAATTCATATGTAAAGATCAGTTTTTATACTTAAAAGTCCTCTAATTTGCTCAGTGTATTATCTTCTACAGCATAGGTAAACAAACTAATGGAATCTCGCTCTCTCTCTCTCTCTCACACACACACACACACACACACACACACACACACACACACACACACACACACACACACACACACACACACACACACACACACACACACACACACACACACACACACACACACACACACACACACACACACACACACACACACACACACACACACACACACACACACACACACACACACACACACACACACACACAGTACTCTTTCCACAACAAATCACACCACAACACAGCACATCAGTGTAACATAATACAGTACACACACCTCAACACACAGTCTCATAAAACACCCACAGTCTTACAATCTTTTAAAACCACACAGACTTCCAAGCACACACAACTTCCCCAAAACCACACACAACCTCACAGATTCTCACACAACATCCCAAAGCCACACGCCTCACAAACTCACACACAAACTTCCCCAAACCATCCTCAACCCCAGTAACTCACACACAGCTTTCTGGAACCACACACAACATCACAGACACACGCAACTATCCAGGACGAAACAGTCTGGCAAAACCACATACTGTATAACCTCCTTAAATTACACACGGCCTCACAGATACACACAACTTTCCAAAACCATAGTCAGGCTCACAAACTACACAGCTTTTATCGCAAATCCACCCATGATCCCCCAGAGGTGCAAATAGCCATTCAAAGCCACATACAATCTTTAAAAAACCTTATGCAGCCTGAAAACAAGAGCAGTCCAAGATCGCAAACTTCCGCCAAGGCTGAAGTGTAAGCATTTTAAGCATTATTTCTTGAGTTAGAAGCAAAAATGTTGAAATTGCCACTATCCCACAATGGTAAAGAATCCTTTAAAAAAAATTAATGGATCCGGTTGATGATCTGGATCGCCACCAGACTATAATGACATGTTCCTTAGAAAATACCCTACCTCTCCAAAAAATTTCAGCAATATCCGTTCATAACTTTTTGAATATTCCGACCAACGGACAAACAGATAAACAAACCAATGCTAGCATAAACATAACCTCCATGGCAGAGATAAAAATCCTCAGATTATAAAAAAGGAATATTACATTTTTAAATCTAAGTACACACACTCTCCATGGTCTATACTAGACTCTAGAAATATATATACTTTGACTTTGAACCCCCCAAATGTCAGGAAACCCATCAAAATGAACCCCCCAAATGTCAGGAAACCCATCAAACACCAAGGTAAATAGCCACACAGCCCTCTTTAAACTGCCACCCAAAATAACACACCTTTTCAAAAGTGTGAGTACTGTACATACAGCTTTCTAGATCAGCAGATTCCACAAAGTACACCCAGGCATTCTGATTTGACACCTGAAAATTTTGGAGAACCCACTAAATTCCCCATAAAAATGACTACACAGCCCTCTTCAAATCCAGTTCCACAAACGTCACACAAGCTTCCAGTGCATTTCCTTATAGCTTCAGGAATTTACAAGCAAACTTATCATCAGTTCCTTGTTGTACATGAGGTATGTTTTTGCAGAAAGAACAAGGTGCATGAAATGATTCTGTATTGACCTTCCCTTGTCTTTCCTGTAAAAATAAATCAACACAGGGAGCTGATTGTAAATTTCTTTCTTAGTCTAGAAAGGCCCTCAGTTATCTGTAAAACTAGTGACCATGACTATAATTGTACTAACCTTCAGAGTGACGGGTGGTGAACTGTTTGACCGCATCGTGGAGAAGGGCTCCTACACTGAGAAGGATGCAGCTGACCTCATCAGACAAGTTCTAGAGGCTGTCGACTACATGCACGAACAGGGTGTTGTGCACAGGGACTTGAAGGTAGGATTGGAGGGCCGAGTACAGCCGAACAACACTTAATGAAGGTTTGGAACTGTTAAGCAGCAGAAAGTGTGACTTGTTATGAGTTTTGTACTTTTGTGTATAGGGAATAACCTTTATTTTTTTATTTTCTGCAACTGTCAGACAGATTTTATCAGTTTTATAGAGCAGGGTACAACGGAGTGAGAATTCTAATCCTCTTGGAACAGTAATAACATTTTTATTACATTGCTGCTGGTGCCAGACAATTTAAATCAGATTAGGAAAAATCTCTCGTGGTTAGGAGGTGCAGGGTTGTCATTCCTCAGCCCTTTTTACTTTAGAAAATACAGTATGATCTTCTTGGGCATAAGTTGTCAAGTAGTTATGGAGTTGCCCAGTAGTATGAAAGTATGCAAGTTCATTCCCAGGCTGAGACAGAAAAACAGTTGGACGAATAAATTTTGTTAAAACAGACTTTTCTGATTTTCCACAGAACCCACTGACTTGTGATGAACACACCCCTACTAATACCATCACACAAGTCAGAAATGAGACAACTCTAGCTCATTCGAGTGTTAGGTATTAGTGCTGAAATGGTGACATGTGAAGGTGGATTGCTTGACCTTGGGGAAAAGACTGTGAAGTTGGTGACCCCCCAAAATGGGGGAGTGAGGGGGATCACTCTGTATAAGTTACTGGACATAAGAAAAGTAGTGCATGGAGACTGGAGAAGGAACAAAGGTTTGTGAGTAATTTGGAATATTGAACAGCAAATGAACAGTATTGAGCGGTTTGCTGAAGGGGAGTGTAAGGGCTAAAGAGAAGCTGGAAAGAATTGAAATTGAGTGTGTGATATCAAACTTCAAGTTCATTTTGAACAGACAAGGCTTCGCAGGGTTACAGGGAGAGGGAAAGACTCAGCTTTGAAAGGGAAATTTTGAAACATTTAGAAGAAAGGGCAAAGTTACCAGTTTTACAAAACTGACTTATGGTCACTGCTGAATAGGCTAAGTCTGTCTTCAGCGACTGGTATAAGCAGTGTAGGCAAAAGCAACTATCCATGAAATTCTATCATGGTAATTGAATTCATCATCATCATCCGGACCTCCTTTCCCACTCAAGGGCAGGGTGAGGAGTAGCAATGTCCAGACAGCCTAGAATTGCCCAGTCCAATGGGCCACGCTTCCATTCACTCATCATTCAAGCCCCAGGAATCCTGTCTGTATCGGATACGCCAAAAACATTCACCACGTTCTGTAGCTTCACATCGTATCCGACAGAGTCAATCCAGACGCTGCCACGTTAAAAAGGGGTGCCAAAAATCTCTGATCTTGCATATCTCCTCACAAAATTCATCCAGCCAGCTCAATATCCTGTCAGTTCCCTAGCCTCACTGACTTCCAAACCTCTCTTCCTCACACATTCATCCACCATATCTCTCCACCTTCTCCTTGGCCTACCTCGCCTCCTCCCTCCTTCGAATTCGCTCAGATATACCCTCTTCACCACTCTGTTGTTATCCATTCTCTCCACAGGACCATACCATTTCAGTACACTCTCTTCAGTTCTGGTGTCCACCGACTTCCTCTCTCCGCATCTTTCACGAATCACAGTATTTCGTATCCTATCCACCCTCTGTACTCCACATACATTCCTCAGCAGACCCATCTCCATTGCTCTTACTCTTGACTTTTCATTTTCATGCCACATCATAGTTTCACATCCATATGTTAAAGTTGGCACTAACACTCCTTCATGTAAGCCTCGTGCAGCTGCAACAAGAATTACATTACACTAATAAAATTACATCCCATTAACCCTCGCCGAGTTGCAGACCTCATTTGGGTAACAGTGAAGGTCTACACAGGCTATGTTGCAAGTCAGGGGCACACCCAGGAATTTTCAAGGGGGGGGAGGCATAGTGAGGTGAGGTCAGGTAATCCGATAATTACCGGGAGGTCATATGCAGGTTTAGAGTCAGATAGCTGCTGGCTATAGTGTTACTCTTTGTTTGTACTTGCCAGTTTTTCATGTCTTGCTGTTATCGAAATAAAAATGTATAAATTTTTAAAGGACCCAAAGAGCTAAGGGGGGGGCCCGGGCCCAGTGGCCCACCCCCTGGGTGTGCCCCTGCTGCAAGGCACATAGGAGGCACATTTTGCATTGGTTATAAAACGGTGACTCAGGAAAGGTAAACTACCTTACAAATAGCTAGTGTGGCAGAAGTTAAATTGAATTAAATTACTGTAGATTAATTTATTAAAAACAATGTAATTCCATTCATAAAATGATTATGTATATTTTTTCCTACATATCCAGTACTTGCTATTATAAATAAATTTTATCTGTTTGTACCATAACTTTCTTATAGACAATGCTGCATGCTATATGGAGAAATAATAAGAATCTGCAGTATATTCATAAATCTACCATTTTATTGATTCAGTGCATGGAGAGCTTCCAGAGAAACAGTTTCGTATCTCATTTGTTGTAAATAAACCATTGTTCATGGAGCTACACCAGATCCAAAATTGAGGCACTTTAGACCCCATTCTCTCAAAACCTACATTTGGTGTCTTTGCCCCTTCAGAACTAAATGCCTTGTATGAACGAAATGAAACCATTAATTGTAAGGTGAGGCAAGTATTCATTAGACATACAAGTACAAGGGTATAGACAGGCAGATAGTAACAGAATGGGATGGATTGGGAATAGCAGGATTTAAGATCAAAGAGCCTATCTTTAATCTACCCACCCCTTATAGATATGGGAAATTAAATTTAAATGATAAAGATGAAGACATAATAGGTAAAGGTACCATTGCAATAATGTAAGTATGTTTATGCATTTCTTAGAGTGACTCATTCTTTCATATTAAAGCAGGACAAAAAATAAGATGGAAAGGAAAATTCTGAAGTGAGTTCATTTAACAACTTTTATTTCCAAGAACCCTTTCACATTTTTCCCTTGTAAACTTAAAAACACTGTGTGGAGGGTTTAAATAGGCAGTAGAAGAAGGAGAGGTGAAGAGGAGTGTTAAGAGAGGTTGCTGCAGTGCCATACATTTGTAAGTAGTTTCTTCTTGCTGCTTCCAGGTTATTTACTGTATTCCACCTAGGAGAGCCACTTGGTAGTGAAAGAATTACTGAAAGCACTATCTACCTCACCATTTTGAAAATATTATCTTAAACTAAATTAAATCATCAGGAGGTAGTGTGAATGTAGTGAAAAAAGCATAATCAAAGTGATGGGATTAACTTCTAGTCTTGCTATCACCAGAAAATAGATAAGAACCCTTGGATTGAAAGGATTAAAACTGAGAAGTTACAGCTTTTTCTAACCTTTTCAGTATGCATAGTCTTCTCCAAATAATAAGAAATAATGTGGAGATATGAAGAATAAAAGTATAACCTTGCTGAAGGAGTCAGAAAAATCATACAGGAGTTAAGTCAAGCCTTTCCAGCTTTTTATTTCATGTAACTAAGTCCTTGTTATGTTACATTTTTAAATGTTATTTTTTGCTTTTAAATCCACACACTACTGCAGAAGATATGTCTGTTAATATTTCTTTGCTGCCTATGAAGTTGATTTGCTATTATTTCCCCCAGCTTCACAGTAACATTATTATAAATAAGCTGTAACATTTTGGAACCCCCTCTCACTTAAGAGAACTGCCAGTATGTTAACTTTCTTCCATCTGGTGATGTATATTTTGGTTTATTCTTGCTACATCTAGACAATTTTTTGCAGGTTAGAAGTTTCCAAACTGGAGGGGATAGAGAGTTTAATGGTAGATGTTGTAGTACCAGGTTCATTGAAATATGATCCCCATGGACTGTAGGCTTAAGTTGTCCATATCCTGCAGTCCACCATCCTCCTTTAGAGGGTAAGGAGCCAGCTGAGGGATGTTTGTACCTGTATAACCAGGCAACTCCACCACCCATTTGTAATGATTCCATTGCATGAAGGCATCCAGCTCCTGCACAAGAAGAGTTAGATATAGCCTCTTTAAACACTGCAGTGTGGAAGATCTTCTTAAATTGAATAAAATCATCTGGAGACAGCAGGAATATAAAGTGAACTAACACATCATTGGAATAAAGGGGCTAAGATTAGGTTCCTCTTACCTAACTCCATCCACTTACATCAGAATTCCACTTAACTTTTCCCCCCTCTGCCAATCACCACTTCATCTTGGAAACTTGCCACAAGAAATTAAAAAAAAGGAATATGAGGCTTTTATGGAGGGTGATGAAAGGTCAGGCCCATTCATCCATCAAGCTTGTTGACTCTGGACCTGTTAATTATTAGAAAACATTGCCATAAGCGGAAAAGAGAGTGAGAGGAGAGGGGTGGAGAGAGGGATAGAGAGAGGTGGACAGAGTGAGAAGGAGAAAAGGGTAGAGAGAATGACAGATAGACACATGTACAGACAGAAACAGAGGTAGAGGATGCAGAGAGAGAGAAAGAGGAAGAACGATGGGTAAGGGATGCTAGAATAAAGTCAGGGAGAAAAGAAAAGCTGGGAAGAAGTGGGAAAGAGAGGGGAGGGAGGAAAGAGAGAGTAAGAGTGAGAGAGGTAGAATGACAGGAGAAGTGAGTAAAAAAAAAGAAAGTAGATCAGCGGTCCTCAAACTTTTTAGTGTGTGACCCAATTTGGAATATTTCAAGACTGTGACCCACAGGGTAAAAAAAGAGAGAGAGTACCGATATATAGCCTATCATAGTTATTATGAATATGCTAATAGGGAAATAAAGATAATAATTTCAATTAAGTAAATAAAATACATTGAAAGCATTAGGCGTATTCTATGTCCCGCGACCCGTCAAAATTCCTCTCGCGACCCACCTTTGGGTCGTGACCCATAGTTTGAGAATCACTAAAGTAGATAAACGAGAGAAAGAGAGAAGAAGTTAGAATTAATGAAGCATGGGAAGGATGAGAGCGGATTGGGCAGATAAAGGTAGATTGGAGGAATAGAGAAGAGAGAAATGAAGAGAAGTTGAGGGAAAAAGAAAAAGGTGAGGAAATGAGAAGGAAGAGAGAAGGGTGAAAGGGAAGGAGAAAATATATGAGAGAAACGTAAAATATGAAGGAGAAAGAAATAAGAATAATAGAAAATGACATCTCAGAAGAAGTGACTGGAAGTAAGAGATTAAAAAGAAGAAGAAGAAAAGAGGAAAAATAGGGATAGTAAAAGAATGAGGGAGGAAAACTGCATAAAGAATGAAAGAGTTATAAAATGAAGAATGACTGTACTTTACAGAGAGTGTGAGAAACAGGTACAATAAATGCAGAGAAAGGCTGAAAAGGAAAAGGGAGGGGGGGGGAGGCAAATAAAGAGAATAGGAAAAAGTGTAAAAATGTAATTCAAACGAAAAACAGAGAAAGACTATAGAGAACAAATAGAAACAAGATAAACCTGTAGAAATACTGAACCTTTCACAATGAGATGTCTCTCCTGTACTGAATGAAATGATGTAGCATTAGGAATAACAAAAAATCATACTGAGGAGGTCAGTGGAACTGTTATACTGTACAGGAATTTGCCTTCCTTCTTTATGAGAGATTTTGTTTAGGTTTGATAAACTGTCTATTGATAGCAGGATATTTTAAGTACTTCAGTATGATGATGACTTTTAGCTTTTTTCCTTGCCACTACCAAATTTTTCCCTCCGCTTGTGTGGGAACTCTTTAACTGAAAACCAAAGAAACAGTACCTATTAATCCCTTTGCCACCAGATTTCACTCTTCCTAAGGTGATTACTGTACAGTATTGTCAAATTTTTTTTCGGTACAAGACCTGCAATGTAGTAAAAAAGGACGTACTGTACCTGTAACTATGTTGGAGCTAAAAGACATCCTTCGGTTTCAGTCATTAACTTTATCATTATGAGCATATTCATTTTAATCAAGTTGCTATTAATAATTTTAATTCAACTTGAATTTGGCTTGGGAATGATGTTTTTTTGTTAAAGTGTTAATAAAGACTCTTTCTAACCCCTCCAGTTTGAAAAGGCTTTCCTTAGCTAGGAGTAAGTTATTTAGTAGCAGCAGGAATGGACCTTAAAAAAGATGTCCTAAGGTTAAGTGGGTTGATAGGGAAAGAGGAAGTGTGGGAAAAAAATTGTCTGGTAACAGCAAAATACATTTTAAAAAGGCACCCTTAGGATGAAGGGTGTTGATAGGGAAGGAGTAGGAAAACAGTGCACCATACAGGCATGTCTCATTGTTAGTGAAATTTGTTCCAAAATATCACAGCTTGTTGGTACTGTAAATTAGGGAAACTGATAAATCAGCTTGTGGGTATCATTGGAAGTGTAATAGGCCTTTTTTTTTTTTTTTCTTTAATAATGTACTCCTTGCTTGGTCCATTGAATATAATGATGTATATATTAGCCTATTTGTTCTTCTTCAGGTGATTTGCTTCAACTTAAGGTAGAAATTTGATAGTGAAGGGGATTATGATTGCTACATCTAATCTTTCCCATTCAAAAAGTCTCTCCAAAGCAGAATAAAATTATTTAGAAATAGTAAGAATAAAAAAAACAATATGGAATGAAGAGGTTAATAGCAAAAAAAGAACATTCCATGTAACGTACGATGAGCACTTACTATATACTCCCCCTTTCTCTGCCACTCCAGCCGGAGAACCTACTATACTTCAGCCAGGATGAGGACAGCAAGATAATGATCAGTGACTTTGGTCTGAGCAAGATGGAGGACTCTGGCATCATGGCAACTGCGTGTGGCACACCAGGATATGTGGGTTAGTGCACACCGTTGATAAATATTATGGTAATATCACCTGTAGGCAAGCAGTTTTCATACATCAGTCCTCCAATTTCTCGGTCTTTATCTGTCATTCTATCTCTATCAATCCACATAGATAAGTAGATATAGATATATACTGGTGCACACACACACACACACACACACACACACATTTATTTATTTATTTGCCTAGTGATACCAGTGTGATGGATGCCTAGGTCAAATGTTAGAGTGATGGAATGCTGTTCGAAAGGACACAAGATAAATCCCTGGCTGGAACAAGAAACAGTTAGGGAATTTTAATTTGGTGCAACAATCATGGCGCACTTTCTGCAAAATCCACCATCATGCCGCAATAAATCCCTGTTAAGTTTGACACATTATTCCTGAATGAGACTGCCCTACCATGTATTCAGTATGTGTGGTGGGTGTTAGTGCCTAGGTGTTGACAAGTGAAGATGTGTAATGCCATCTTTGTGTATAGGGAGGACTGCTGGGCCTGGAAATGGACTATACCAATGATGCAGTTTATCATTGTCCCTTTTAAGTGTGTGGAGGGCTTTGAGGAACATTTGTATATCTGATCTGGCTGTGCTCTCCTGGTAGGCTATATTTGTGACACAGATACACAGATATCACAGGTACAGAATACCTTCACCAAAAAACAAAAGTACTTCCAGTGAAGGACCAGATTAACAAACACACAGTTCAAGTTTCATAAGACATCTCATCCTTGCAGCTACATACTACACCACCCTCACCACAAAGAATAAAAATAAACATCTCTACACCACGCAGAATTCCATGAAAACATCACTCCACCATGACCCAGCATTGTAGTTCACAAACATATTGCCACCTAAGCCATCACAAACCTTCAACCAAACAAATCTTCATGGAACCCCCTCTGGATATTTATCATATTGTACTGAGTTTGCCCTTACCAGCAAGACATTATTTCACCCATCTAGATTATGTAGGCATCACCCTTTTCTCTTTAGTACAGTACTTGTGTAAAATGCAAGTCATAGATAATCAACTCTGCCCTCACTGTAATGAAATTCCTCACACCACAGCACAGCAC
The DNA here is from genome assembly GCF_032717465.1 of Coenobita brevimanus. Lineage (NCBI taxonomy): Eukaryota > Metazoa > Arthropoda > Malacostraca > Decapoda > Coenobitidae > Coenobita > Coenobita brevimanus. The sequence continues at coordinate 7,602,342 of NC_136971.1, read as the reverse complement.
TCTTACCCATCACGTACACTCGCTCTCACAGCACAAGCACACTTCAACATAACCTCAACAGAATGTCTGTGGGAGTGCATGGCTGAAATGGTCAGATTTCTTCAGAGCATTGAGTTCATGTCCAAGTGAACCTGGGACCACAACAACCCTCACTTTTGTCCGTGAATAAGACGTTAGGAAGCAGGATGATACTGTATAGTTTTTTTTTTTTTTTTTTTTTTTTTTTTTTTTTTTTTTTTAATGTGTCCGACTCTGGACATAGAAGTCGCAGCATGCTCCCAAGGCACAGTAGACCTCCTGCATGCCATACACCTCTACATGTCACCACTTTTGGTGCTAACACCCACCATCCATATTGAATACATGCTAGGGCTGTCTCATACAGGACTGGTGTATTGGTATTAGTAGGGCTATTTTTACGACATGTCAGCGGGTCGTCTGGTAGATCAGTAAAGTCTGCTTTTATGAAATTTAGATCCTTAAACTGTTCCCTACCCCAGCGGGGATTTGAACCTGTGTCCAGTAGGACTGCAGACCACCTCTCTACCAATTGAGCCACCATCTCCCATGATGATGGTCTGTTTATGTTTTTCTCCTCTCTCCCATTTTCTTTCTGATTGTTTTACATGTTTCATGTCCATTTGCACTGTGTCTCTATGTCAGTTTTCTAATAATGCATTTTGTCATCACAATATAATGTTAGATAAAATGTCAATCATTTACCATAAATTCTTATTGTTTCAGTTCTGCACTAATATAGGGATTAAGAAAAAAAAAAAATTAACCTTAGCACATCCAGAATGATGGTATGTACTGAGGTGGATAAATGAGGTCTGATTGAAAAGTATCTGATCTTTAGCTTTGGGGAAAAAAAAAACTGAGTTCAGATTTTAATCTCCATCAAAATATGCCCCTGGGGACTCAACACGCTTAGTCCAGCAGTCCTTTTATTGCAGGAAACATGTTGTAAAGTCAGTTTTAGGGATTGCCAACCAGATCTTTGTTGCAATTGACTATACTGTACAGGTATCTCATTTGTGTCTTCAAATCTCGAACCTTTCGGTGGCATCTTCACTTTAGGAAATAACTAAAATTTCCAGGGAACCATGTCAGGAGAGTAGGGAGCCTGCCGGAATTGTGTGATCCTATGTTCAGCCAGAAAATCTTGGATGAGATGGGGTGAGTGGGCTGGACCATGGTTGTGATGGAGCTGCCAGTCCTTCGCCTTTCACACCTCTTTTCTCTTGCGATGAACTGCATTCAGTAGGCAACGGAGAATTCCCGGATAGTACTGTACTCTTTATTGATTGTTTGGCCTTGTGGAGTGTACTTTTAATGAATAACATCCTGGTAGTTGAAAAAACACTCAGCATGTAGTTCACCTTCTCCAAACCTGCTGTGTGTAACACTCATAGCTTCGGTGCCAAAAGTCTACTAAATCTTTCTGATGGTTTCAGGGTGTGTGTCAACAAATTTTTGACAAAATTTGATGCAACATTGCTCAATTTGCTCGGTCATCATGGCACAAAACAAAAATATGACGAGCAAGAAGAACCCCCGTCCTCAAACACATGCTGCTCAGGAGTGACTGGGCTGAGCAGTAGTGTTGAACATATTCAATAATGCGCACAAAGATTCAAGGTGACATTGCACTGAGTCACATCCCCTTGCTCCTACTGGCTTGGACGAAAAAAAATATGGTCAGATACTCTTCAATCAGACCCCATATTTGTGCACTGCTTTGCATTGCTGTATACTTCATGTGCGGGAATGAAGAAATGGAAGAATGAATTCTGGGTTCTCTTAGCTTTATATAGGTTTATAATAAAGTATAGTCTCCTATTATATATTAGTATTGTAAAGTTCATTAATTCATATTTCATCAATGCATTGGTTGTTATGGCCATAGGCTATGCTTAAACCTTAATTTGTGAAGGAGAAGACTAACCCCAAGTTTTGATGATAGTGTTTGAAGCACATAACAAAGATAGAATGTGCCTAGTCTCTCTCTATTGTTGCTGACAGCAGTCTGTATTGTTAGGATGCAAGCTGATTATATCTAATAACCACAAATGTTCAGTATACTGTATTTATATCCTTCAGCATTTACGAACCAGGCATTTTATTACTAATAAGTCTTTTAACAGTTAGAAACCTACCTTTTGTTCATGAATTAACCTTTAAGCATTTGGCCATCAGTGTTGGAAGATAAAGTTTTTAATCAGGTTTTATTATGTAACTGTAGTACTTTTCATTCCATCCTACCCTCAGCTCCCGAGGTCCTAGCCCAGAAGCCATATGGTAAGGCTGTGGACGTTTGGAGTATAGGAGTGATAGCGTACATTCTCTTATGTGGCTACCCTCCCTTCTATGATGAAAATGATGCAAACCTCTTTGCACAGATCTTAAAAGGTGGGTCCACACTCTCCTATTGTTGCATCTCTTATGTGCAGATATAAAAGTAGAGGAATAGATAGATAGATAGATATTTTAATGTAAATTAAATATTACCTCTTTAGAAGGCAAGGATTTTTTCCAGTGTAATAAAATCATTGAGTGGTTGTGAGAATAACATATTTAAGTGGGGTCTTGCCATCTCAAAAATTTTTAATGACAGTTGTTAATATGTAGGATGTGAATGGTACATTTTGATGAACTAATAACTTGAATAAGTATCTTGCTTTGGGGGTGTGGAGATCCTCCTGGAATTCCAGCAAGAGAGGATGGCTATCACAGAACTTGCATCAAGCTGATGAGAAAAGTAAAATAGTTGAGACACTGTGTAGTGGGACCTCAGCATCTCAGAATTTGGGGTGAAATAAGAAAAAAACATTAAAAATCTAATCCATTCATTCATCATCCAATCCTACATTGCCCCATGAGGAGTGTAGGAGCCCGGGGCTAGGCAGTTGGTCCCGAAATTTAAGATGAGAGTGATAAAAATCTAATTTACTAAAATTTTGTTTGTGACCAGGTGTTGGAACTGCCGTATCAGTCACAAGTTTTTTATTCTCAACCTTAAGTCTAAGATCACTTTCCCCAGTAGATGAAATTCTTCAGCAGTTTCCAGAATAATACTGAAAGACATTGTCCTTTTGAAATTTCAGAGTATTTAACGTGTGGAACAGTGGAATCGCCAGAAAAGGGCTTTGCCCCCTTCTCCTCATTTTTGAAGACCTGGCCATGCTACTGAGTTCTCTACTATACTGTATACTTTCATTTGTGGATCATTATTCTAACCCATACTATGCAGTATTTAAAGTTAATCTATCTATCTATCTATCTATAGCCCGACGCCCTAATCCCGCAAAGGGTGGCCACAGACAAAACGCCTCCAAGTCACTCTGTCACCCACCATTTGACTCCCCTCCCCCCAACTCACCCCCCCCCTCCCTCATATACCTCTCAACTCCATCCCTCCACCTCATCCTCGGTCTACCCCTCCCTCTCCCTCCCTTCACCTCACCTACATACACCCTCTTAGTCAGTCTTTCATCCTCCATTCTCTCCACATGTCCAAACCACCTCAGTGTATTTCTCCTAATCTTTTCAACCACATCCACATCTACCCCACAACATTCCTTCACTTCTTCATTCGTCAGCCTGTCCATGTCACTCCACATGCTCCTCTCAAGTAACTCATTTCCACTGCTCTCACTCTTGACTTGTTCCCCTCTTGCAAGGTCCACACCTCGCTTCCATACGTCAGGGTAGGGATCACAATGCCATCATGCAGTGACTTCTTAACTTCCATAATCACCTCTCTATTTCTCATCACTGCTTTCAGTGTACCAACAACCTTTCTTCCCTGCTGTACCCTTTCACGTACTTCATCCCCCAAAGTTCCATCCTTACTCATCACACTACCCAAGTACTTGAATGCACTCACATTCTCCATATCCTCACCATCCAACCTCACTGCACACTCTGTGACTTCATTCCTCTCAAACACCATAACTTTACTTTTGTTTACATTAACTTTCAGCTTCCTCCTCCTACACACAGTCCCAAATTCATTCACCAAAAAGTTAATGAATTATAGAATACTATAATGACATATCAGATAGAGTTAGGATTCCGGGGGCATTAATGGTGAGTGAATGGAAGCATGGCCCGTTATCTTGAGCAAATTTGGGTGTCTGGACGTTGCTATCCTCCCCCTGCCCTAGGGTGGGAAAGGAGGTCTGGATGATGATGTAATGTTAGAGAGATAGTTGTATCGTCATTTAAAGTTGTTCATGATTCAGAATTAGTTTTTTAAAAGTCATACGTAAGTGTCCTTTGTGTCTGGTGCTATATCCCCTCAAGTATAAACCAGAAATTATTCAGTTGCTTAATAAAGTATCTTGTGAAGTAGCACATCCAGACTTCAGCTGCATATTTTCCGTACTTGTGAAGTGAAATGCTAATAAGATTCTGCCATTAATGCTCCATCCACTAACTTATGCCCTCCATTTGGCTGTATATCATTGTATTTTGAAAATGGTTAGTCCTGGAATTATCTTCCTCTGATTTGTAACATCCATCAATCCTGGACCCAGTCCTTTATTGCCCATTTTTATCAAGAGCATAGGAGCCAGGAACTAGACTGTTCATTCCAGACATCTAACTGTCATATTTTGAATTTTGTTCTTGGTAGCTCCAAACAATTTTATTCAGCATGAAGACTTTCAGCACCATGGGGGTTTGATTTAATCTTCATTAAATTTCCACTATTTGATACCCTTCATAAGTTCAGAAAGATCATGTGGAGGTAGGAGGAATAAAATAAAATGTATTGGAATGAAAAGGTTAAGGTGATGGTGAAGAGTCACACCTCTCTAAGCAGCATTGTGTGAGAAGATAATTTGAATGTATACAGGTACTGTACCATACAGTATTTGGATTTCTCAGAGGAGAACTGCTTTAATTTGTTTGAGAAAATGAAGTCCACTTGTATTTCACTGGCACTCAGTAAGCTTCATGTAAAATGATGTTGATGAGTTTACCCCCTGACAGGCGAATTTGAATTTGATTCTCCATACTGGGATGAGATCAGTGACTCTGCCAAAGATTTCATCCGGCAACTGATGTGTGTGGATGTGGAGAAGCGCTACACCTGCAAGCAGTCCCTCAGTCATCCATGGTATGTCCTAGACTGGAAGACTGATAGTGTGCTGAAAATCTATTATGTAAACAAAGTAATTGTAACAATAAAATGGGTGTATCATATAGGAGGCAGTTCTTGAGCTGTCCTCATTATATTTTCAAGCTATTGGATCCACAGAAAATTACAAAAAGGGCTTATAATAGTTTCATTGCTACCTTTAATGGTGATAGTAATAATAATAATAATAATAATGATGATAATAATTCATTCATTCATTCATTCATCATCTAATCCTGTGTTGCCCCATGAGGAGTGTAGGAGCCCGGGGCTAGGCAAGTTGGTCCTGACATTTAAGATGAGAGTGGCCAGCCTCACTCATCCCCGAGTAGCATTATGTGAGCAGTAAATCCCAGCCACCCCTTAGATATAAACCTTCACAGGCTCAATGCAACTGGAGCTCCCTAATCATCCACTAAACTACCAGATGCCTTAATATGGTTATATGGTTACCACCCAGCATTAAAATGGTTTTTTGGTGTAAAGGAAACCATTTGGCTTGTCACTCAGTGTAGAGTCACCCATAGACAGAAGGAAGAGGAAAGAATGAAGGAAAGAAAGACAGAAGAGGAAGGAAAGAAGAGAGGAAAGGGCAGGGACTCGAGAGCAGTGCTACATTGATTGAGTGGATGGTGAGTGCCCTCACCTACCACTAAACATCCATCCATCCATCTGTCATCCAATCCTACGTTGCCCCATTAGGAGTGTAGGAGCCCAGGGCTAGGTAAGTTGGTCCTGACATTTAAGATGAGAGTGAATCAGAAATAATAATAATAATCTATCTATCTGTCTATTGCCAGACACCATAATCCCGTAAGGGGTGGCCATTTTACTTTGAGTTATTTGTTTTATGTGGAGGGGCACTAACCCTCCATCAACCCACTTGTTGACATGTTGGGAGCATGTATGGTTTGGTTATATGGTTACCACCCAGCATTGTAAATGGTTTCTTGGCATGCAGGAAACCATTTGGCTTGTCACTCCATGTAAAGCCACCTGTAAAGGAAAGAGAAGCAATAAGAAGTGACAGAAAGATGGGAGAAACAGGAAGAGAGGAGGGCAGGCACAGAAAAAGAATGCTAAAGGCTAAGGAAGAAGTAGGCAGCACTACATCAAGTGAGTGGATGATGGTCACCACCACCTACCACTTGTATTAATATTAATATTAATAATTTTCACTATCATCATCATCAGCATCATAATTTCAGTAGTAATTATTACTATCATCATCATCATCATCATCATCATAATAATAGTAATAATAATAATGGAAATAATAATAATAATGGAAATAATAATAATAATAATAATAATAATAATTGGACAGTGTGGAGAGCTGTCATTAGGTGACCAAGACTGATGCTTGCAAGCATGCTGGAACCTTTATGAACAGTTCAATATGATGATCCCCCCCCCCCATGTCCTTTTGTTAATAAGAGCTAAGGCTTTGCCCCTGAGTAGAGGACTTAGGTTTTGGGGCGTGTAGCACTTTATGACCGGATACCCTTCCTGATGCCTGCCAGTGACCTGTGGGTGGACTCAGACCTCCGACCCTTTGGTCAGACCATTCCAACTCCCTGAGCCACGGCTGCTAGTTGACAGGAGAGCACTACCTCTCCTAGCATGGCAGCTTACCTGGGCGCAGCTTGAACTCACGACTCTTTGGTCCTGAGTCAGGCGCTCTGCCACTGAACTATTTATATCCCCAAGGACGCTTGTTGCAATGGTTTAATTTCAAAGCCCTCGTCAGTGATTCGGGCAGCGAGCGCGGTATGAATAAGTACATTCATCATCATCATCATTATCATTATCATCATCATTATCATTATCATCATCATCATCATCATCATCATCATCATCATCATCATCATCTAATCCTGTGTCGCCCCATGAGGAGTGTAGGAACCTGGAACAAAGCAAGTTGGTCCTGACATTTAAGATGAGAGTGACCAGTGTCACTCATCCCAGAGTAGCATTATAAACCCCAACCAACGCTTGGATATAAACCTGCACAGGCTCAATCTGATTGGAGCTCCATAATTACCCACTAAACCACCAAGCGCCACGATTTGATTATATGGTTACCACCCAGCGTAGTAAATGGTTTCCTTGTGTACAGGAAACCATTTGGCTTGTCATTCAATGTAGGGTCACCCATAGACAGAAGGAAGAAGAAAGAATGAAGGAAAGAAAGACAGAAGAGGAAGGAAGGAAGAAAGGAAAGGGCAGTCACCTGAGAGCAGCACTATATCCAGTGAGTGGATAATTTGCACCCCAACCTAATAATAATAATAATAATAATCTGGTCTTTTATTTCTCAAAAGCACGAGTTCTTCCTAAGGAATTCACCAGCTTTTGAAGCACATTTGCACCGTTACAGTTACAAGAATTGACTTTCATATACAACACAAACTTCATCACTAGAAATGGCAACAACAGTGATTTGCCATTTCTCCCCATTTACAGTACCAGTGTGGAGAAAGCTGTATTATTTTAAAACACATATAGTGTATCACCATATCTTTAGTCATAGTGCAAGAACCATATCTGGTTTGTCTGTTTCCAGAGCGTGCCCTTGATTGTGTAGTACTATGTGATTTATTAGGAGTTAACGTCTGTTGCTATATGGTACTGTACCACACCGTAGGAGATGGGCTTGTATACTTGGCAGATAAGAAAGGTTATGAGCACCTCTTCCATACCATTATATTTTTGGATGTACTGTAGTATGTTAAATATTTTCTTATATTTTATTTATGAAATCATTCATTCATCATCCAGTCCTTTGTTGCCCCTTGAGGAGCATAGGAACCTTGGGCTAGGCAGGTTGGTCCTGACATTTAACTCGTCACGTCCCGAGCTATTTCGCACCTCCGACACCCCCTAATCCCGAGGTATGTTTGAAAATTTTTATTTTGGCTAAAACCTCAGCATTTGGTGAGAAACATAAAAAATTCATTGAGAAATCGCTCACCTGAGGTTTAAAATACTCGATCCAGGTAGCAGTACCTCCTTACCTTACTGGGTTTTCTAACAGGCTGGCACCAAAGAAAACGAGTTCTATGGGAGGGTAACTATTTCACACAACTCATAAACAGTATTTATTTATTTACTTGGTACGAATTTATGTGTAGTATGAGAGTATATTGGTTTTCAAACAGTAATATAGGCATTATAAGCATTGTTTCACTCACTAACTCATCACCATTCCTGACCTTTTTTTTGCCACATTACCTGATCATCATTTCTGACTGTTTCTTCCTCTAATGCTATGTAAACTTTGTCCTCCACATTGTCATTGATTGGAGAATCACTCTGGCCCTGAATGTCTTTATTGGCCAGGTCACTGGTAACAGGTGAATTGCCGAGACAATGGCGTGCCGGGGGGAGGGGGGTTATGCGATGTAAGGCATTGTCCCTGCTTGGCATCTTGTAGAGGAATAGAGGAAGGTGTCCCATGTATACGGATGAAAAATCACGCGCAAAAATTGAAAATTGTGCAAATTATGAACCTTGCAATTGCGCAATGTACCAGTACATCATCGGGACTGGCAAATGCAAAATGTTGCAACGTATCCATACGTTGATGGGATGCCTCGGGTTAAGATGAGAGTGACCAGCCTCACTCATCTCTGAGTGACATTATATGAGCAGTAAACCCGAACCATTCCTTGGATATAAACCTTCATCATCTCAATCCGATTAGAGCGCTTTAAGTACCCACTAAACCCCCAGGCGCCAGAATTTGGTTATATGGTCACCACCCAGCATAGTAAATGGTTTCCTGGTGTATAGGAAACCATTTGGCTTGTCACTTTGTGTAGAGTCACCCACAGGCAGAAGGAAGAGGAAAGAATGAAGGAAAGAAAGACAGACGAGGGAGTGTAAGGTCACCCATTTATGGAATCATGCTGATATAAAAAAATATAAATACCATACAAGAGAATGATAAGATTCTGGTTATTGTTGGTGTTTTGCAAACCTTGGTATGTCTGGCCAAGCAGACCTATCAACCACAGGTATGCAACTGCTTCTATGGGACAGTCCTGCAGGTACACTACAGTATATACATCATGTAGGGATCCAGTGCCTCCATGTGGTAGACTGCACATCACCTGGGTCAGATCAGGGCCCTTCCCATGGCGGGGTGCCAGGAAATATGAAGAGGTTTGGCTCCTGGGTGGATATCACTGCTGCTTCATCCAGGGTGTACAGATCCACTGAGTTTAGGCTCCTTGTCATTGCTAGAATAATGTGTTATAGGGCATTGTTGTTGTTAATCCCAATCTGTCTGGCTGAACAGACCCATCAACTGCAGGCAAGCAACCGCCTCTGCAGGGCAGTCCTGTGCAGTGAACCGATGATCCTTTGCAGTAGACAGCACCTTGCCACAGCAAGGCATGGGGAAAAGTGTGGAGGGTTGGTTCCTGGATAGATGCCATATTTGTGTCTCTGCACTCAGTTCAAAGTAGCACCACAAGTAATGGAATAGGGAGGCTGCCAGAGATCGAGCAGTGTGGAGAGCCATCATTAGGTGATCAAGGCTGATGCATGTAAGCATGTTAGAGCCTTAATCAATATGATACGACGATAGTAGGCTCCACATTACCTCATTATTTGGTTATATGATTATCACCCAGCATTGTAAATGGTTTCCAGGGTTACATGAAACCATTAGACTTGTTACTCAGTGTAGAGCCACCATCAGTTGAATGAAGAGTAATAAAAATTGACAGGAAAGATGAGAGAAATAAGAAGAGAGGAGTATAGACATAGAAAAAAAAAAAAAAAAGATAAAGGAAAAGGACGAGGTAGACAGCACTACATCAAGTGAGTGTGTGTGGGTTGCCATCACCTACCAAAAAGGCAAAATAAGTAATGTTATTTTCTAAGGAAGAGGTGCTAGGGAGTCTCCTGAGGCCACAAGAGTATGAGCCCTGGTGTACAGTACAATTGTGGGGCAACATCTCCCATGACTATTAATGTTCATGTTCTTGCAGCCATATAGCATTCATCACTATGTGTTGATTCCACTTCTTACAGGATTTCCGGTAATGCTGCCAGTGACCGAAACATCCACAGCTCTGTGTCCGAACAGCTTAAGAAGAATTTTGCAAAAAGTCGATGGAAGGTAAACACTGATGGACAGCATGCCAGTATTCACATTTGTGACATCTTTTCATTCCCACCCCCACATCTGCTCCTGTTTTTACAATTCTTATTGGATTTATATTATTAAATATAACACTGTATATAGATCCTGTTCTCTTTTTTTCAGCAGTCACCCCCTTTTTCCCTTTCTTTCGAATGGGCCTGTCAAGGTCTTTTTAGGCATGCGTCACTCTGGCTTAATTCGCCCTATGAAAAACTTACTCATTAAACTATATTTTTGCTGGCATTTACGAGCAACTGTGCTTATATAAACTCTTGCATATTGGTGCATTTCTGTAAATTATATTGCATTGTGGATTTTTTATATATGTAGCATAATCCTTTAAAAGGGATTACTTTATGTGTTCTCTGTCTCTGTCGATTCTTTCTACTACGGGACAGTTTGGGTCACTATCGGGACTTGACAGGCCTCGCCTACTGCATTTATTCTCTTTCAGTATTCAGCTCACATCATATTCACTCTTACTATGTCTTGTGTTAGTGTTACTTTTTCATTTTCCTCTTGAGCTTCAAGATTGAGTCATTTTTTTAACATTAAGACAGCACAGTTGAACATTCCTGAATTATAATAGTACTGTGTATATTGTACAGGTTTAGTATTTACTGTAATATTTTGTGGTACAGACTTTATAATTTATTAATTTTTGACTTACAATTATTTGCTTTCATGCTGCTATGGTTGTACATTAATACATGGCTTGAAAGAAGCTAAGTACCTTGTTTTAGAACAGATGAGTTGAACAAATTATCATATGTTTCCATTCAGGAAGACTGTTTGCTTATGTCTTAATGTTTATAACTGTGGCTCTATATCTGGGTGGAAGTATGCACAGAAGAATACAGAAATGACTGCATACCTAGGTGGAGGTTTGCATAGAAGACGTGAGAGGCAGTTACTGTGCTTAGTCCTGCTCCTGCAATGTTGCCAGGTGTGTGCAGTGGCAGCTCTCACAGTGTGTTGAGCGTGTTATTGAGTTTTTCACTTTTTATATTAATAAGAGATTAGTTTGGTGTTTCCAAGTTTTGTGTCTGGAACAGTACATTATTGTGTATCTCATTTTACTGGTCATCCCTGAAAGTAAGCCATCAATATTCATAGTAGTTTGAACTTCTCAGTTTAGTAACTGAACCTGCATATTCTCTCAAAGGAATTTAAGTGGAAGATATAGCTTTCTTTATACAAATTTATATTGTTAACTACTAGTGGGAAATTAAAATACAGTATATCATTTGTTGTCAGATAATAATCTTCAGCTTTCAACTTTTTTTATCCATGATTTTCTTAGACTGCTAAAATAATTATTTGTTCAGTATACATTTGTTAGCATTGGCTTATTTTTTTCAGTTTACTGATACTCCTTAGCCTACGTTTTAAGGTAAATGAGGAGTATTTGGAACTAGATTGAAATTTTAAAATAGAAGAAATTTAATGTTTCTGAATGATCAGTAAATAAATCATTACTCATCATTTTGTTTGATATTAGCTCATATAATTTGTCAGATTACTTGAACACTTAAAGGAAGGGAATGGAAACCCTTCTGTAATGAACAATTAATGGCTTTACTTTTGTGTTTTCATGAAACATAATTATCAGGGTTTGCTGTTAAATCAAAACATTGAACTTCATATACATTTTTTCCCTGGTTGCAAGCCAGACACGAAGACTTTAGTTTGGGGAAACTGTTTTTAGATTTTTTTTTTTTTTCTTAGATAGAAAACTATTTTTCATGACCGACTTCACTGACTTGATGAATGACACATATTTTTTTCTGACAAAGTTGATAATATTTTAAGACTAAACTAAAAGACAGGATGCATACTATCGATATGGATGAAGAACAGATGAATATAAGTTTATCTGATAAGTCACATCTTCTGGTATGATAACATGAATGCAGTAGCAGTAATGGAACTCCCAAGATGTAAAGTTTCAGAGGAACAGATTGTGGAAGCAGTATGTTGTACCAGAAGTGGTAAAAAACAGAGATATCATGTACCAAGCAGGCACATTCAAAACCACGGAATTCAGACCAACCAAAAAAAATGTTACTAGCAAATTGTAACTATCAGTCAGATAATGCGCCAAGAATATTTCATTTTAAAATTGTGAGTGGTTGTATGACAGGAAGTGAAGGGGTATTATTTTTTGCTATAATTTTGGTGGTAGCTGCACATTAGTGTGGTGGCTCAGGGCCATGAGCCTGGGTGGCGGCCACACTGAGTCTGAAGGGCCGTAACTTGTCTCTTGCAGCAACTAATGCATGCAATCGTGATGGTTCACAAGATGCAGCGGCTGGCACTGTCCTCCACCAACATGGAGGTGGACACCCCCCCCTCCTGCCCCCCCATAGCGGAGGAGGCAGAGACACGGGGGCTTGAGGAGGAGGAGGAGGAGGAGGAGGAGGCCATGGGGCAGCCAGGTCAGCCACCCACCAGCCACCACTCATACTTCGCTCCACCTTGCTCAGCCTCGCCTTGCTTGCCTGTAGCTTACCTCTCCCCACCATGCCGGCCATTGGCTCAGCATAAATGCTCACACATACACACTACAGCACATGATACCAACAGACAAATGTCAAGGGGACACAAGTCAGAAATTGCATTTAGTAAGAGGTGATAGAAATGTAAGGTATTATAGTTTTCAAGTGAAAGTAATTGACTCATGGAACCAGCTGTCAGATTTTTTTTTTTTTTTTTTTTTTAATGAGGAAGAAGGAACCAAAGGCCACAAGCCTGCAATAACTGTTCCCTCCAAGAGAAAAACAAAATGAAGCTGTGTGTGCCAAAAACATTAGCAGATTTAAGACTTTTGTGACAAAATACTGGTAGAAGACTGGACATTATGAGCCTTATTCATTGCTGTAAAAATATAGTTGGGCAAGAACAGTTGAGTAAGAACATGCATTATCATCATCTTAAGCAGTAGCAGCAGCAACAGCAGCAGCAGGATTCCCCCTCCCCCCATGTAGGGGTGAGGTAGATGTTGGATTAAAAAAAGCAAAGAAAGTACATTTACTAAATGAAAGTGGGAGAGCTATCAACACTATCACCAATAAAATGCACATGAGAGTAACTGACATCATTCAGATCCACAGAATCCTGGTTCCACCTCACAAACATAACCAACTGCAAATGTATATACCATAGTTAAGAGTACACAGATAGTTAAAATTAATGTTAGTACACACACTGACTTAGAATGCATACACTTTTGCCCACACAGCAAATACTCTGCTACAGTACCCCGTGACCATGATGGTGTTGAGAAGAGGGCAGAGGACAAGGTGGTGTTGAGTAGGGTGGTGCATGGCAGGACTCAGTGTTAGACTAGGGTGTTGTTGCTGGAGCAGCATGTTGCGTCGCTGCTGTGACGCGTGACGCTGCATGACAGCACGTTGCCTGTTCCCTCACTCTACCCTCACCATACCACACTCACTCTCATCATTTGGAGAGCTAATACTAGTACTGTATTTCAAGCTTTGCATAGCTTCATATATTATTTAAATACACACCTTTATTGATGTGATTATTTTATTTGTTATTGTTTTACAGTAATATGTACTTCATATGAAAGTATTGGATTTGAAAGAATTAACTTTTATGTAAAATGACAGTAATTTCAGTATAATGTGCAATGGATATGAAACTATGGCAGTTAGTATTGTGAAATGATAAAGTCCTCAGACTTTCAAAGAGTCTCTCCACATGTACTACTTTGAAGCAGAGTGTGAGTTAGTGTGTACTGTACTATAGCTGTGCATTCCCTGGCATCTGACCCTAGATACTGTACTGTAGTACTTATATCCAGCATAGGATGGCCCATGCTCGTCTTCCACCAGTTCCCTGTAGTGCTTCCTGTCTCGCTTGTTCAATGTCAGCAAGAGTATACAGTATGTGTTTTTTAGCCGTACCTCATGCCTGACAAAGTTGTGGAATGTGGTGGTGAATACCAGTGGAAGGGCACTGATATATGTTATCTCTTTACAAGTTTTGACCTTTATTATAGTACAGTACATTACATTCTGATGTCTAGAATGGCAGGATCTTATTCTGCTTGTTCAGATAGGTCACATTATCCCCTTCAGCCCAAGGACATCTAGTTTTGCTATCTTCAGATGGTTTTGTTTTGTACAAAAGAGATTTTAAAAATGGGATTGGTTATAGACCAGCATTCATCATCTGGAGGTATTAGTAATAAACTAATGTATCATCATCTTGGAGGGGTTAATATGTTCAATAAGCCTGTGTAGAAATAGCTTAATAAGTTGTTGATAATGTTGAGATCATTTAATTACCTTTTACAGAATGGAAATATTATTGTAATTTGAACAGAAATTTGAAATTCTGTATCAGTATTATCTGTTATTGAACACCTGAGATAAGAAAAAGCTGCTAATGTAAAATTTATGAGTAGTACAAGAGTTGAAAGTAATCCAATTTTATTACAGTACATAGAAATAACCATACTTTATGTAATGCTTTGATGTAGAAACTAGCAACCAAAATTGTTGTTTTTATGTATTTAAATGATGTGTGTGTGTGTGTGTGTGTGTGTGTGTGTCACATATAATCACAGTCCTGTATTAGTTATTACTTTTAATCTGATAAGCACAATAAGTTACCCAAAATTTGCAGTGCAGTTTCACATGAATAGATTGAAAGTACAACTGACCACCAAAGATGCTTCACTTTAGAATTAAGAAGCAAAAGTAATATGTAGTTTAAAGACTCATTCAGAACTAGGGCTGCATATGTGTGCTTATTGATGGAATTTTTTTATTATGTGATTTATTCAAAAGTAAAACAAATGCACACTGCCAGCTACTAAAATATATATATATATATATATATATATATATATATATATATATAATTCAGGGATGTGCTAAAAAAAAAAAAAAAAAAAAAAAAAAAAAATCAACTTTTCCATACAACTGGTGTGTTATATTGAGGAAAGCTTGCAGATTAGCTGTATAGGTAGCAGTGGAACTATATTCGACCAGGTTTGTATTGATTTTATATATTTATATATTTTTTCTCCTAAGCCTCTTCAGTTTTGTGACATGTTTTATTGTTGTGTTATTGCTACAATATTTCCAGATGTTTTTAGTCAGATTTGGGAAGACTTGCACTGAGGAGGTAAACAAAGATTATATCTAACCTCTCCAGTTTGAAAAAGGTCCCCAGAGCAGAAGAAAATTAGCTGGAAAGAGCAAGAATACAACATAATACCATATATGTCACTGGATTGAGGGAGCTTTAAAAAAAAAAAAAAAAAAAAAAAAAAAAAAAAATGCTTATAATGAGGACTTACTGTATGTGAAATGTTAAATGTACTTATTTGATTCATAGCCATTGTTGCTATTAGCCCTTTTGGTACAATTAAATATTATTTTTGTATATTCTTGGCAGTGTTATTCAGATTAGCAATGACGTCATATACTGAAAAGATTAATCGATCTATCTATCTGTCTATTGCCAGATGCCATAATCCCGTAAGGGGTGGCCATTTGACTTTGAGTTATTTGTTTTACAGGGAGGGGCACTAACGCTCCACCAACCCACTTGTTGACACGTAGGGAGCATGTATGGTTTGGTTATATGGTTACCACTCAGCATTGTAAATGGTTTCTTGGCTTACAGGAAACCATTTGGCTTGTCACTCCATGTAAAGCCACCTTTAAAGGAAAGAAAAGCAATAAGAAGTGACAGGAAAGATGGGAGAAATAGGAAGAGAGGAGGGCAGGCGCAGAAAAAGAATGATAAAGGCTAAGAAGAAGTAGGCAGCACTCCATCATCCACTCACTTGATGTAGTGCTGCGTACTTCTTTCTTAGCCTTTATCATTCTTTTTCTGTGCCTGCCCTTCTCTCTTCCTATTTCTCCCATCTTTCCTGTCACTTCTTATTGTTTTTCTTTCCTTTACAGGTGGCTTTACATTGAGTGACAAGCCAAATGGTTTCCTGTAAGCCAAGAAACCATTTACAACGCTAGGTGGTAACCATATAACCAAACCATATGTGCTTCCTACGTGTCAACAAGTGGGTTGGTGGAGGGTTAGTGCCCCTCCCTGTAAAACAAATAATTCAAAGTCAAATGGCCACCCCTTACGAGATTATGGCGTCTGGCAATAGATAGATAGATTAATCTTTTCAGTATAAGACGTCATTGCTAATCTGAATAACACTGCCAAGAATAAACAAAAATAATAATTATTTGTAGCAAAAGATTAATGAAAGGTATATATAATGTCTGCAGTTTGAAAAGTTTATTCTAAGCTGAGTAAAGCAGTCTGGAAGTAGCAGAAATGAAGTATACTGTTGAATTGAAGGGGTAAAGTCGCAGCAAAGGCCATAAACTAATTTTCTGGACCATCAACCCTTTAAAACAGATATTTTTGCTTTATTCTGACTATGAACAGCTGATTTTCTTCAGTGTAGGAGAATTTTCAGACTGAAGGGTTTATAAACTGGATTCATTAACCCTTTTAATTTGAGAGACTTTTGCTAAACTTCAGTTAAATCATCTGATAGCGGCAGGAGTGATGAAAATTTCATGGTGTCCATAAATTATTCACCTGATTATGATGTTGAAAAAAGAAATTACTATAGAAGATATCTTTAAATGGTTGTTGCATTTAACAAAATAAAAAAATGTATTTGTCCATCCATCCATCCATCATCCAATCCTACGTTGCCCCATGAGGAGCGTAGGAGCCCAGGGCCTCACTCATCCCTGAGTGGCATTACATGGGCAATAAACCCCAACCATCCCTTGGATATAAATCTGCACTGGCTCAATTCGACTGGAGTGCCTCAATTACCTACTAGACCACCAGGCATCATAATGTGGTTATATGTTTACCACCCAGCATAGTAAGTGGTTTCCTGGTGTACCAGAAACCATTTGGCTTCTCACTCAGTGTAGAGTCACCCATAGACAGAAGGAAGAGGAAAGAATGAAGGAGAGAAATACAAAAAAGGAAGGAAGAAAAAAAGAAAGAAGGAGAGGAGAGGGCAAGCATCTGAGAGCAGCACTACATCGAGTGAGTGGATGGTGAGTGCCCCCATCTACCACTACTATATTACAAGCAAACATAACAGTTCCAGTACAGGAAATCTTCCCTCCTAACTATTCTTTTAAAACTGTCATCTGTCTGGCAGCATTACTTTACCTCATTAGATTTGCTCAGTTTGTCATTCATTTTGCACTGAGCAGTCATGAATCAGATTTCTTTTATGATGCTAGGCTATTATCCTCCCTACTATAAAACTTTAACCCTCTCAGCCTAAGTATATACAGGGTTTCCATAAACTGTTCGCCTGATTATGATGCTTAAAATTTTTACTGTGATAGATATCATAAAAATGTATGATGTTACTAATAAAGCAACTCACATAATATCTCTTAGGCTGGGGGTTGGATGACTGTAGGTTCCTCAGTGGAAAGCATCCTTCTCACTGGATTAAGCAAAATTGCCCTGTTCCATGGCCTCATCATTCCCTGGATCTCACATTTATGGATTTCTTTTTATGGGGCTACATAAATGACAAGATTATGTGCAAGGAGGTTAATGGCATCAAATAGTTAAAACATGGGACTGAAGAGGTACTGGCATTCATCACGCTAGACATGCTTCATAACACTTGGAGCAAAATTGACTTCCACCTTGATAATCTGTGTGCTTCCAAAGGTGCCCATGTATAAGTTTACTGAATTACTATGTGTGTTCTTTCCTATTTCTTCTGTCTATGGGTGACTCTACACTGAGCGACAAGCCAAATGGTTTCCTGTACACCAGGAATATTCATTCATTCATCATCTAATCCATTGATGGCCCATGAGGAGCATTGGAGGTTTATATTTATATTTTATTTTTATTTGTTTATTTATTTATTTATTTATTTTTTGTTAACAAGCGTCAGTAAATGACAGAAAATTTACCTGCTAAAGTTCCATTGTTATCTGTAAGGCTGATATACCATTGTCTTCCCAATTTAAAGTACCAGTCATGTGGAAAAGATTTGGTGTTTTGGATCACGTCTCTGATGTATAACAAGGACTGCCTGTATCTTGATAAATAAGCACAGTTCCAATATTTGATTATGTTTTTTGACATTTAAAACATGGCACAATTAAAAATAGTCCAGTTACTGATATTGAGTCATTTATTTCCTAGCTGTTTTCTGCTGATGCAGACGTGACATACCTACCAATTATCTTGTTAATGGTTACATATTTAGAAATGTGATCTTCTGTGTAACATAAGTAGTACAGGCAGTTCTTTTTATAAGTAAAGGGTGTGTTCTTAGTATAAAACATTACCCATGCAATTGGTACTCAGTGTTAGGGAAACTGGCACATTTGCTTTGAAAGGAACAGTGCGCATAAGCAGTTCTTCAATTGCACTGTTTTTCTTCTTTTACTGGGTACTAAAAGTAGATGAAGAACATTTAAAAAGTCAGGTTATAATGAGGAACCACCATACTGTACTTGTTGACTTGGTAGCCATCCTCTGATCACAACGTAAAAGAATACTTTGCTATGTCCAGTATTAGTTATGCACTGCAGGAAAATTAATAATAAAAAGAATAGCATTGTGTTAGTTGCCATACTCTCAAAATATTGACATACAATCTGACAGAGGTTATACTGTCTAAAAAGTACTGTGAATTAATTTTCAAGAAAATATTTACATACTAGTTGGGAAGTTATACTTCCCCTGAGTATAATACTGATTTTTTTTTTTTTTTTTTTTTTTTTTTTTCCATTATAAATTTAATGGGATTTTTTTTTATATATATTAAGAGAACAGAACAGAAACTCCTAATTTTAAATCTCTTAAACTTTATGTAAGTTTTTATTTTAATTAAAATTAATCCTACTATGTCATCTTCTCGCCCTTCTCTTATATGTACTGTATTATATTTGTTTACATGACTGACATCCAACCTTTCCTTCCTTTCCGCTTCCCAACAGCAAGCCTACCATGCCACGGCCGTCATCCGACAAATGAGGCTAATGGCTCTGAGCACTCAACGTGAGAAGAGGGAGAGCGAGAGCAGTGAAACCAACGCCAATAATAACACCACCCGCGCGCCCCCTAGAGGAGAGAATGCACACTAGCTGCTTGCCCTCCCAGCCTTCCAACCCCGGGCTTAGTTTTTGATTTGCTGTTCTGCATCCGGGAGAGTTTGTGTGAGGTGATCGGGCCGGCCTGCAGTCTACTGGTCATGATCGACGTTTGTTTACCCCTTCTCTACAATGATGGAGTTCTGTAGTTTATTCTTACTGCTGCCAGACAGATTTATTTAGCTAAGGCAGTCCACCTGGTAGTTAAGGGAATAATGAAGGATATACAAACTCTAATCACCCCAGTTCACAAAATCTCTCAAGTTGAATAAAGTCATCTGGAACAGAGCTAGAATAAACTGCAAAAATAAGTCATTGTACTGAAGGCTTAATATCTGTCTGTGTAAAGTTTATAGGCTTTGAAATACAGCCTAGTTTTAATATTTTTTGTGTTTTATTGATGGTGTTGGCAGTGCATTCTGATTCTTATTACGCTGTACTGTAATGTAAATATGTCTAAACTACAGGTATTTAATGCTGTGACGGATGGACATTGGGCTTATGTCATGTCATATGATTTTGCATCACTTGGATTACAAAATTAACCTCACCATATTGATCCTGATGGTAGAAATCCAAGTATTATTTTATGTTATCCATGTCATTTAATTCTTGCAACTGGCAGATGTCATTTTTATCTGTTCTTTCTACCCCCAAACTGTTGATTTTACTTTGGCAAGTCTTGCATCAGAGGGAGTAGGAACAGTTTCCATGGATCTCCTTAACAAAGAAAGGTCTCCCTAAAGCTACATAGCACAGTCACGTGGTAGTGAGAATAAAAATGGAGGTACTGTACATCATCTGATTGAATGGCTAAAGAGTAATTGAAGATATGTTACTAATGAAGAGTAACTGAGGCCTGTTAACCGAAGCCATCACAACCTTCTATTTGTGATTGATTCTAGAAGCTCATAGTTATTTTTGTATAATATTTACAAGTATTTTTCACTCTGCAGTCTTTTGGTAGCGACAATTTGCTATTATATCCCAGTTTGTAATGCCACACTTTTGCCATGCTGTTTCTAAAGGTAATGACCGTGAGTGAAACACTTTTTAAGACTTGTCTGGATCCTACCTTACCCCACCCTTGGGTGGGAAAAAGGTCAGGATAATGATGAGGATGTCTTTTGCTGAGCTCAGAGCTGTGCCCAGAACTTTGAATGATATGTACTTTTCTAGAGTTCTGATGTAGGTAACTCTCTATGGTTTATTGTTACATTTTACAGATTTTTTTTAAGACGTGTGTGATGTTGGGATTGTTTTTGTGATCATTTAATATGCAAAACATTATTGTATGCAAAAATGGTCATGTTCATTTAATGTTTCTAAATTTATTCAGAGTTGCTCTATGTTTCTTTGTCTGGATGTTTTATTGGCAGGTGTACATACTGGCATGTGTTGTACCTCAGTAAAGCTGGATAAGGTTTAGGGCACAGAGTTGTTACTTTAGCTTAGCTAAGGCTAATTTTATTTTTGGTGTTTGGACTTTTTAAAAGGTGTCTGAATAAAAAAAAAATTAATAACTTCTGTCCAACTAAGGACCCTCGTCTTTCATGCCATACACTTACACACACACACACAGCATTTTGACATGTTTGCGAAGAGTGGCAACTGCGTGAATCAATCTAGGATAATATTATACAGTATATATAAATTTAGTATACATACAAGTCTGTATTTAGCGTACTTTAGCACAAGTACGTTCAGTCCCGCTGACACCAAACCTCCTTGTTAATCAAAGTTCGTTCATTGTCTATTCAACACAATGCAGAGAACGTGATTTTGTAGGAGATCTGGTGGGTGGGAGGGGGGGGAGGGTGTAAGAACAGACACTTGAGCAAGGGAGCGCATGTGTATGTTTTGATCTACGCAAACTGTTTGTAAATTTCTAAGTGCAATTTTTGAAGAGAAAAGCTGTGTTCTATACATATATATGGTAATATACAAATATAGACATATAAATCTTATGTTTCTAGTTTTTATTATTAAAGTTTATATTCATTCTCGATGTTTATATAGTCAATTGAGCCTAGGGAGCAAGTTCTGGTTTTGGGTACAGTGAACTGACTAGTCTGTCTTTTCCCATGGCACTTATATTCAAAAAGAGAAACAGGAGGTAGAGTCAGGGTTATAATCTCTCCGAATGTTGTATAATATCTACTTAGAAATTGAATAAGTACATCACGTTCCCCTGTGGATGCATCAAATCAAAAGAGAGCCATCCATGGACAAAGGAACATACAAAAACCTCTCTCATTTAGGAATGTTAACCACCAGAGGTCAGCAAGATGTAGAAATGGTGGAATAATAAGCAAACTTGTGTCCCTGACTGTACCTTTGAAGATTAAATTAAAGTTGATTTTTTTACCTTAATTCCTCACACTGAGAGAAAAGTTGTAACACAAAGTGAATAATAATTAAAAAGCAAAATCAATAAACCAGTCCTTATGGAAACAATACTGTTTATGGAATCTAATGGGATTAGTCAATGGAGAAAGTAGGGTTGTCTAAATATTTTGAACTCTGGACCATTTGGCCTCCCTAAACTTATGGACTTCAGTGTATTTTAGATGTACACTGTGCCCTGGCCACTGACTGAAACTTAGGTCTCAAGACTGATGCACACCTCAGTAGCACAAAGTTCCACTGACTGCAGAGGCTCAAGTCAGACTTTCATTTCTTCATTTACTGTAGCATCACAGTGATTATTTACATCCTGTGAGTTTCCACAAGATTGTATTTGTGAGCTGACACCATTTTACTGTTGCTCAATGCAGTGTGAGTTGTGGAATGTATTTTTACAGGTCTGGTTCTTTAGCGTCATCGTTTTGTTTGGATTTAAGGACAGGGATCCTCATTTGATTCCTTTAAATATTCTGAGTTGAGCTTTCTGTGGCATTCAGTGGAAACTCAGTGTAGTGATCACCAAGATTGATGTATACTCCTGTTTTGAAAGTTTTCACCTGTACTAGCAGACCTTTTACTAGCTGGTAGGACAACACAGATTTGTAGCATTTGTAGAGGTTTTTCAAATATTGTAAATGGTAGGGAATAGCGGCTCGCCCACTCTTGTATTAACCTCACTGCATGATGACTTTAATCAAGGCGTCATTAACCCTTTGGCTGCTAGTTGCCAACTTTGCATTGTGTTTTGGCTAATGTCAGATGATTTTACTATGCTCATGAGAAACATACGTCACCAAAAATGCTGACTTTTATGATTAGCATTTTGAACAAGAGAAAAGAACATTGTGTTTTATTCCAGCGTCTGACAGACAATTATCCTCACCTAACAGAAAATTAGTGCAGCTAAGGGGTTAAGTGAAACATGCCACTGAAGGAGGTCCTGTCGGAGTGTATGAAATACCTTGGGACAACCTTATTATTAAGACAGAGCTGGAGTGAGAATGTTTCAGGAGGGCCATAAGGAAATGTAGGAAAGAGAGAGGTGGAAAAAGGAAGATCTGGTTTGTTAATGTGATTGGAGGTGAAGTAAAGGAAATATTGATCAAATGATGTAGTAGGAGGCAAAATAAGGGAACAGTTAGGGATGAAATTAGTAAGGCAGAAGATGAAGCTACAATGACAAAAAAAATAATATTAAAATTTAAGGTAAGAGAGAGGTAATGGTTCTAGTTGCGGTTATATCAAAACTACAAGTAATTTGGGCTAGTAATGTTAATGTAAAATACAGTATCATCTACTTGCCACCAATCCTCACTCACTCTCTTGTGCTATAAATCTTTTCCTGTGGTATTCATCCATGCCTTATCATTATTGGTCTGCATTCAGAGGAGTCAGATCTGAAGAAAAAGATAAATGAATTAAAGATATATATTTTTTTTGGTAAAAACATAAATGGCATAGCACTAATCAGATAGCCTTTGTTCCTAGTGGTGAGAATTTTCTAAGACCTTACATACAAATCACATGAAGCCACATCGATTGTCATTTCAGAAGTCACCACACACCAGACTTGATGAATGTACTATGATGCTGTCAAGTGGTGTGAGATGTTTGAACAATATTATAAATCTCATGGTATAACAAGTGACCCCCTAGGAAGATGTGTGTCAGTATAGTCCCTGACATATTTTCATAGTAAGTATGCAACCCAAGATGTTCACTCTTCATCAGTTTTTTGCATGTAAATAACACAGGTAGGCCAGCTAAGCTTATATGTTACTGCTGGATATTCTTTGCTAGCCATAGGTTAAGACTCCCTCCCCCCACCATGTTCAACTTCAAACGAATAGATTGGCCTCCTGCAGACTGATCACATGGCAGTCTCTTAAGGCATGAAAAATTAGAGCATTAAGGCATCTCACACTTGGTCATTTTGCAGACTTACCGGCCATGTGAGTTTCTGTGATTCATTTTTAAACCTCAGTGCGATTATGTTAATGCACGAACCCCGTTTACGAATAATATCATCCCCTCCACATATACCATGACCACCATTCAAACATATTGAATAAAAAAATTGTGAATATGGTAGCGCTCTGATGAGAGCGGACCAGTCAATTCCTCCGAGCCTTGTTGAACCTCATCATTCCAGAAGTTTTGTGGGTCTTGTGAAGTTTAGTGCACAGCTGTATTATTTGAAGTTTGTGGACTACTGTATTTTCATGGTGGATGATTTGTTTTTATTCATGTAGTATCTTGTGTTCATGATCAGCAGTCTTCATCCCTTCTACTACCATGACATTCTTTTTGTTATGTTTTTGCTGCAACCAGATGATTTAACACAGCTTAAGAGAGCCCTCAAACACTGAAGGGGATAAAAGAGGCTATAAATAACCACTCCAGTTTGAAATGGCTCCTTTAAGCTAAATGAAATTGTCCGGAGATAGCACAATAAAAAATGTATAAATAAAAGGATGTCAGCATAGTGAAAGGATTTAGTTAGACTTTGTCTTCAGATTTTTTATAATGCCCTGGGTTTTTACTTTACAACTATCTTTTTGTCATACTATTTATTACTATTTTCTATTATTGTTGTCGCTTTATTATCGCTGTGCGTACTTATATTTACTGTAGAAAAAAATTATGCCATTTTTAATACTATTTTGAGTAAAGATTATTTGTCTTTTTTTCTTATATATATATATAAACCCATATATATATATATATATATATCTATATATATATTATATATATATATATATATTATATATTATATATATATATATATATATATATATATATATATATATATATATATATATAAGATCAGGTAGAGCACCATGGAGTTTTGGGGTTATGTATAAAACATTTTTAAGCCTGTAAATGGTATATATTACTAATTATATTGTTTTAGAGTAGTTGATACTGTTAAAATATATTACAAGAAAAAAGTCTCCTCTTTGGAATAATACAGTATGTTAGTGGGGCTCAGAATGTTTTTCCATTGGAACTTTTTATAAATGAGGAATTCCCAGTAGAGCCTCACATACTCACATACACATTCACACTTACCTACAGTACACATGCAGAGACACAGTTTAGCTTGTATACTGTATTTGGGAGCTGAGATGGTAGCAGAGGTTGAGGGAGTAAAGATGACAAAACAAAATACTGAAGAAGATAAGAGAGTAGTAGAAGAATGAGGCTGAACTAACATGAAAAGTGGAAAAAGAATGGGAGAAGTGAGAATCAGGAGAGAAGAGAGACATAATGTGACTCATTACAATAAAACTAAAAGGAAATAAAGAGGTGTGAAAGAGGACAGCTGGTTTCATATGTAAAATATGTCAGTCTCTTATAATAAGGGGAAGAAAGTAACTCAAGAAAATAAGTGACAAATTTACTGAAGAAAGAAAAAAAAGAATGTAAGGAAGTAAATAGTGGGAATGAAACTTTGATCAAAGGACAGAGGAGAAAGAAGTGTAAGTGAGGATGAAATATTCAATAAAAAATAATAAAAGTTACTTGGAGACAGTTTAAATGAGTATGAGATAGTAAATTTATAAATAAGTACAAGGAAATTGTAAAAATGAAAGAAATAGTAAGCAGTGATACAATAATAAGATGGAAAGGAAATGCAAAGAGAATGCAGTATAGCAGTAAAATTAAATAGAAGCAAAAGAAGTATAAATGAGAAGTGAGTGTGTCCTCATTACTCCAGGTGTTTGGGAAAGAAGCTCCTCTGCAACACTTACAAGCTTTACCTTACTTGACCTTTTCATTATAAAAAGAATAATAAAATGGGAATTAATGTGCTATTTTCTTATCTATGTAACACTCTTTAAATCATGAAAAAACTGTACACCAAAATAAGTGATAAATTGATATAGTAGGTTTTTATGCAGTGCCTGTATTTGTTCTGAAACTTAGCTCTTAGGCAGGAAATGTGGCTATCAGTACATCTATCTCTATATATAGCCAGACACCATAATCCCATAAGGGGTGGCCATTTGTCTTTGAGTTGGTGGTTTTACAGGGAGAGGCACTGATCCTATGCCAACACATTTGTTGACAAGTAGGGAACACGTGGGTTGGTTATGTGGGTACCACCCAGCATTGTAAATGGTTTCCTGGCTTACAGGAAACCATTATGCTTGTCACTCAGTGTAAAGCCACCTGAAAAGGAAAGTGGAGTAATAGAAAGTGACAGGAAAGGTGGGAGAAAGAAGAAGAGAGGTAGCATTAAAACTCAGTATGAGAGTCTAACTTGTATGAATAATATTACACATTTATTTTTCCCCCAAATGGCTTCCAGCATGTGTTGAGAAGTAATTTGCTGGTTTTAGTCCATGATTAAATTTCCAGTCTACAAAAAACAATAACTGCACTGTGACCAAGCTATGTATGCATCATGGTGTCATTTATTTTTATTTGGACAGTTGGAGATATATTTGTATTAATAGAGTATAATCATCATGACCAGGAGAAAGGCATTTTTTTGCTACTGTACTTTGTCATGCTTATCTATCTACTTGTCCATGCATTATCCAGTCTTAGTGCTCCATAAGGAGCATGGGGGCCAGGTGAGTCTATTTAAACCAGAAATTTTATGTGAGAGTGACCAGTCATTTTTCGCTGAAAGAAATGTAAACCCTTCTTAGTCACATCCAACTAAAGTACAGTATCATAATCTATTAGACACCAGGCAACAGTTTGGCCATATGGATATTGCCAAGTGTTCCAAATAATTTCTGGGGCAGCAAGAGGCCAGTTAC
Organism: Coenobita brevimanus; assembly: GCF_032717465.1. Taxonomy (NCBI): domain Eukaryota; kingdom Metazoa; phylum Arthropoda; class Malacostraca; order Decapoda; family Coenobitidae; genus Coenobita; species Coenobita brevimanus. The sequence continues at coordinate 7,575,711 of NC_136971.1, read as the reverse complement.
TATATTGGGTGGTAACCATATAACCACCCACCAGGTTTTGTTTATTAAAAAAAACACACACACACACACATACTGTATTATTCATGATAATCTGTGACAGTATCTGCATGAGATCAGTCAACTTCTCAAGTCTGGCTAAATTTGTTATTTGATTTCAGTGGTATGTGGTGGCAACCATCATCCACTCACTTAACGTGGTGCTGCTTACTTCTTCCTTAGGTGACTCTACAGTGAGTGACAAGCCTAGTGGTTTCCTGTAACCCAGAAAACCATTTATAATGTGGGTAGTAACTATATAACCTAATAATGGAGTCATGTGGCACAAACTGTGGTGTCTTAGGTAGGAACTAAACCTCCACATGCTTCCCCACACCTCACTGTGGCAGGGAACTGTCTACCAGAAGGGAACATTGGTTCACTTCATGGGATGATGCTCCATGGGGGATTGCTTGCCTTTGGTTGATGGGTCTTCTTGGCCAGACATAATGCAATTTCTTTGCTACTACTACTACAAGAAAGTACAGATTATACCACTTTCTGGTATTCAAATTTTTTGAGAGAGTTCCTGCAATCTTAATACTGTATTTTTATGCCTATGGGCAACTTTATACTCCCTCTTCTGTCTTTCTTTCCTTCATTGTTTTCTCTTCCTTCTGCCTGTGGGTGACTCTACACTGAGTGACAAGCCAAATGGTTTCCTGTACACCAGGAAACCATTTACTACGCTGGGTGGTAACCATATAACCAAATTTTGGCGCCTGGTGGTTTAGTGGGTATTTATTGCGCTCCATTCGGATTGAGCTGGTGAAGGTTTATATCCAAGGGGTGGTTGGGGTTGATTGCTCGTGTAATGCCACTTAGGGATGAGTGAGGCTGGTCACTCTCATCTTAAATGTCAGGACCAACTGCCTAGCCCCGGGCTCCTACGCTCCTCATGGGGCAATGTAGGATTGGATGATAGATAGATAGATAGATTTAAGTCTTGAAATATCTTTTTATGTATCTTCATCCACATCCCCTCTTCTTTCTGGCAAGATATTGGGCCAAGGACGTTTACCTATAAAAAGAAAAAAAGTTGGTTTGTTTTCATTTGATGGAATTGGCCCATTACCACAACTTGAATGCAGTCCAGCCTCGCTGTATGATTGGGTTGTGTCAAGTGACAACTGATTGTATGATGATGCCATTGCACTATGGGTTCAATGGGGATATATTTTTGGTCAAGGGTCACCCACCCTGAAAAGTCTAAAAACAAGTTTCCAGTTCACCTAAAGTAGTTCCTTAACTAGCCTGAGTTGTCACCATGAGTCTCCACCCTGAGGAAGGAAGCTGAAAACAGTCAGCTATGTATGTACACACAAAGAGGACAGGCTGGCACTGCCTGCATGCATATTATGCAAACATTTTATTACTTTCCACAGAAGGAGCTTAGGCAGTAAGGATATTTTTTCAGTTATTAAAAATGAGAATGAGGCAAAAATGGAAATGATAGAGCAGGAGTCAAAAGCAGGTGACTAGCTACGTACATAACACAAAGGAGAAAGACTGGCACCACCAGCATGTATATTTACTTAAATATGTTTTTGTGGTAGGTGGGGGCACTCACCATCCGCTCACTTGATGTAGTGCTGCTTTGGATGTCTGCCCTTTCCTCCCTTCCTTCCTCTTCTGTCTTTTTTCCCTAAATTCTTTCCACTTCCTTCTGCCTGCAGGTGACTACACTCCCTCTTCTGTCTGTCTTTCCTTCTTTCTTTCCCCTTCCTTTTGCCTATGGGTGACTCTACACTGAGTGACAAGCCAAATGGTTTCCTGTAAACAAGGAAACCATTTACTGTACTACACTGAGTGGTAACCATATACAGTAACCAAATTATGGCGCCTGGTGGTTTAGTTGGTAGTTAAGGCACTCCAATCAGATTGAGCCTGTGAAGGTTTATATGCAAGGGGTGGTTGGAGTTTATTGCTCACGTAATGTTACTCAGGGATGAGTGAGACTGGTCATTGTCATCTTAAATGTCAGGACCAACTTGCCTAGCCACGGGCTCCAATGCCTCTCGTGGGGAAACATAGGATTGGATGATGGATGGATGGATGGATTTTATTGTTGTCAACAGAAGAAACTACAGGCACTAACAGCATTTTGCTATTTATTATAATGAGTGAGATGAACAGATGGAAATGAGTAGAGCCAAAAGTTGGCAACTGGCTACATACTGTACGTAGTTAACGCAGAGGAGACAGGCTAGAGCTATAGTTCAGTAAATATTTCATTATTTTCCACAGAAGGAGTTACAGGCACTGAGAACATTTTGCTATTTATTAAAAGTTAGTTGCACACTTGCATTGCATTATTAAGATAGTGATAGTGGGCCAATGACTGTACATGCGAGAAGGTGATGTAGCACAATGCATGAAAGGAGAGACATGATCACTGCTGTGAGACATGTTACAGAGTGAGTGAGAAGCACAGGGACTTAAAGGAATGGCAGGAAGAAGGCAGCCTGCATGGATGACCCAGAGTGGGGTTCTGCACATGTAAACATCAGACAGTCATCTTGGCTCAGACGTATGACAGCTGGTTAGCATGATGCCACGTGGACACATAGGAGCCTCACTGAGAGGATCTTTCAGATCATGTAAGTGTAGATTCTTGAGCTGGCCAACCACCAAGAGGAAAGGGATTAAGGATCATTGTCAGATTGGAACAAACACTATAATGGAAATTAGTACAGTACTGTACTCCTTTTCTGTCTCCCTCCTACAATCCATGTGATCAAGGAAACCCACTGACTCAGTAAGCAACTGCCCCATGGGGTTATCCCATAGGTTTCTTACACCACTGACAATATGTCTGCATCATAGTACTGTGCAGTGCTCCCTTATGTATGTTGTGTTGTGTGGGTCTGTTTTACAAGCAGGGCACGTGTCATCTGCGATTCCACCCAACCCAAATCTTAGCTGGTGGCTGAGTAGGGCTGGGTGATGTCCTGATCAAAGCCTCGTTACAGATGTCAGGAGGGGGGTACCTTGTAATAAAGTGCTTTGATCAAGGTATTGTATTGCCCTGCATGTGAAGTGAGTATGTAGGTGTTCCTCCACTGCTAGTGTTGGGATATCTAGAGGTGAAGTGTTGCCATGGAAGGTTTGTGTGGTGATTGATTTATGTACAGGTACCTATGTGCCGTGTGTCTCTGGCATGTAATGACAGGGATGTTGCCTATTGGCACAGACAACTGCATAAAACTGCATCTCTTATAACAAGGTAGTCTCTAACAGGGAGGACTTTAGTCTTGGAGTGTAAGTGCACTATGGTTTTGATGCAGCCAGTAGTGATGCATAGGGGTTCTGTATGGTTTGCCAGATGTTGTAGTGAATATTAGATAAGATGGGAGCCCATGCCGGGAAAGTATAGGACATCACTGATCAAAGGTATTGTTTGCAGAGTAAATAGAGTATTTTTTTTGTTGAATCTTAATACTAAATCAAATAAAATGAAGTGGCAGTGGGAATTTGGGTTTAGTGTATTAATAAGTTGGGATTAGGTAATTTGTGGTATAGAAAGGTGCCCTGGTTAAACATAGCTTGTCTGAGTTGATGACTTTAACCCCTCCAACCTGCAGACATCCTTAAAAAATTTTCTCTTGCTGCCATTATATGGTTTTATTCAGTGAAGGGTAGAAGCACAACATAGCAAAGAGGTTAATGAAAGCTGTACCTAACTCCTGCAGCTTAAAAAAAATCTCAGTCTGAATAAAATTATCTGATGGTAGGAGCAATAAGATGAAATTGACGTCACTTGTGAAAAGTTTAATGTAGTGCACTCCAAGTTGAATGTCAGTCACATGGAGGGAAGAAGGGTGAACTTAATTGAAGACAACAGATACAGTACTGTGTGGCTGCAACACTGGATAAAAGAAGCTTCCCACAACCAACCAGCCAAGGACAAAGGAGAAATAAGCTTGTACAAAAGTCTGCCTGAGTGAGAATTGGTCAAACTGCTGGACTAAGTTTATTCTCCTCAAGTTCCTGTTCACCCATGTAGGACAAAGGGAGACCTGGATGTAAATCTGACTTTTGCAGGCCATCTAGTAGGGCAAGTTTGAGACTTTAGATTATCATGTGTCTGCCTTGATGACTATTGTGCAGTAAGTAAACAATTCTAAGCCTTAGTCATATTCTTCATCTAGACAACTTATGTCTGCTCGCCACCTTGTGGTGACCTCTCCATCTCCTCACTCCACGCCAATCAGACTTGTCAACCCCACACCACCCTGCCAATCCTTGTCCCTGCCATTCCTGCCCTGTACCAGCCTGTTTTCCTGCACCTGCACCTCTCCGATATCCGGTGTGCCCAACTAGTGGCTGACCTTTCTCCACCTCTAGTTCTTCCCAGGTGACTCCAAGTGCCTACTTGGTCCACAGAAAAGAGAGAATAATTTTGACACATCTTGAGAATAATTAATGCATATTGGAATTCCACTGGAGCTATGGCAAGAGGTAAGATGATCATGCTGCAGGCATATGGGGCACTGGTTCGCTTCCTGATCTCTGGCAACCAAGACGTCTTCCGTGACTGTGGGACCACAAACCTGACCACACTGACACCATTTACAGTGTACTGACGAAGAGCAGAGGAACTTGTGTGAGGGCCTCCCGATCTCATACTAACCTGATTGAGCAAAATAATGACTGAGGTGTCCGAGGATAGATCGCCTCGGAACACCGGTACACGGAGAAATCTTGAAGGAGGGAATATGTGGCGTGACAGAGGCACTGCCACTGAGACTGAGTGACCTGTGCCAATGGAATGATGTCCTTGAACATTACCTAATAAAAGGGATGGATGGTCTTATATATCTTGGCTTGCAGTAAATATTTGCCGTGATAAAATTTCAGACATTTCTGTTCTTTCCATATCCGTCCACCAGACATAAAGGTTAACGAGAACATAAAACTGCGAAACTATCTATCTATCTATTGCCAGACGCCTCAATCCCGTTTGGGGTGGCCACAAACAAATCGTCTCCAAGTCGTCCTGTCCCCCGCCATTTCACTGCCCTGCTCCCAACTCACACCCCCCTCTCTCATATACCTCTCCACCCCATCCCTCCATCTCATCCTCGGCCTCCCCCTCCCTCTTTCCCCCTCCACCTCACTCATATACACTCTCTTCGTCAGTCTTTCACTCTCCATCCTCTCCACATGACCAAACCACCTCAGTGTATTCCTCATAACGCTTCCTATCACATCCACATCCACACCACAAAGTTCCTTTATATCCTCATTCGTCAGCCTGTCTCTCCACGTGACTCCACAGGCTCCTCTTAAATAACTGCGAAACAATAAAATAAAAAAGGTCCAGGGAGAGCTCTATGAAACTGACATCTCTTTTTTCCCACTGCTTGTGACCCTCAATGTTCCAATCACAATGTGTCCAAGCATTGTAAAATAAGTGGATGTTTTTTGTTCGACATTTTTGCAGGTTTTTAGTCTTTGGTTCTTCGGAATTTACCACAAAAAAATAATACAATTACTCGGAGGGAAACATTTGTCGTTTTTGTGGTCATTACTTCTCGTGTTGTTTGAATCTCATTCATGGCCGCAGCTGCGACGGCGAGAAAGAGAGCAAGCTGGATATCCGGCCCTGATAAGAAAAGAGGAAATTAGTCATCTCTGTTTAAAGCACATCATCATCATCATCCATACCACTCAGTCTGCCCGCACCTACCGCACCTCCAACACACCCACCACCATGGTCAGTATCACTTTAATCCACGTGTTCTTCTGTTTTTGCTTCAGCCTGAGTTCTGTTCACATAGTGAAGTGCATAACCCCGTTAGTTCAGTGACATACTTTCATATTTTGTTCTTGCTGTCGGCAGATGATTTTAATAAAGTTAAAAAGATCTGCTATAGCGAAGGGGAGTTTTTTAAGGCTGTATCTAATCCCAACAGTGCGAAAAATCTCTCCTAAGCCGAATTATATCATCTGCAAATAGCAAAGAATAAAGTGGAAAATAAGCCATCGGTCTGAATGGGATAAAAATGAAATACTTATATACTTTTGTACTCACACCAAGCCCCTCTCCGACACACACACCACCTTGGGACGTGTGTGTTCTTACCTAATTGTATCTTTACAGGAATGAGTCAAGCTCGTATTGTCCCGTGTCTTAGACCATATTTATCGTACATATCCTTAAATTTGTGAATTGTTTTGGCACACACTATTTCATTCGGTAGTGCATTCCATTGATCAATTGCTCTGTTTGGGAAACTGAATTTCCTTACGTCTTTATCACCTCTCTTCTTATGCAGTTTTTTGCAGTGTCCTCTTGCTGATGCTTCTCCATATGTTAAGTAATCATTTATGTCTATTTTCTCCTTTCCTGATATGCAATTATATAGCATTATCATGTCACCTCTTTTCCTTCTCTCCTGTAGTGTTGGTAGATTCAGTTTATTTAGTCTTTCTTCATAGCTTAGGTCCCTTAAGCTTGGTATCCATCTTGTAGCGGCCCTTTGAACTTTTTCAATCTTGTCTATATGCTTTTTGAGATGAGGACTCCAGACTACTGATGCATATTCCAGGGTTGGTCTAATGAATGATGTTATTATCCTTTTTAGCATGTCTTCATTTATGTATGTGAATGCTATTCTCATATTTGCAAGCAGTGTATACATGTTCCGTACCTTCTCGCTGATGTGGTCAGCCGGAGATAGTCTGTTATTGATAATCACACCTAGGTCTTTCTCTCTTTCTGATGTGTATAGGGTTTTATTTCCTAACTTATAATCCCAATCAGGTCTTTTTCCACTTTTACCAAACTTGATTACATGACACTTGTCCACATTGAATTCCATTTGCCATGTACTACTCCATTCATGAAGTTTATTTAATTCTTCTTGTAGCTCCCTACAAGAGTCTGTGCTAGTAATTCTCCTTTGTATTTTTGCATCATCTGCAAACATATTCAGATAGCTCTCATTTCCAGTGTTACTGTTTATATCATTTATGTACACTAAAAACATGATTGGTGCCAGCACCGAACCCTGTGGTACTCCACTAGTCACTTCTTTCCATGATGAGTAGTTTCCTCTTAGTACTGTCCTCATTTCTCTTTTTATGAGAAAGTCTTGCATCCAACAAAACAGTTTGCCTCGAATTCCTCCTTGATGGTACAGCTTCCATAAAAGTCTTTGGTGTGGTACTGTGTCAAAAGCTTTCTTGAAATCTAAATAGATACTGTCCACCCATCCTTCCCTTTCCTGTACTGTGTTTGTTACTCTGTCATAGTAGCTCAACAGATTAGTAACACATGATTTTCCTTTTCTGAAACCAAACTGTCTTTCTGTTATCATACTGTGTTTTTCTAGATGATTTACCCAAGCTTTTCTTATAAGTTTTTCTAATACCTTGCTTACAACACTAGTCAGTGATACTGGTCGGCAGTTGAGAGGATTTTGTCTATTTCCTTTCTTGAATAAGGGGACTATATTTGCTTTTTTCCAAATATCAGGTAGTTTCCCTTGACTCAAAGATTTCTTGAAAATTAAAAATAATGGTTTACTTAACTCATTTGCACATTCTCGTAACACCCAACATGAAATTTCATCAGGACCACTTGCTTTTCCTCTGTCTAATCTACTTAACTCCTCTTGTATTACTTTTTCTGCTATTTGTATATCTGGTAGTATGTGTGGACATGCGTGTTCCACATAGTCCCTCTCAAAATTTTTTTCTTCTGTAAAAACTAATTGGAAATTCTTATTTAGTGCTTCACAAATATCTTTCTCTTGTGTATAAGTGATTCCCTCGTCCGTGATGGATTGTATTATATCTTTTACTTTGGTTTTGCTTCTGATATAGCTGTAAAACAGCTTTGGTTGATCACTACTTTTATTTATTATATCCTCCTCAAACTGTTTTTGGGCTTCCTCCTTATTCTTGTATAGTCGTTTCTTGCCTGTTTGTAATTATTATATGCCCTTTCACTATTGTGTCTTCTGTATCTATTCCACAACAAATCTCTTCTTTCTTTAGATTTTTTACATTCTGTATTGAACCATTTCTGTATTTTCTTATCTGCTTCTTTGTGCTGTGGGATGTAATTCTGGACTCCTCTTTCATAAAATTCACAAAAATTTTTATATACAGCATTTAAATCTTGTCCTCTAAGCTCATTTTCCCAATCAACTTCTAAGAAATACTTCTTTAGGTCTTGATAATTTCCCTTTTTATAGTTTAGTCTCTTTTTGTAACTGTCAGTGCTGTTTACTATGTCATATGCTATCCTGAAGTTATAATTTAGTACTGCATGATCGCTTTTGCCGAGTGGAGGGTGATATATTAAACTGTCAATGTCATTTTCTTGCCTAGTAAATATTAGATCTAGCACTGAAGGTACATCAAGTCCTCTTTTTCTAGTGGTTTCCCTCACATGTTGCGTTAAGAAAAACTCTTGTACGAGATCCAGGAGCTTTTGGTCCCAGCAGCTTTCTTGGCTATTTATATCTAGAGTATTCCAATTTATATTTGTACTGAAATCCCCAGTTAGTATAATTCTTTCCGATTTCTCTTCCATTTTATGTAGCAAGGATCTTATACTCTGAATTGTACTCTCTGCTAGGTCCTCATATTCGTCTCTTTCCCATGTGTTTGATTTGGGTGGCATATACAAATTGGCTACAATTACTTTACCTTCAGATGTGTCGATCTCTACTGCAATCAGTTCTACTTGTGATGGTATATCTAGGTTTATTTCCTTGACTTTTAGATTTTTCTTAGTTAATATTATAATTCCTCCTCCTTTTTTTAAATTTGTCTCTTCTCCATATATTGTATTCCTCTAAGTTTAGTATGTCATTGGATATCCTTGGTGTTAATTTTGTCTCAGTTAGGCATATTATTTGTGGTTCATTTTCTCTGACATAATCATTCACCTCTAGTAATTTAGATACCATTCCATCCACATTTGAGTACATCAACTTTATCATTTTGTTTATATACTTGTCATGACATGGTTCTACTAACTTCCTCCTTTTTCTTCCATCCTGTTTGTGTACCACTTTCGTACCTGCAATCCTATTACTTTGTAAAAAAATTTCTTCTTGTCCTCTTCTGATCTTCCCTCATTTTTTGTTTTCGCTTCCTCCCTTTTCTCTTTCAGTAATTCCAGTTCCTCTTGTGTTAGACATCTTTTTATCCATACATTTTTGAACTCCTCTTTTTCCATAAGATTCTTTGCATTTTTTAGTATCTCTTCCACAGTGTTTACACTCTGGAAAGTCACCTTTAGAGGTCTTGTCTTGCTTTTCTCGTATTTCCCTAACCTTTTGTGTTCCTCTATGTCTTTACTACAGATTTCCTCTGATACTTCTTTCAGTAAGTTCATTACATTTGCCATCTCCTTTTTGTCTCTAGTGATTTTGTTTTTAATTTCTTCCTCTTCTATACCAGTGATTACTATTGATTTATTTATTTCTACTGAATCTCTGAGTAACTTTGGATTGTTTTGGATTATTCTTTTCACTTCCTTTTTAATGCTTTTTTCCTCCACCCTTGTTTCCAAGTCTTTCTTTACTTTCACCATTTCAGCATACGTGATTTCTACATCATTTTTGTAGCTTTGCACAGCTTCATTCACCTGTGTTATCTTCTCCTCAATATCACTGCTCTGGTCCATAAGACTGCTTGCTTGTCTAATTGTCTCTGTGTCATTTTTTAACTCTTCCATAACACTCTCGTGATTAAATACTGTACTTCCCATTTCACTCACTTTCTTCCTAAGGGTATTCAATTCCACTGTTAGTTCACTGATGGTTGTGTCTTTCTTATTGGCCTCCTTTCCCAGTTTATCTATCTCTTCCTTTTGCAAGTGCATTTGCTTCTTTATTTCATCAATTTCATTTTTGAAAGCCATTTCTAGATTGTGTACACGTTCAACCAGTCTATTGTGAGTCTCCACTTCAACTAGTTCTTGGTAGAAATCGTCATTTTGCTTTTTACTTTTATCCCTTTTCTTTTCCAAATTTGTTTTACTGAAGTATGTATCCATTTTGTAATACTAAATGAACAGAGTATGTACTTACAGTGTGCACGCTTTCCCGGTCTTTCTGTAGTATAAACAAACCCAGCTGACTCAACGCAACGTGGTTCTTTGTTGTTTCAACCAGTCTTATTTAAACTTATTATTTCTTTTCCTTTTAATAATGAAAAATCATTTAGTCTAACCTGGTACAGAGCTTGACTCATTCAAAGATACTTAGTTTGAGACTTCTCATGGTAAAGAGGCTGATTATTACTTGGCTCAGCACCTGTAACCATGATTTCGTTTGGTTTGATGGCTTACGGTTTGTTTTGTATACTTTCATCCCATCACTATGTCCTTTTCATCTAACCCGTTCTGTTGGAATGTTTTTGGTAAATAAAGTCTGTAGGTTGCAAGGACAAGGTGAAAGAAAAGGGGGGGGGGAGGAGACCATTTTAATGTAGGCGTTGATTTCGACTCTAGTAGAGAAATGAATAACGGGTAAATAAATAGATAAATAAAGAACTCTACGACTAACTCATTGGAAGGATGTTGACCTCCTTGGTACAATGACACCGTTTTTACTTTATTCTTGCTGCCTCCAGACGAATTCTCTCAGCACTAGGGAAACTTTTGGAATTGTGGGGGCCAACCTTCATTAACCCCTTGAGTATAAATGACGTCTTCTCCATGTTGACTTTACTCTCCCTAGATGGTTTTTTTTTCGGGCCATGGGGGATTTTTCGAGAAGGATCGGTTTGGTATAGCCTTCCTGAACCTTTGCATCTCCTAAGCAAAATAAAACGATCCGGTAGCAGCAAGAATAAAATAAATATGACATCTCCTAGATGAAAAAATGAATCCTTTCCCTCCATATAAGATGACTCCCTTAAGCTGAATAAAATCGTCTGGAGGTACCAAGAATACTGTTAGACTTCATCATACTCAAAGGATAATTGTTTTGTGGAAGGATTTTGTTTCGTTTTTTTGTCTCCGCAGTGAGTGATGTAATGACCACAGGCATCATGACGTGATCTAAAACGCACACACACACACACACACACACACACACACACACACACACACATCTGCTTGGAACTTTTCATGAATCACTCGTCCGTCTCCCATGCATTAATGAAAAACAATCACTTTCACTCAGGGTGAAACATATGAAGCTGGGGATGTGATGATGATGATGAAAAATTTATTATTAGAAAATCTTTAACTCGCAGACTTTGGGGAGGTTGTTGGTGGCGAGTACAGTCTTCTGTCGTTAGCATGGATAAGGACACATAGCTAGGATTTTGAAAACGGGGCGGCCAATTAAATTACGGAATGGCCTGAGAGCTCTTTCGGGGGTATGGGTAAATTCTTCTGGAAATTTGGAGTGGCTGCTGGGTTGTGCAGGCATTTTTCAGGGTTGGCCAGTGCCATCCCGGCCACCTATGTGACTACGCCTCATACACAGAAACCTTGAAATTAATTACTCCGAAAATTTTCAGACTGGAACATGGCGAAGACTGGCGGTGGCGATGATGAAGATGATGGTGGTGATGGCGGCGGCGGTGGTGGTGTCGGGTAAGGACTGTACGGCAGCGAGGGGACAATGTCGTCTGCATACACAGCGCTACCAACTAGACCAAGGCACCACCCACACCTCGCTGAATATCTCATGTTATTGTCACGAACCAGAGGTTAGGAACAGTCGCTGGGCCTGCCACACAACTTGAACGCTAAGTCGTGACTGGATGAAATCTGATAAGCCTTAGATGAGGCAGGAAAGCCTACCTGGGTGCCTGTAGCGTGTTCTAGGTTAGCCTGACAAAGATCTCTAACCTCTGTCAATTCAGGTGATGGCCAGGTGTAGTCAGACTGGGGGATTAAGTTGACTAGTAACCAAAGAGACTCATCCTTACCTAATGACTGTGGCTCATCGAATTTCATGCAACCACGACTTCATTATTCAAGTTGCAAGTGACCTAGTTACGTCTAGTGAAAACAAACTGATCATAGTGCAGTATAGTTATCGTTATAATTACTGTTATTATTCATTTGTTTATTTATTTATCTGTTTATATTGCAATTAACAGATTCAACCCAGGAGCTTGCTTCATTTTATATTATTGTTATTTTCAGACTTTATTCAGCTTAACGAATGACCTCTCGGAGCGAAGGGGTTAATGAAGGTTTTCATTGTTCACCATATCTAAATAAGCTCGATTGGAATCAGCAAGAACCAAATTTAAGTAGATGTCGTCGTTGTGAAAAAGTTGACTGGGCTCAGAGAAACAATAGTAAACCTGCCACCCCTTCAGCCCGAGGTTGTATTTCTCTCTCTCTCTCTCTCTCTCTCTCTCTCTCTCTCAGCTTATGGGAGACATTTCGAACAGGAAGGGTTAAATACAAGCTTCACTAACTCCTTCCCTACGAGACGTCTTTTTTAAGCTGAATAAAATGGCCTGCAAGCAACAAGAATAAACAAAAAGAAATAAATGTCATGGGTGTAAAAGTGAATTTACAACACTAGGTGATTCCCAGAACATTCTTGCTCAATCCACTTTTCCCACTGTCTACTACCTCTCCCTCCTCACAGGAAGTCCATCTGGGTAGGTAGCTTTCTCCAATCTCTCTCTCTCTCTCTCTCTCTCTCTCTCATAGTGAAGGGGTAAACAGCCTCCACTAACCAACTAACCGAATAACTTCACTACGAGGCATCTCTTCTGGTAAATAAAGTCTGTAGGTTGCAAGGACAAGGTGAAAAAAAAAAAAAAAAAAAAAAAAGATCGTCAGGCCTTTGCTACCTGGACTGAAATATTAAAAACGAGGCCATGGGAAGGCTGAGGGGGACGTCTTAACACATTCCGGCTTCTATGATTCACCCTTGTCTGCATAAACTGTCTGGAGTTGACCTAAAGAGGAGAGTAAGTTGTGGCTGACGTGACATGAGAGGGTTAAAACAGAGGCCTTTCCTAATGTGAATAAAATCGTCTGAAAATTCAGTAATAATACCTCATGGGGCTACATAGGATTGGATGATGAATGGATGGATAACAATAAACTCTTGGGACACAGGGGGTTTTCTATGGACCAGTAAAGCCGCGGACATAAATAACGATACACTTAATAAGTATAAGTAGGCTAATGAGACTGAGCGATGACTTTCGAAACCTACTGTAGATATGCAATCTGAGGAACCTAACATTATTTATTTATTTATTTTTTTTCAGAATACAGTGTGAGTTTACAATTGTTTATATAAATAGCAGAACTTCAATACAGGGTGGTCCTTAAACAGAGCGGCACTTGCAACTCACCTCGCGATATCCTATGTGTTGCGGGGACGGCTCAGTCTTCTGGTATGGGCGTGGAAGATGAATAAATGTTGTAGGATAGACATACAATATCACCTTGGGCAAAGGAAGAAGTGTTATATAAGGACCACCGTCTATTGCCCGAAATTTTATGGCAACACTTCAGGTCGGTAGCCGTCTGATCTGTTACCTTATGGGCTCGGGTTCTATTCCTTGTTGGGTAACCTAGGGGAAAAACAATAATGATTACCCTTTCACTGCAGGACGTATATAGCAGACTAGAGGAGGTTGCCAAGTCGCGGTGCTCTTGGGTGCCTTACACTGATGACCTTAAGGTGAATGTCTCTGCCGTGCACATCGTTGGCTGCAGCGTTGAAGAAGAGGTGAGGCAGATAGAAGGGTAGATAGGTAGACGGATAAAGGGAAGGAGAGAAAGAAGGGAGGGAAAGAGAAGAGACTGACCTTATCATGGCGACTTGAAGGTCACCTTTTTTGGAATTTATCATTATTATTATTATTGTCGTTATTACAGTATTATTATAATATTATTGTTATTATATTTGAACCTGCAGCTTCAGGCAATGGCATAGAGTAAATGGTCATCTCATTTTGTTAATAAATATCTCGACGGGAATGTCAAGGAGATAATAACAAACAATTAATATTACCCCAACCAGCCCTTGCCCTCAGCGGTGCTGAAGCTGGCGCGGAGGACGGAGCACCTGGAGATACACGTGAAGGACTCTCCCAGGCTGAGGTTGTCTCCCTTCCACCCTGCCAACACCTTGTCCTCCCTCAGCGTCACCTTCATTAATAGGTCGGTGTTTTGTGTGTGTGTGTGTGTGTGTGTGTGTGTGTGTGTGTGTGTGTGTGAAGGAGGGGGGGAAGTTTTGGTCATAGGTGTTGTCGATGGGCTACTACTACTGCTACTACTACTTTTATTATTATTATTATTATTGTTATTATTATTATTATTATTATTTATTATTATTATTATTATTCTGTTGTTATTATTATTATTATTATTATTATTATTGCCGAATGACAAAGACACAGGAAAACACACACACACACACACACACACACACACACACACACACACACACACCTATTTGTTTGTTTTTTATTATCTCGTTTCATCCGTTCATGTTTGCCATTTCCTGCTCTCTCTCTCTCTCTCTCTCTCTCTTAGTGCCGGAGCCTCGTTGTGGGGACCAGCCTAGAAAGGCCTCTGTCACTGAGTTACTGTGGGACTGCTTTGAAATTAGCCCTTTAAAGCCCCCTATAGAGCCTCAGAGGTAGCCACAGGGACCTTCCTAAAACCCTTCCCAAATTACCCTTAGAAGTACAGTCTTTAAAGTCCTGAGAAGGAAAAAAAAGTACTTCAACTCTTCCTTCCACTTCCTCGTCTCTCCGCAGCAACGTAAGCGGCATTCCTGAGGGGGTGGTGGCCGGAGCGAGGGCGGTGAGGGTGGCGGTGGAGGGGGGCACGGTGGGGGTGGTGGAGGCGAGGGCATTCTACTTCCCCACAGACGTCCACGTTAATATATCCTTCACCAACACACACATACTGACGCTTAAAATGGTGGGTATACGGTGATGTAAGTAAGAATTGATACGAAGACAGATAGACACTAGATAGGCAGATAGATAGATAAATAGGTAGATAAGTAAAGAGGATGCATAGTTGTGCAGACAGTTGTGTGGGTAGGTTGGTAGGCTGCCAGACAGATAAACAGATAGATGGATAGACGATTAAATAGATAAAGCTACTATAATTGCTAGTAAGCTTACATTTTCTTCAGTTAGTGCAGCATCTCTTCCTGATGCGCACGTTTTCTTCATAGCACTTCTTCGTGACTAGCGTTATTTTCTAACGTTTATCTATTGTTATAACTAGCATTCAAAATGGAGAGATGGCAGTTTTAGGCCAAGTTAGAGTAAAAGGAGTATAGTTAAAGTGAATATTATAGATAGCGTCGATATCAATAATTCTCCCCCCTCCCAGGCAGCGTTCGAACTACCCCCCAGCGCCTCCCTGCTGCTCTCCGGGGGTCAGGTGCTGGGGTGGGAGAGGTCAGGCTACTCCGGGGGTGGGGCGCTGGTGATGGAAGGGATGAGCATAGGAAAGCTACTGACCTCTGCCATCAATATACGTAGCCTCCACACCCTCACCATTACCAATTGCACCATGGCGCATCTCTATCACGGGGCACTGGCTTATACTACCACACGCCATGGGTAAGAGATGTTTAGTTCTGGATTTAATTTACACGCTTCCGAGATGCAGTTCATTTCTCTCTCTCTCTGTTCTCATTCTCAAACGTATGCATTATAAGTCCATAGTCGCAGCCGCCCGACCATAAAAGGCGCATACACCATGAAATTATCCTTGCAAAAACTTTGAATTTCAAGTTCAGTTTTCATCAACCATGACCAGGTGTACACACTTCCAGGTGAATAATGTATATGTGGGAGTGGGGAGGGTTGGGGGACGAAGCCTCCCCAGCTAGGTTTTTACGCCCGTTCCAGTAGGCAACTGCACAATAGTGTCTTGTCGGGAAGCTTTGGCTAAGGTAGTTCCTGTACACCCTATCAGTATCATTATGAAGCTAGTGACAATTTAGAAGTAAAATAGGTATGAAACAAAGATACTTGACAGCTGTAGGTGGAATTATACCTTTTATTGGAAATGCATGAATGATTATAGACTAAGCTGATTTTCTTGACCGAGTCTGTCATGATGTTCTGCAGCACAACTGTCCAGATACTTCGATAAAATATGAAACTCAGGTAAAGCTCTGTGCACATTAGCACGAAGAACCGTCAATTACCACGCAAAACTCGTAATGGGTCTGTTTTCTCGGAGATCCATGAATTAACATACGATCAGTTTCCTGTCGTAATTGATTGTTGTTTTCGAAGGGTCAGCAAGGATGATGAAAGAAAAATCCCATGTCTATTATCCTTCCCACGACATCTTACTTACGAGAGGCAATAGGTTTGCTTGTGCATTTCGGCCAGACACTGGCATCCAGTTAGATTTATGTAATCACGCCGTAAAATACCAGAGTAGTGAAAAGATAAGCTTTATTAATCGCATTTACCGAAAAATGTATGAACTGAATATTGTTGATAATAATTATACAGAAAGGATTTGTTCAAACTCGACCCGACGATCTGAAAACCCGAACACGATGACGCCATGAAGAAATTGACATGAAATAAATAAACAAGGCACCTGTGTACTTTCGTGCTGTTAGGCATGAACCACAACGTTTTCGAATTATTTTTGTGGTAGCATGGACGTTAATTTGAGTTGGAATAATACAAATGAAATACTTAAATGATGAATAGGCATCTTGTAAATATCCCACGCCACAGTCGAACTGTCAGACGAACACATCGGGCAGCCGCAGGACGCCGAAGGCCGCGTGGGAGGAAGGGTAATTGGTGAGTGCGGCTGCTTTTTTTCATAGTTTATCTTATTTACAGCCAGTTTCATGATTAAGTTACTGTTTTGGAATAGCGGTAAGAGTGGTGAAGGGTTGGCCCATTATGAAATCACGCTAGGAGCTGAAGATTCGATTGTATGTGACGAGAAAAGGGAAGTTTGCGTTGACTTGTTCAGTACCATGTGCGTAGCAGCGCATACGTTTGATCAGTGGACATGTTTATACATATTTATGGATCGGAAGTCACACATATTCAGGCGAGAGTATGCCAGCAGTCAAATGTAATCGTCAGTAGAACTTCTGGTAATTTTGGCCTGATTCTTTGGATTTATTTGAGATGGTCATTCTATAAAAAAGGTCCAGTAGCTGTGGTAATCCAGACAACCTGTGAAAGCCTCATTTCAGTAGGCAATATGGAAAGACCGCACCCGTTTGGTAAAGAATTACTGAGATGCTTTAGGCATTTTGAAAGATTTTTAGAAATCAACTTACGTTGCGTAGGCTAGTGGTACGGTACGTAGCATTTGAGAAGATCAAGAAGCAGGCGGTCACGTCAGTCATGCAAAGTTTTATCAGAAATTATCGACCTTCATGTAACTTTGGTTAGTTAATGATTTCGTACACAGTTCACTGCATGCCCTGCCAAATCAGAACAAGCAAACGAAGAAGTAACAGATTTTGTGGTAGAACGGTTAGGTTAGATCCAGAAAAATACAGTATACTGCACAACCTGGGGGGTGTATTGGCAACTAGTAAAAATTTACCGAACTGTTGCCACAGTAATGGCCTGTAATCGTTATAGTTCATCACAAGGCTTTAAACCAAGCATCATTACAAAGTTTTCCCGTCAACAAGGATCACTAATGCCGCTACTGTAGTATATGCTGTAATATATGTACTTGTCCTAAGTAGTTGACAATTGCAGTACCACGATACATTGCGCAGACGTATTCAGCAATATTTTTAGGTTTATGCATGTACTGTACTACAGTTAAGCAGTGTAGAGGATGTTGTGCTGGAAATACTGTTGCGACATAATATGGAGTGGTGACAATTAAGTGTTAGATACGCGGTATACTTTCTGAATTACACCCAACCTACAGACACCGAAAATAATATGTTGGTACTGATCTAAGGCAGTTCAAAACAGTTTCTCTTCTATAAGCATTCGTCGCAAATACTTTATGTAATATGTGGGGCAGGTCCAGAGAGATGTTCTGCGAGTTGCTACTGTATCTCCGTCTATTATTGCATCCACGTTAAAATGAACTAACTTAACCATGGTTAATTTAGCCTAACAACGTAACAACATAACCTAACAACTAAAGCTAACCATACCTAACCTACCTGAACTTAACCATATTTAACATAAACTAACCTATCTTAATTTTAACGTAAATGCCATAACGGACGCAGCTATAAGATAAGGACAGCCTCCTCCCCCCCACACACCTTATTCAGTACGGTAAATAAAGCACATTTGCTACGGATGTGTACAGAAGTGAACTTGCTTAAAAATTCATAAATTGTGAACATACCAATTTGTTAGTATTTCCGAAATAATACTACTTGGGCCAGCACAAACATGCCCACTGGTTTAATGTAAAATTTGCCCAGTTTTAAAGATGGAGTAATGTGAAATTATAGACGGGGGGAAATGATGCCGGACGGAAAACTCTTTACGATTTTGTGGACATGATGAATTATGAATTTAGGCATCCAGGTGTGCGATTCTGGAACATATTTTTTTGCGGGAAAGGGAAGGGAGAGTGTCGGGTCTTTCCACATGTCTCCTGTTACTTACAAAACAGTTTGTTAGTTTAGATAGGAAAATCATCTTGGATTTTTTTTTTTTTTTTGTAGGAAGATACACGAGAGCAGAGTGCAAAATCATACCGTTTCTAGTTCTTAAAAAGATAAAAAATAAAAAAATAAATAAAAATCTCTAAGTTACGACAAGTTTAGATTATTATTATTTTTTTTTTTTGTAGGAAGATACACGAGAGCAGAGTGCAAAATCATACCGTGTTTCTAGTTCTTAAAAAAATAAAAAAAATAAAAAAAAATAAAAATCTAAGTTACGACAAGGAATCGGTCGGAAATGTGCTTGAGAATCCCACACCAGACATTTAAATGCTTCCCCCGTATGCCACATACGTCTTCCTGTCAACTATTTCAGGTCGAAAGCTCCAGAAAGTTGTTTTGCATGGGAACGAACAAAAAGCAAAAATTGGTAGAAACGTAAATTGTGAGCGATTTCAACAGTTTACAGTGTACTACAGCCACGAAAACTGAGTAGGCTACCTATAAATACTGTATACAAGTATAACTGTTACCGTACTTGATTTGCATGTTATGTGGGGTTAGTTTACACCAGGTTAAGATATTTTATAAAAGTTTTAATGAAACCAGGAAAGTATTATTTTTATAAAACATGAAATTGGCTGTGAAGATGAAAGGGAACAAGCATTAGGTTTTGTCTGCCTGTTATGTATTATCCGAACAATCATTAGTCTTTGCATCTAATGTTCGTGTTTTCCAGTATGTCTTTCTAGGTTTTATATATATATATATATATATATATATACACACACACACACACATATACACGCGCGCGCGCGCGCGAATTTTAGCACGTTTTCGCCCTGAATCCTGATTTTTTATTAAATTAAGCACAATTATTTGACTGGCTTTGGTATTTCGTCGCACCGCTTACCGGCCTTGGTTGCCGGGTCTGCTTGCTGGTCAGACCGGGGTTAAGCAAACCGGGGTTAAGCAACAATAACAGCAACAGTACTATGATGCACAGACAGCCCCCTAAAATTGTCTAGTAGTAGTAAAGATAAATTATTTGGCGTCCTTGGACAAAAGTTATTAATATCGACATAGTTTGCATCAAGTAACACACAAAAAGATACTAAGGCTTGAAGTTAATAAGCATACCCTGGAGTGGGTAAGATAGTTTCGAAATATAAGGCAACGAGAATATGGCTTCTGGACAGCATGAGGAAACCATATTAGAATATACTCAGTGATTCAGAGTTAGATTATGAGCTTAGCGAACGGTGTAGCTTCATGACAACAGGCTCTTTGGATTAGTTGGTTTGCTTATGACTTTGTTAGGTCATTGTCAGTTCGGCCTGTTAGCTCAGTTGGTTAGAGCGCCGTGCTAATAACGCGGATGTCGTGGGTTCGATCCCCATACGGGCCAAAGGTGGGAACTACCAACAAGTGGTTCATTTTGATTACATAGGGATAGCCAAGCATGACGTGTGATGTTAGAAGAGCAGCATTGCTATCACCTTGTTGAAGTCGGGTGGTTGGCAGAAAAATAGGATGGAGTTTGAGAGGAGGGTTGAAATTAAGTTACTGTTAACGTTCTTTTAATTTTCCGTGTCCCAGGAACAACCCAAAAGTACACGTTATGAGAAATCAGGGACCTTATACCAGGTGGCGTAGGAGGTTTCTTGGTATCTCTTCACGAGTGATTTATTTTGCTCACAACATAATATTCTCGTATGTTATTTCGTTTAGATATTGACTGTACATCAGTGACATGAAATGTTATTAGGGTGTAATGTACACAATTAATAGCAAAGGAAGAGGCTGTAACAAATTATTCAGTCACCAATAACACGGAACTGGATTTCAGTGATGAGTTAAGGTATAACTGGTCCGTTTTCACTAAGCACTCTCATGACAGCTGGTATTTCTACCGTCTTTTTCCCCGCTCTTGTAATGGCAGGAACAGGATGATATATATTGAGTTAACGGCGCCGTGAATTGGTCGTAAGGAGGAATGGGATGTTTTCTGTTACTGCATTTTGAGAATAACAGGAATTAGCAGTCACTGTTAAAGGGCTTTGGAACTTCACCAGATATTCATTGTAGTGAGTTTCTGTGAATTCTCGCTTACTGATTTACTAATTTCTGTAATGATCGATAATCAAAACCGTATATAAAAATAGTATATACTTGAAACTCAGTTTTCATAGACTACAGACTTGGAAAAAAAAAATGTTTATAAGACATTATTGCAGTGCTCTGTACACAGTTTATTACACAAAATACCAAATGTATCATGCTTCTGTCGTTTGCCTGCTGCGTTACTCGTGGAGAGGAAGCCCTAACAATCTTTAAGGAATGGAAGCTGGTTGAGATATATATATATATATATATATATATATATATATATATATATATATATATATATATATATATTTAATCCAGATTTTCCAGAGCCGAACTTGTTTGCTGTAATTGACCCGTTGCAATGTTGATTTCAGCATATGCTCTGCAACTATTGTACCGTAAGTTAACCATAGATGCCTCTGTGTGAAGTAAGGGACAAAAATGGGATAACAATTGTTTTTTTTTTTTTTTCCTTGGATTCTGATTCCAGCGCTGGTGCCAACCCCCAGAATCATTATTAGTTCTTATTAGCTGTCGAAAGCCATGCCAGTGACTCACTAACCACGCACTGCTGGTAAACCAGGCGTGGTTCATTTAATCTTTATTTATTATTTATGTATTGTCCGACTGTGATTATCTGGTCTGCAGAAGGCAGGTCTGATGTGTCGCTTAGGTAGGTAGGGAAGATCTAATGAACCTTTCCGCAGCTTTCTGCACAAGATTGTATACGTGGCATTGTTTCACGTAAGCTATTGCTAGGCCAGTGTCTTGTAGGTACTTTATGCCAGACAGCCATGCAAGTGAACAGCAGGAAACTTCTCCATATGGGAACTTCAGAATCCATTATGACCTGTTCAACTTTTGTCAGGTGCAAGTAGCAGCTTGATAGCCTGAAACACTTCCATAATCTTATCGACGATGTGCACTCAGTATTGCAAAGGCCTCTGACACCCATTTAACAACGCCTTGAGACTTTATGAACAGGTGAACCGGGAGTTGATATAATGGTTGTCACACTAATTTCAGAGCCCATCAGTTTATCACTGTCTCGTAGAACTCGGCAGGTAAAATTACTAATTGGTGGCCATGACTATGGGGCGTGCTATATTCATTGCTTATTTTGATGTCTTTCGATAAAGTCAGGGTGCTGTGACAAATAAGGCGATAGGGGCGGGGGAGGGGAATCAAAACATAGTATGAGTTAGCAGTTTGAACTGAATTGCCTTTCAGTGAAATATACTTGTGACGTAACGTGTTGGTGACGGAAATGGATATGGTGGCAAATCGGGCTGGTGACGAAACTGGCTTTTGGTTACGAATCCGGCTGGTAACGAAATGGGTGTACCCTGGAAGATCCAGCTGATGAACACACGAAAGAGATTAAATAGGAGGAGAATGTGGAGACTGGATGTGAGGAGTGCATGTTTAGACAAGGATAACTGGAGGATCTTGTGCCATGTGGCCACTCTGGAGGGAGCTCCTGGGTGGAACGATGCATCAGAGCAAAAAGAAAAGTAATAGTTAAAAAAAAAAAAAAATAGGCTACATCTATAATTATGACCCTTATATTTAGCTTGAGATTCCTGACCATGTCAGTAGTGGCTACTCAAAAAAAAAAAAAAAAAAAAAAAAACTAACATATCGTCTTCATTTATTTTCTGTTCAAATACGACATTGTCCATATATATATATATATATATATATATACACGCACACTATATTGCTTAAATAATGATTTCAGTGTCATACAGGTACTAGATTGATCAGCACAGGAAATCTACTTTTGTGAATAATAGTATAACGTAGCACACCGTATGTATTCACATATTTTCGTGTTAGTGATGCATAGCATACTGTAATGAGTTCACGGCCAGGCACTGGGGGGAACAAAACCCCCCATTGACCCCCACTAAAAGTTTAGGGGGGCAAATTCCCTCACCTCCACTTCCGGCGCCCTTGTAGATGCGGCCATTATTAGCTCTTTCAGAACACTGTATCTTTCCATAATCCAGTAAAATTGAATGGAGATAGCAAGAATAAAGTTAAAAATGTGTCGTCAGATTGAAGGGGTTTATTGTCGACCAGCACCGCTACGGATGCTTGACGGGACGGCAGCCTATTATTTGTACTTCTTTATTTGTTTATTTACTTTTATTTACATATAAAAATGCACACTCGCTTTTCCGTCCGTGTTTTAGTTCGAAAGCAGGATGATTTTTCAGGCTTCCATTTTATCCAGATATTCGCGTCATTTGGGGATTTCCATTCAACAATATGCCTTACACAACACATGGGAAATATTTGGCTAGTATTATAAATGTCCGTATGGGCTGGGATAAAGCAACTTTCAGTATCTGTTGGGCGGCTACTTTCATTTAACCCTTTCACTCCAGTGGTGCTGAAGAGGGATAGTTTCCTGTGGTGGCACTGGTTATATAAGTGTCCCTCACCTCCTCCCTATCTTTCTGAAAGGAAGATGGATTTTAACAAATAGAAGTGATTGTCTGTACCCGTATAACTGACGAATAGTAAATATTGCACAGTTGCCCTATGTAGTATAGGTTATTGTCAGTAGCTCCTCAGGTGATTTTAAGCTTCCATTATATGGTATGTGGGGATCCCTCCGTCTTCATTTGATGAGCTTCCTTTAGGTGGCTGTACTGAGTGACAAGCCAGATTTTTCCTGTAACTCGGGAAACCACATTAGATTGGGCCGGGTAGTCTGGTGAGCTAAGGCGTCCAAGTCAGACGGGACCCAATAGTCTGTCTGAGGAATGGTTGTGGTTTACTGATCAAGTACGGTAATGCCACTGAAGGGCAGGCGGAACTGGACACCCTTGCCTTAAATGTTGGATTAAGTAGATTAACTCCGGGCCTCAGCGTTCCTGCAAAAGTGGCCTAGATGGCAGAAAGCTAGGTACTTCGTGTTCTCCTCTGTGGGCATCTTGGTAATCAAAATGAACCCCTGTCGGTAGTTTCCACCTGTGGCCCGTATTCGTGTTCTCCTCTGTGGGCATCTTGGTAATCAAAATGAACCCCTGTCGGTAGTTCCCACCTGTGGCCCGTATGGGGATCGAACCCACGACATCCGCGTTATTAGCACGGCGCTCTAACCAACTGAGCTAACAGGCCAGCATTTCTTACGGTTTTACCTTCTTTTCTTTGACTTAACCCTCATGGTCGCCTCCAGCGTTTTTGTTCCTGCAAAAAACAGACGATTTTATGCAGCTAAGTGTTAGTTACCATTAACCCTGTCATTGCCAGGACAATTCTGATATTCTTTTCCAGCTAATGCTAGACGGCTTTGCCCAGCCATGTGAACAGTAGGACACTGAGTGTTTTTTCCTGTTTGTCGGAATTTATTTAGCAAAGGAGGGCTCCCTGTATAAATATATAATTTCAGCCAATAATCGGATGCGATAAGTGTTTCTACATTCTGTGGCGGATTTGGGAGCACGCCATTCTCCTTGACGTTTCCGTTTCAGATGCTTCATTTCGTACAGTATTTAGCAAGTAAGGGTGGGGGGCGGAGGGAGAGATTCTCCGCCTCTATAGCTCCATATGTACACGTTATGACGAGTTAACCTAATCCAACCTAACCTAAACTAATCTAATGCGACAAACGTTGATGCGATAGTGAACGGTGGCAGTCGCTGTAGAATCCCCACCACATACTTGCCAAAAAAGTAAAGCAAGTACGAGATTAAGATTCCCCTCACTCCCCCAGTAGTTCGGTCAGACACGGTCGAAAAATACATTATAAATCGTTGGTAGATGAGGAGGAAAACTTCATATATAACGAAAATCTCCTAACGAAAACAAACAAACAAAAGAGAGAGAGCAGCAGTATCATAGAATTAGCTATATTCGTGAGTTGGTTTAAAAAGAGGGGTATAATTGTGTTAATAACGTGGATGTCTTGGGGTTCAGTCGTCACACAAGCCACAAATGAGGCATGTCGGTGGATGGAGGTTAAGTTTGGTTACCTGTAGGATGTCTAATCTTTCGTTTTCATCTGACGGAACGAGGCCACTCCCGTGACAGAAGTTCCTCGTTGTGGCTACATGAATTTTGTTGAACTTAGTTATGAGGTAGGAATGAGTCTCCTTGATTGCTGGTTTGAAGGATCCTCAAACTTGACTATATTCAGCCATCAACCAAGCTGAAAGGGGGTTTAGTAACGCAGGTTAAAGGTACTGTAGTAAGAACGACATCGAGGGAAGTAACATTCATAGGTGGAAGAACCACATGAAGAAAACTGTTCGTTGCAGAGGTATGACAACTTTTGCCCGACTTGGTCTTCTAAATTTGAAGTATGTGTATAATGCGGGACCCTCTCGGAACAAAGATGTCCGTCAGTCACTCTGACGTTTTTCGGATGATAGGCTAGTGAAGTTAAAAGGTCCTGAAGCTCCTGCACCTATACTCCATTTCACCGAGTCTGGCACCATCAGTGATGTCCTCAACACCTATAACGTTGATAAAGGTCCTCAGAACTGGATATACCTTTCTATATTGCCTTTATATATTGGTTCTCAAGATAAAACATAGAGGTTTACCTAGTGCTGAGGATTTACATCAACACTGCATGCGTTGAGGACATCACCGATGGTGCCAAACTTGATGAAATAGAGTATAGTACAGCATCTTGTTTTAACTTACGACCAAAATGAACTTCCTGTCGGAAGTTCCCACCTGTGGCCCGTATGGGGATCGAACCCACGACATCCGCGTTATTAGCACGGCGCTCTAACCAACTGAGCTAACAGGCCAATGAAATCTTATGGATTCCCGATTTTCCTTTAAGGTTTCGATTGACCTTTTCGCGTGTCCAGTACCTTTTAATTATTACTTAAATTTATTGTAGTAGTTAGATGTAGACATCATTGACTACGGTACTTCATTTCGGAACATCTTCCTTAAATAAGATCATCTTGAGGTTACCCAGCTAAACTAGCGAAGACGTCGTCGTATTGAAGGGGTGAATTCTTGGAGGTCGGGTCGCTTGTCCCAGCTGAACATAATCGTCTTGAGGTAACGTCTTTGAGTGTACCAGCCGTCTTTAAGGGGCTAACTCCCGTACGAGTTTTAAAAATAATTTATGCTCAAAATACCGCCACACGCTGATAGTAGGCCTTCTGGTTGCCAGGCTACTCTGTGAACATGGGAAATTGGATTAAGGATGACTTGAATTATAATTTTGCGATACTCATTTATCATAGGTTGGTTTTGATAATATGGGCACCGAGTTCGTTTCTGCGGTAAGGAAGGGGAATAAGAGTTTTCACCTTCACCTATTGTGTGCTAGGCTAATGCAGAGTTGACTGGTTGTCATTTTATTTGGTGTCAGCATTCTTAGTAATGAATATGGAAAGACCATCACTCTTCTAATATTCTTAATAATAGAAAACATATCAGACTAAAGTTGTGTAAACAATCTTAGAAAACGGATGCGCTTGGGATTTCAGCGGTAGCGTGGCCGAGCGGTCTAAGGCGCTGGTTTAAGGCACCAGTCTCTTCGGAGGCGTGGGTTCGAATCCCACCGCTGCCAGTAGCTTTTATAAACTAGGCTGTGAGAAGATTTTGCACATACTATTGTGTGGGTAAATGCTTACGATGAGAGGTGGTGGAATTTGTGCAGTTTTTAAATTAAAGTATAATTTGTTCATAATTCTTTTTAGCACAGTGTTTGAAGTCCTTTCACGTGACTTCAGAAATGGACTCCCGTGGGAGATGTACGCCGATGATTTGGTGTTGATTGCTGAGAATGAAAAGGAGGCCAGGGAAGGTTTTAGGAAGTGGAGAGATGGTATGGGGCACAAGGTCTTGAGAGTAAATGCAGATAAGCAAAGGTGATGGTATCCAAGGTTGGTGGCGGTACTGTCAGAGAAGAGGGAGAGTGGCCATGTGTAGTTTGCCATAAGGCGTGGGAAGCAATTCCATTTTGTGCAGTGTTTGTGACAAGTGCGTGCGTAAGAGATGTAGTGGTTTGAGAGGTAGACTGCAAGATAATGCTGATTTCATATGTGGGATCTGTCGGGGAGAGCATGTGGAGACTCAGGTGTGAAAGGATTGATCTTGCTGGTGAGTCTCTCGAGTGTGTGGAAGAGTTTTGTTACTTGGGATACCATCTTTTGTGTTGGAGGTGGGGCTGGAGCCAGCTTTGTGGCTAGATTGAGGAATGGTTGGAGGAAGTTCAGGGAGCTGTTGCCTCTTCTGACATTGAGAGGGCTCTCCCTCCATGCTAAGTTATCTCTTCATCTAGTTTGTGTTATGAATGTAATGCTGTATCGTAGTGAGACCTGGTCAGTAAAGGAAGAAGATATTCGTTGGTTCACACATACAGAAATGAGAATGATTAGGTGGATGTGTAATGCGTTCTTGAATACGAGGCATGGGGGGCTAGATTTACGATGGAAGAGTTAAGAAGGAGGATGGGACTGGATCGAATTGGTGTTCTGATGAAGAGAGGTAGATTGAGGTGGTTTGGGCATGTGGAGAGGGTGGGGGATAACAATCGAGCGCAGAAAATGAGAAGTGTTAACGATGGGGGTAGGGTTGCGAGAGACTGACCGAAAAAGACCTGGGACGAGGCCGTAGAATGTGACCTCAGGGAGAAGGAACTGAATAGGGAGGCCACCAGAGATCGAGCAGCATGGGGAGCCGCCATTATATGACCAAGGCAGACGCATGCGAGCATGTTGGAACCTTTATAAATGAAACGAAACGATTTTTAGGAAACACTGGAAACGACACGGTAATGGTTCGGTATAATTTGATGGTCATACTTGCATTGGGCGTTGGTGTGTCACCTTTCATTCTGCTTCTACAACTAGTACAGTATCATGTTCTCATGCCATTTGATAAGTGTTGAAAGGGAAGTGTAATACTACATTAATTCATTTTCGGAATTGAAAAGCAAGGCATTCTTTGTAGAAACTTAGGACTTGAGCTTCTGAAGAAGTACGTGGTGGGGGTGTAGCTCAGTGGTAGAGCATTCGACTGCAGATCGAGAGGTCCCCGGTTCAATCCCGGGCGCCCCCTAGTGTAGATTTTACCCTATTTCTTGGTTTTGGTCTTACAAAGGTGGAAAAAAAGGTAGGTAGCCAAGGCTGCGATGGCCGGGAATCGAACCCGGGTCAACTGCTTGGAAGGCAGCTATGCTCACCACTATACCACCATCGCTTAGTAGCATTGATTAGTAATGCGGTTAGTAAGGCGAACAGCTTTATCTTTCTTAAACTTCAGAAGACAGGTGTTATTAGTAGGGTAGGACGGTGTAGTCTATAGTGGGATGAAGTTAAGGAGTACAAAGGAAAGGAAACAGCAGCAGTCCCTCGCAGATGTTTGGTACATTGTTCCAGATAAGCAGCTGGAGATCAGTAGCCTCACATATTTGACATTGGTATGGAGCTGTGTCAAGAGTGGGAAGAGGTTGGATTTATCTTGGGATACGTAGCTATGGAGGTATATAACCCTACACAATAGTCACTGGTGGTAAAGAAGGAGGATTTGGTAGAAACAGTGACCATCATTTGCTTATTTACGTGTAAATAAGCCTGGAACTGCAGACTTTTGTATCAGTTATGTTTAACGCTTGAAACAGTTACGATGTCGCGTGGTAGTGGTGAGTGGAGAATAGTCACTGAGGCTAAGAGTTATAGTAACTACCATGAAAACTTTTTTTTTTTTTTTCCATTATGCTTACTTGACAAATCTTCCATAAAGCCATTTCATTTATCTTTATGCTGAAGAAGTTAGCATCAGAGAGTGTTTCAGGATTATTCGTACACTTTCAGAAGAAGCAGGCGTATATTTCTGTAGTTACTGTAGGTATCTGAGATTACCTACGCCTTTAAAGTGAGAAGTGTAGTTTGGAATGAAGTGTTTGTGACATTTTGAAATGAGGATGTATTATCGTTTGTCAACCACACACACACACACACACCCCAGGTACGTGTTAGGCTGTAAACAAAGCTGGGTGCTTTCCTCTAAGTGAAGGATACCGGATGTTTAGTACAGCATACCAAGCCCATAAAAAGGTATCCAAGCTCTGCCGTGACCAGGATTCGAACCTGGGTTATTGCGGCCACAACGCAATGTACTAACCACTATACGATCACGGCCACTGGCTTGGTTGAGTTAGGCCGGTCCGCGGGCCTGGAAAAAGCTGTTGGGGGGGAGGCACCTGGACTCAAATTTCCCCACTTTAAACGATGTGGCTTTCCCATACAGAATAAATAGGTTCGAATAGACAAGGATAAGTTAGATTAGGTTTCTGGTACTGGTAAACTAAGTAAGACCGAAAAATTGTTGGGGAAAGCGCTTGGTTTGAGTTGATGTCGATGTAAAGATATTGTGGGATTAAAAGGAACGAGAACTTCAATGATGGCAGTGGGAAGTGGCCGTGATCGTATAGTGGTTAGTACATTGCGTTGTGGCCGCAATAACCCAGGTTCGAATCCTGGTCACGGCAAGAATTCCACTCCTTTTTTTCCAAGGTCCTAAGAATCTGCCGTGCTGAAGCGAAACCTAAGTCGAATGAGGTAGTAACCTAGAAGTGGGAATTAGATTTTGCTTCAGCTCACACTTGTTTTGTCTTTAAGAAACCCACTGCAGCCTCAAAATTAACCCTTTCAGTTCGGTGACTTGTTTTGTTTTTAATGCTGATAATTCCAGTTTCATTCATTTCAGGAGAAACTTCAGACTTGAAAGGTTACCTGTACCATCATTAACCCCTCCTTTCATCCACCTCACACGCACTCCTTGTCCTTTCATCCACCTCACACACACTCTTTGTCCTTTCATCCACCTCACATACACTCCTTGTCAGCGTCACATTCTCCATTCTGTCCCCATGACCTGAGTATTCCGAACACCCCAACTTATCACATCAACGCCGAAACTCTCCCAGACTTCATCAGTTGTCTCTTGCCACCACGTACTGTAACTCCACATGCTCCATTCAAATAACTCAAATCTACTCTCATTTCAACTCCATGTATGACTTACTTATGTTAGTGTGGGGTTCACAATACTGTCATGCAACGACTTTTATAATTCCATGCTCACCGACTTATGCGTCAGCCTCCTGGGTGAACGTACAGCTGCATCCTTTCCCTGTTGTACACTTTCTCACATATCACCCTCTAAAACTTACGTCTTTGCTCATCACGCTACTTACTTTAGGTACATGACGGTGTTCACGTTCTGCATTTCCAGACAGTTCAGTCTCACAACGCACTCCGTGAGTTCTTGCTTCTCAAAAATCATAGCTTTACTCTTACATTCACTTGCAAATTTCGTTTCATACATGCACTTCAAAACGCATTCACCAGTCCTTGCACCTCTCACTCATCTTCACCTCAGCAGAACAGTATCATTAGCAAACAACAGTACAAGTAATTTTCACAATCTGCCCTCATTAAGGACACTTCGACATCTACTGCCGTACCTCTTATTTCTTTTTATAAAGCCATCTATAAACACTGACATATATACTGGACAGTCACGGAGACATGAGGCATATCTTTAACAATCTAGTGTTAAAATATAAGAACTTGCTCAATACAGCTCCCAAGCTCAATGTCGCCCGAACCTCATACGTACTCTTGTACAACAGCATCCATCGGTTTTCCATCTCATATTCATATAACTACCCGATTCCTTGTCTGTCGACTCATGTGCATTTTCCAAAACCATGAAGGCAGCATGCAAGGCCTACCTTTTTTAAAGATTTTTCTGCTACACATCTCCGTCAGCAATTTGATTTATGCCTCCCTTGCCTAAAACTCCCCGTCCCTCTCATACCATATCTTCGGTTCTCTCTCACTCTTTCCGTAACTGTCCTGCAGTATCTCTTCTCAGCTACAATGAGAAGACAATTTACTCTTGTGATTGCCACACATTCTTCTCTTCCCTTTCCTCGTCATTTCTAATGACAGTATACTGTAGCTAAAGTTTGTGATTTGGGAATGATCTTAGCCTCTACAAGACGATGACATCTTGGATTCTTAATGTCACCAAACGAATTGTTGGAGCGAGTGAACACTGTCAGACGTGTAGCAGGGACTGTAGGGCATGGCAGAACATAACACCAAAGCTGTGTTATCTGGGAAGTTAGAGCAACAACGGATCAACTTACGTCATTGGAAAGCTTATGGGAAATGTTAGGTGCACTTACCGCAAGTGGATTCTCTATAAGAAAAAAAAAAAAGCCACTTTGTTTTTAAAAAACGGGAGATTAAGTACCATTTTTTAAACAGACCTACTCACATCGCTTTACAGCGTATGGAAAAGTAATGTGCTACTTACGTGGCTTTTCTCAATTCGCCACCCTAAAGCAGAAAAAAGGAGCTAAATTGAACACCAGAAATGAGACATTTTGAAAACTGAACTTCAGTGGACCTGAAGACGTCGTTAGAAAGCTTCTTGTTTGAATAGTTGAAGGTGTTACATGAGT
The DNA here is from genome assembly GCF_032717465.1 of Coenobita brevimanus. Lineage (NCBI taxonomy): Eukaryota > Metazoa > Arthropoda > Malacostraca > Decapoda > Coenobitidae > Coenobita > Coenobita brevimanus. The sequence goes on along the minus strand of NC_136971.1, from coordinate 7,544,541 downwards.
GGCTTTTCTCAGCAACCTTAGTTCCTAAATATCAGGCAAGTGGGATGACACACTTCTCTTGGCTAAAATTAAATTGTGTAATAAATGTGGACGCGCATAATATTAGGGGAGATCTTTTTTTTAGAGGAGGAGATAAGAAGTGTTCACTAACTGGATCGCCACTTAGGTCTCCCTTAACCCCGTCAGTCCTATGACATATTCTCGCTGCCCTGAGACCGTTTTGTTCAGCTTAGGAGAGACCAAAGTGGAGAGGTTAAATACACCCTTCATGAACCTCTCCCAAAGTTGAAAAAACATTGTCTGATGGTAACTTGAATAGAATGAAAGATACGTCGTCGGTATCAAGGGGTTAAGATGAATAAAGTCGCCTGTTGGTAGAGAGGGTGAGGGAATGGTGTCGTCATAAACAAGGGATTAAATTCATCACTCTGTATAGGTACCTTAAAATATGAACAGTGAACCCATTTCCTCCTGGGGTCGTGTTCTTGTGGGCTTAAGAGGCTGTCCTAGCACCCCTTCCGTGGCGATTTATTTTGAAGATTTGCTGGAGAGACTGTCCTAGCACCTTTTCCTTTGGCAATCTGTTTTGAGGATTTGCTGAAGAGACTTTTTTTGAAGATTTGCTGAAGAGACTCTCCTAGCACCTCTTTCTTAGCGATTTATTTTGAAAATGTGCCGAATGGCTGTCCTAGCACCTCTCTCGGCGATTGATTTTAGAAATTTGCTTAAGAGGCTCTTCAAGCACCTGTCTTGGCGATTTATTTTACGGGTTACGCCTTAGAATTACCGCCTTTCAATTCGTAATGCTTTGGTAAGTGAGGGGAGATTGTAACGCTCTATATCCCTATCATCGCCATAAATTATTCAAAATATTGGTCCTGACCTGGTTTTCCCGGCGGCGGACACTTAAGACGGTTAGGTAGTGTCATTTCAGGTGTCCCCACGATCATGCACCCAGTCTAGTCTCATGCGCTCAGACACAGTGGACTCAGTAGGCTCATGTGGGCACCGTGTAGTTAATGGCGTATCATTGCATGATGTTGTGCTGTTTGCGTTAACAGCATTCATATTCCGGAGGTCTTGTGTGTCGGTGTGGGGGATTAATTTAACAAAAGAAAAGAAAAAAGTTATACGTCGGTATTAGGGATTAGTTTAGCAAAAAAAAAAAAAAAAAAAAAAAAAAAATTGTGATAATATATGTTTAAAAAATGGATGAAAATAAAATGTCGGAAAATGAAATAAAATTACAAAAAGCAACTATTGTATATTCTCAGACTATGCATCACATACCTGACTGTCTTCTGCTATAAACAAAAGTCGTATATCCACCAGTGTGCCAGAACTCTTCAAATCCTACCTCCCCAGTCCTCCAACCTTCATTTTCAATTACTTTGTTCATAGTATTCTTCTGCCTTCAGTCAGTCAGCTGAGGGCAGACACCATGAGGTGCTGAGCCACGGTTCTCATCTCCTCATAGGTGTGAGTCTGTTGCGGTTTACTTACCCCACCCTCCTGAAACACTGGGCCATTATATCATCCAGCTTACTATAGTTAGTTTGTTTTCATCTGATGGAATTAGGTCACTCCAACAACGTGAATACTAAGCCGTTGTTGCATGAAATGCTGTGAGCTTCATAGTTATGAGGTGCGAATAAGTCTCCTTGGTTACTAGTCAAAGCAGCCATCCAGACTGACCACACCTGGCCATTAGCCGAACTGACAAGGGAGCTAGGGGTCTTTGTCAAGGTAAGGTGTACGCACAACGTTATACAGGTGTTGTTCTATAGATATTAGTTAACCTTCAATAACCCGTTCACTGACTAGGAAAGGCCTTGTATACTGTGAGGAAAAATCGTCTGTCGGTAGCAAGAGTGAACCGTTATTGAAGTTATGGGGCCGAAGAGGTTAATGAGGTAGAAGATATGCACATTTAAGCTTCAAGTCCTTATATATAGGGTCGTTATCTAGGGCGGTGTTTTCTGTCAGTGTCAGGACGAGGTGGCCGAGTGGTTAAGGCGTTGGACTGCTAATCCAATAGGGTCTCCCTGCGTGGGTTCGAATCCCATCCTCGTCGCATGGTGTTTTTTACATTTTGTGTGTTATTGTATGTACAGGTATACAGTACAGTATATAAATTTTTGTGTGGGGGGAGGGAGGTATGGGTGTGTTCTGTAATACTTATTCGGTGTCGAACTTTTCACTTTATTCTCGCTATCTGCAGACGGTCCTAAGTGGAATGAAATCGTCTGAAGGTGGCAAGATTATATTAAACAATGCATCATCGACGTGAATTAATTCCTTTAGTACAATGACTTATTGTTTATCCTTATTTAGTAATTATTGGCTCTATGGGTAGGGTAAAGAGTGGCTAGACGAAGTTCAGGGAGCTGTTTCCCCTCCTGACATTGAGAAGGCTCTCCCACTGTGCTGAGTGATCTTGATATGCGGCATGTGTTAGGAGTGTAATGCTGTATGGTAGTGAGACCTGGAGAGTGAGGGAAGGGGATACTCATAGGCTCAGACGTACAAAAAAAAAATGACTGATTAGATGGATGTGCAGAGCGTCCTTGGATGCGAGGCATGGGGGAACTAGGATTACGACGAGTTGAGGAGACGGATGGGACTAGAATATATCGATGTTGTGCTGAGGAGGGGCGGATTGAGATGGTTTGGTTATGTGGTGAGGGTGGAAGATAACAGTTGGGTGAGGTAGGAGAGAGATGCTAATGTCAGGGGTAGGGCTGCGTGAGGCAGACCGAAAAATAACTGGAACGAGGTCATAGAATGTGACCTCGGGGATAAGGCACTGAATAGGGAACCTGCCAGAGATCGTGCAGCGTGGAGAGCCGCCATCAGGTGACCAAGGCCGACGTATCCACGCAAGATAGTGAAAAAGAAATAGAACCACATGAAGGGAGAAACTGGTAAAGACGGGATTATAGCGAGCTGGTGTGGGAGTGGCAGAGGGAGTAGAAAGTGAAGTAAATGATGCAGGGTAGACATTAGGAGTAGGAAGTGAAGTAAATGATGCAGGGTAGACACTGGGAGTAGGAAGTGAAGTAAATGATGCAGGGTAGACATTGGGAGTAGGAATTGAAGTAAGTGATGCAGGGTAGACATTGAAAACACTAACAAGACCTTATCCGCTACACACGAGAAATCGCTTGGTGGGATGGAAGGAGAGCGTTGTATAATATGGATCGCCCTGTATGCTGATCTCACCTTTTCAACTCGTTCCCATTGTCAACTTAGGGTGACGTAGAAGTGCTTTTGGCGAACCGTGCGTCACGTGAGAGGTTAATTGTGGCTGCTCTTCACGTGAGCCTCTTGAAACGGGTGACATTAATTTTTTGTTACCTTCAGATGTTTGTTTATTTTATTTATTTATGTATTTTTAGCTGAGGGGGGGAAATAGGGAGGCGTCTTAACCTGTTATATGCTGGTGATCTCTCGGGACTTTTTATAAAATCGTCTTGGGATAGCAAGGATGCGATCACACACACACACACACACACACACACACACACACACACACCGTACTGCAGGGGTTGAGACATTCAGAGGCCCGGTATACTCACCAAGGCACTTCATTTTATATACCGTCAGACGATTTTATTTTGCTCAGGAAGACCCTCTCATGAAGGTGTTAGAAGTAGTTGATCTCTGTTAGACCCCTGAGTTAGATGACGTATTTTCGATGGCGTTCTGATCGTCTAATTTTGTTTTTATTTAGAATAAGAAACGTTTTGAATGGAAGAGATGAAGAAATTATGATAATGAGGAAAATGTAAAATTAATGTAATGAGAGAGGGGGGGGGTGCAGGTCTTATTATAATTAACCTGTCGCTGCGATTCTTGACTTGTGTTTTAATTGGCTGTCGCCTTATAAATTTATTAACCTGAGAAAAACCCCTCACTGATAACGAGTTGAAATCAGTGTGGACTTCTTTCACTGCCGTGGTAGAACTTCATCATCGTTAGGCTATCAGCTTGAGGGTTTTCACTGTAGGACGAATTAAAGCATCTCTCATCTCCCCACCCCGACATAATTCCTACAACCTAAGGAACTCTACACTGACCTGTTGGCTTCTGCCCTGTCCCGTCCAGTCCAGGCAAATTCCAGGCAAATTTGAGAGTTTCACCTCACTCTTGTTCTCGTCTGCTTCATCCTCTCACTCCTGGCACATGATAGCTGTCCGTCTGTCATCTCGTACGCTGGGCGTTACTTGCCCAAGTCAGCCTCCGTTCATAAGAGTTACTTTTGAAAACCTCTGACGATTTTATACACCTGAGAAACTCGATGCAGCAAAAAGGGCCTAATTTTGGTTTCCGGACGGCATTCATTTTGCAGTTACTTTATGTAGCTGATTCTAAATTATTTGTTTGTCCTAACTCCTGTGGGGTACATTCAGGTTACGAGAGACTGCTCGGAGTAAAGGGATATAATCTTCATTAACCCATTCTACACACGGACGTACTCAGTATTGTATAATGGATAGTGATAGATTAGTAGACATCTTTGCTTTCCCACCCGTATTGTTATCTCCGCCAACGAAGTTGGAGGAGGTTATGTATTCCCCTATATTTGTCTTTTTGTCTGTCCACACGATATCTCCAAAAGTTCTCAATTAATTTCAGTGAAATTTTGTGGAAGGGTGGGCCATGGGCCATGGAAGATTTGATTAAATTTTGTGGGCGGATCCGGATCCCACCGCACTATGTCTCCAAAAGTTCTCGATGAATTTCCGTGAAATTTTGTGGAAGGGCGGACCATGGGCCAAGAATCAACAGCGTAAATTTTGGTGCGGATCCGGATCATATGTATCTCGCACAATATCTCCAAAAGTTCTCAATGAATTTAATAAAATTTTTAGGAAGAGTGGGCCATGGGTCAAGGAACAGTTGATTAAATTTGGGGGAGGATCCGGATCCTGTGTATTCCACACAATATCCACGGAACCGGATCTTTTTTAATGACAGTGGCATTGGCTGAGGTATGCTCTGTGTAAGTGCTTTCTAGGTGTAGCTGTATCATTCCTTTAGATAGGAGCCGCTGATGGGCTAACCGACCAACTGACGTTATCGCTTTTGCTGATTATTTTTTAGTCATTAACATGGTAGAAAGATAGGTGATGTATGGCTGGTACTTACCGAATTGTGGGTCAATATTCGCAGGTTGCATAACGACGGAGGGGTGTAAGTGTAGCCTAGATAGCTCAGTTGGGAGAGCGTTAGACTGAAGATCTAAAGGTCCCCGGTTCGATCCCGGGTCTGGGCAGTGTCATTTTTGTTCTTATTCGGCCCAGGATGTCTTTTTGTACATGTACTACCACCAGACATGTACTCTGGGAAATGTTTATCGATCTGGTGATGTTAGAGGTAGCCCTCAATTACCCCTTCACTGTGAGAAGCCTCCCTTTTTCGTCTTCCAGCAGCAAGGGTGCGAAAGATATCCCGCACTTGACTAAATAGGTTAATTCTTTCACTGTGACGAGCGACCTTTGTAATTATTTATTCGTCCCCTGATGATTACCTTGGGTCAGGAAATCCCACAACAGCGTATTAAAGATGACATAAACACGGGCTTTTCACTTCATTCTGGCTGACTACACGCGATTTTATTCCGTTTAGAACAGTTCGTATTCCAGTTGACGCAGGAGACTTCGAAGAATTTCTTCGCAGGCGATTTATGGTGAATGTCACACGCCTCTTTAGATCTGTATATTTTCATTAGTGTAATCTATATACGTAGAGGACAAAGGAGCATATTAATGGCAAAATTCAAAGTTGTTACTTTAGAGTCTACGAAAGCTAAGCCGACGAGAACACGGCCCTTGCATATGTCTGTAAAATCAATATAGCCTAGAGAGAGAGAGAGAGAGAGAGAGAGACGGGGTTAACCAGGTACTATGAAGGTGAGAAGGGGAGTATGTAGTTAATAAACAGGTGAGGATGTGGTATGAAGTCCCCAGTGTGACAGATCGCGGCTGTCTTGTGACGGTAAGTCCAGCTATAGCAAGGATCATATTTCCCAGAGACGGGTGCACGAAATTAGTCTCATTAACCACATAACGAAATTAGACCCTTACGTTAACTACATAAGATGTGTTATGTTACATTAACTCGTATATTTATTGAAAATAATATAAAATTGGACACTGGTACTTAAGCTGGCGTACAATTACTTTCAGTGGCCTGTTGGTCTAGGGGTATGATTCCTGCTTTGGGTGCAGGAGGTCCCGGGTTCAAATCCCGGACAGGCCCATGTTTTATATTTTAAATCTTTCTTAGGCTTTGTTTGCATGAGTAAGAGCATTGCAGTTTTGTTTCGGAACGTATTTTATATACAGTAGGTGTACAAACTTGCAGGCCTAGGTGAGGAACCCGCCATCCAGTTGATGCAGAGCTACCTTCAAGTGACTCTCATTGAGTGATAATCCAGTTGGATCTCAGTAAGCCAGGAAACTATTCACTGTTTTGGGCGGTTACCATATAGACGAATCATAGGTAAAGGCACTCCAGTCGGATGGGACCCATAAAGGTTTACATCCAAGGCATGGTTGGAGGATTCCTTACGGAGTGCGAATCTGGAGAGAGGGAGGCTCATGGTCACCCTTGCATTAAATGTCGGGACTGAGTAGCCCCAAACCCCTTCGTACCTGTTGGGGCAAAAAAGGTCTCAGGGATATACCTTTGCAAACTGAATAATCCAGCTCGTCCATTTTGGGATCAGGTCTGCCCACATTTTCAACGATGCACTACTGTGCGTGAGTTAGAGCGCAGGTGAGCGAGTGGGGAATGCGTGTGAGTGTGAGTGAATGGGTACTGAGTGAGTGAGTGGGTAGAAACTGAATGAATGAATGATTGAGGATAAATAAATGAGTGTATGGGGATTAATGAGTGAATGAGGAATTAGTGAGTACTGAATGAGGGAGGGAGTGAATGGGGGAGTGACTGATAGAGTGGGGAGGTGAGTGATTGAGTCGCAGAGTTAGTGTGTGAGGAGAACGAGTGAATGCTGGGAAATGAGTGAGTAAAGGAGTGGAGAGTGAGTGAGTGGGAAGTTATCAAATGAGTAATTGGGGAGTGATAGGATGATTGGGGTGTGAGTGAGTGTATGAGTGAGTGACCAAGAGAATGAAATTAGTGGGAAGGGAGGATTTAGTTAAGTGAATGGGATGGATTGAGTGACATAGGATTAGGTAGGTAGGGGTGAGGGAAGAGGAGAGGAAATGGATCTACAAAGAATGACTGGGAAAGGGTAAGTGGGGTGGAGTGATATGGCGAGTTGAGTGGACGAAGTGAGTGTGGAGGGAGGGAGGGAGAGAGACGGGAAAGGGTGGAGATAAGAGTATGAGAAGGGAGGGGAGGTGGTGTGGGGGTAAACTTATGAGGAGGGAGGAGGGGAGGGGAGGTGGGGTGGGGGAAAAATTATGAGGATGGTGGAACTTGGAAGGGAGGGAGAGAGAGAGAGACTGGGGGAAAGGTGTGTCGGTGGTGTGGGGATAAAGTTGTAAGACGAGTTTTAGTCATAGGGAGAGAGAATGAAAAGGAAATACTGTGAGTGGAGAGGCCTTCGATTTAAGCAGCTAAACACTAGTCTGCAACACAAACCTGTCCATCCAGGGAGTTCCAAATGCGCACTGTGTTAGGAAGGAAACACCGCTGAAACTGGCTAGTGCGACACCAAACCGACTGGAAAGATAGCGGGTGCGCCGATGATGACAGACGTTTGGCCCTTGAAGTCTCAAACTGCTGAGGTAGGTGGCAATGCATAGGGTGAGCAGCACTGGACCAGATCTTACGCTGTACAGCATGCACAAACTACATACAGCACAGTGATGTTCAAGATTACACAACACTTCACCATCGCACAGGAACTTCGCAGTGTGAAAGACCTTGTCGATCAGACGAAGATGCCACCCTGCGGATGATGCCCACACTGGTGCATAGTACGGTACCCAAGGGGGGGGGGGGAGGATGAAACAACGAAAGCAATTAACAGAAATAAAAGCGTCAGTGAAGACCTTATATGCTTTGTTCAGTATTTCATTTTTTTTTTTCCAGTCGGGAGAGTAGGGGCCCAGGGCTAGGCTACTTAATCCCAGCATTAAGGTAAACGTGACCAACCTCATTCGTCCCGGAGTGGCATTATGTGAGCAATAAACCCAGACAGCCCCTCATATATATATATATATATATATATATATATATATATATAATATGTACAGATGATGATGTATGTCTCTTGTACGTGGAACCAGGATGAAAGCTGAAAATATGGGTTAATGTGTGACCCATTTCATCGTGCATACAATTGAGAAGACCCATTTCATCGTGCATACAATTGAGAAGTCTTCCACTTTGATGGGATAATGACGGCTAGAGATGATGATGATGATGGAACCAGATTTTATTTTATAAACTGTCTGCTAAACCTCGTAAAATGCGTAACCTCCAGTAAGTGCATGTATGTATATGGGTGTATTTTTATTGATCTAGGTCCTTGTGTTGCAGGGTTGAGGTGGGTGAGAGCTCTGCAACCATCACGGGCAACCGAGTGATCAGTGCCCACGGGTCGGCCTTTGTCAACCTGTGCTACATGACCCATCTGCATTGGCGGGACAACTCATTCTCCAACATTACCTCACCTCCTCTTAGGTTACAGGTACGGTCTCTCTCTCTCTCTCTCTCTCTCTCTCACACACACACACACACACACACACACACACACACACACACACACACACACACACACACACACGATATCCATTCATCTTCGAAAATGACCTTCCATCACATCTTGCACAAACAAGAACCACTGCACTACGATTATGCCGTATTTAATTTAGTGTATCTGCCTCCAGAGTATTTTTAACTTATATATGACGTATCGCTTGGGTGTTTATGAGGGCAACATCTAACCCTTTGAGTTTGGAATATCTTTCATAAGCTTAACAAAACAAAAAAGTTTAAGATACCATAGTAAGACTTGTACGTAAAAGTAGTCCTTGGGCAGATGGGAGTGTGATCATCAAGTGTTGTTTATTAATTTGACCGTATATCAAGTGTTGTTAATTAATTTGACTTTTGAAAATGATTTATTGATTTTTTTTCCTGTGGATGTAAGTGGATAATGTTGATTGATGTATTGCAAAAGGGTTGGGTTGAATGATGAATTTTTATCAGGATCTAATTGTTTTAAGTGATTATCTTACACACATACATTGTTGTTGTTGTTACAGGATTATCAGAACATGAATCTATCAGGCAGCAGATTAATATTGCCGCTTTTGCAGTTCACTATCCCCCTTTCAGGGAATAGGGAGTGAGTTGGGCATTTGCATAACTGGGCAGTAAATCTACCCAGCTATTTTGGTGTCATCGCACGTAGTTGCCCCTCGCTAGCATCGATTTATCCTTCCAGAATTCAGGCGAATCATGATTTTTTTTTTTTTTTTTTTGAGATATCTTGATTTTTTTCTTTCAATGTAAATTAATTATGTTGCGTTATGGATGGATTTTTTTTTTTTTTTTCGTTCAGGACCCAACTTGCAGAACACAGAGGGACTGGATGAATGTGGTTTTCCTGACATACCTGAATTGCTTCAATTGTGAAGACTTCAAAGACTTGGATAATCAGGTTTGTAGCAAGTCTCATGTGCCACTAAACTATACAGTAGTCATGAGATGTAGTGTCTGCTTACCCCTCAATGACTTCCCCGGACTGGAGTAATAATGTAGCCAGTTGATATTTGAAACTTTTCCAGACCACACAGTAGAACAGTCGGTATAACTGTTTCATTGCGAACTGTTCCTCTTCCAGTCTAGCAGAGATACCTGAACACTAACAGATCTTCATTCTTTCTGAATCCGTGGCTACGACTTTCTTCCAACCAGGGCTAGAATTAGAGGTTGAGCAGAAAGTACTCACAACTGTGCCTCGCGGCAGTGTTAGTATATGTCGGATTATTTCCAAGGGCTGGAATGATGGATGGGCGATTGTATGTCCCATTTCATTTGTCATGGAGTTGATAGTTCTCCCATTATTATAAATTTTTTCGTGTTTAGAGATAGCTTTAAAAATGGCTTTCATATGGGTAAATTACTTAATGGATGTTACAAAGATTTGTTGTATACCTCACCCCATGTTTATTTACGAATAAGAGTTGAGATGATGATATATATGTAATAGACCAATCTTTACTGTAGTGTAGATGTAATAGACCTGTCTCAGTAATGATGTAATTCTGTTGCAGACATGTGCCATATACCAGACAGGTGTTTGCCTCAACTGTAGATATGAGCTCGATGGTTGCAACAAGCCCATCCTTCCTTACCTAGTGGAGAGTCACTGCCGTTCCCTCCCTAGTGTTGTGGACGCCCTGCAGACAACATGTGGCTTCTCTGCTGCACATTCCTCACACCGCCAACCCAAGGCTCTTACAGGTGGTGTGGGGCTGATGGTGAGGCCCTCTGAGGCTGTGATTGTAGGGGTAGCAGTAGTTTTGGGTCTGGTAGCACTGAGTAACTGATGACATTTAGCCTTCTGAGAAATTTTGAAAATATGTTTTTATGATCCTAGTTACATCATTGTTTGCTTGTGCTAGGTGCTGGTCTAGTTGTGGGGTTGTAGGAGTAACTCTAGTTCTGGGTCTGGTAGCACTGAGTAACAAATGAGATTTAACTTTTTGATGATTGTGAAGGTATGTTCCTCGCACAAATCGTCCCAAGCACCTTGCCACCGGTAGTGGACTAGCCTAGTGGTGGTGCCTTCCAAGACTTTTGTTGTAGGAGTAACATTGAGTAACCGGTGTCAGACATTTTGGTTATTGCTGAGATGTTGTTTCTGTGCAAAGAGGGTTAGCTTGGAGTAAGTTAGTGAGTACCTGTGCAGACGGTCACGTGAATCATTACTGTGCTGTTTTTAAAGGAAACTATCATGTGAATCCTCGTACTGTTTATGAAACTGATATAATCAGTGCTCCTGAAGTGAGAAAGTGAGAGACAAGAGCAATTTAATAATGCTTGCAGGTGTGTTAGATGCCAGATAATCCCCCTCACCCCCCCCCCCATTATTTGACCCGAACTCCTAGCAAAACACCTTGCACCTTGGCATAACAGTGGTATCATCATACAGAAGAGTTAGGCAGTCAGCCATGTGGATGTAGCCATTTTAGAAGCAGTCCTCATAGGTAAAGGTAACTGCAAGCTCTCCATCATACTTCGCATGTAACTCAGGTTTTGACAAAAAGCGGTCAGCTTCAGGCAAGACGTGAAGTTAAGTTACAAGTCAGTTGCCACTTTTTCTTGGAGCCTTTCCATATTAAGTAATTCAGCTCAACCAGCATCAGGTTTCAAAACCAGTTCCTTTTCAGCTCGTCAGTAAATTTCACCGCATCTGAGGGACATTCACTGCCCTAATAATCTGTGTAACCGTAATCTCGTTTCCTTAAGGAAATATTGTCCATATTTCAAATCCATTAACTTCATTGACCGCAGACTTTTCCATGAAAATACCAGTTTAGAACATTTCTCTGTGACGAGGGCAAGGAGAAAGATGAAATGTGCCTTTTATGATTACCACGATTTGACAGGGTCAGCGTAGGGGGATTATTTCATATGGTCCATATCATATTTTGTATGCAGCTCTTTCAGGACAAGTAACCAAGTAGATGAAGTATGTTTACATGGTGAAACAACGTTTTGCCTTAGAGATGGCTGGTTGACCCTGCTGCCGGAAGGGAGTGGGAAACTTTTATGTGAACACTGTAGAGCTCAGTTATTGACAGCAACACATAATAGGAATGGATTGTGAGAGATCCAATCCTTGTCTTCCAAGGTATGAATCATGTCTCCATCTGTCATACCTTTGCAAACAATTCACTTTCCCTGGATATCTATAAGAAAAAAGGCCTTACTGAACGACAAAAATTTACAAATTTTCATACACTGCTGATACCATAGAGGAAAGATATCATAGTGTTCTCATGAGCATCTGTATGCTTGTTTTTATTACATTTGGAATTTCCTCACAGAACTGAACATCAGTACTGTGCAAGCATTGCTCTAAATACAAAGAACAATTATAAGTCTTTGATTTTTGCCTAGTTATAAAATCCCTGTAACTTGTTGCATCATTTTTGAGTCAAATGGAGACCCAGTGATGCATCTGGATACACCATTAAACTCGACTTTAGACATGGTTGTTTTTTCACCGCGCTCTTTTGCAGTGATTACCTATCTGATCAGTTTAACTGAATGGTATGAGAAATGGAAGGCAAAATCCAACAAACTTAGGCATGCTAGATAGGATTCAGAGCATCAGCCTGTTCATAATGACAGATCTCACTGATCAGGTTACTGACATCTCATTTACCTGGGCAAGACTTTGTCCTCACTGTATGATCTCAGACTGTAGCCAGTCATGAGAAATCCACTATCATTACTAACCCAGTATTATTTGGAGATGAATTTCATAGCAAGGGTAACTTTTCTTTTGTATTTGTTGATTGATGGAATGGCTTCATCCCACAGGTGTGTGAAGTGCATCTCTTATAAAAAATACAGAATATGCTGATGCTTTTGCTTTTTGAGGTGGATCCAGTATTCAAAGACCTGAATGATATATGAGTAATTTGAGTGGCCCATTTTACTGGGGATGCTGTTGATTTTTTTTTTCCATTTTTGTTGTGGACCATATCTCACCTCGTCTTTTAGGTGCAAATTATGAATGGGTTTGTACTGATGGAACCAGATTTTTTTATTTGTTTATATGTCAAACTTTATTATAAAAAGTACTGTACACTCAAGGAGAAATGTAATTTTGAAGTTAAGACGAACGATATAACGATTTTGACACTCGACATTATATTTTGCTGTCACAGTTGCTTGTGTCTCAGTGAAGCACCCCAACCTAAAAGGTTTAATAAGAGTTTGTTAAATACCATGAGTTGAGAAGAAAAAGTTGCATGCATAGTACAGTATGGTGGTATTATAATTATTGCTCTGGTACAGTACAGTAATACACAGTGGAAATCATTCATTGGGGTTTAGATCAGATGTTTTGGGGATCGTCATCTCTGATCTTCGTAATGCAAGTTCTGTTGCATAAAGTTGTAATTAAGTAGTGATTATACTTTCTTTCATTTTGTTCACAGAATAGGTAAGGTACTGGTATATATGATTTTTTTTGTCACTCCAGCTTTAGATAATAAAGAAGGGGGTCAGGTTGATGGTAAACAATGATACCTTCGTTTATTAATAGGGTTTTACTTACTATTATACACGAAAAACATGAAACAGGATGAGTACCGTCAAGGCTTTCTCAGTTTAATGCATTATTTTCTAGTGTGAAATTGTTGTCAGGATGATGATAGTATTAAAGATGGAGGTGATTACATTGTTTTTATAGGAACCAGATTTTTTTTTTAATGATCAACCTCTTGTACTCATATAACCTTTCACCCACCTGTTTCTATGTTGTTTGTGTACTTTTGCCAGTCGCATGATGTATACCTGTACTTTAGTATGTAGTTGTTTTACCTTGTGTAATTGTGTTCTTAGTGTGGTGTAGGGACTGAGACCCATTTTTGCCTGTTGCATGTTTATTGGTAGTGAAATAGTCAATTGTGTGTCCCATTAACATGCATAATCCTTAGTTTGTGATTGAAGTAGTATTATCGGAGTTTGTACTGATGTGGTAATAGACACCTTGTTGTTTTAGACTGTGTATTGATGGCCCTTGTCACTGATCGTGTTATTTCTTCCATAGTGCTGTGTCTTTCTTTGTTTTCTGGACCTTACCTCACCCCATCCTTAGGTGGGAAGAGAGGTGAGGATATTGATGATAATGTGTTCCTGATGTTTTGAATGGCTTCCTGAACGTTTGCAAGGGATGTAATAGGGTGGTGGGGACCTGGGAGTTGAGATAATGATGACCCCTTCCCTATTTACAAATGAGGATGAGAATGGTTATTAGGGGAGGCAGAAATAAAGCAGTAAGGGATAGGGCAGGGGAACGTTTCTGTGTGTGTGTGTGGTTTATATCTCGAGCTCCTACTCGGAAATAATGTTTGTTGGTCATTCAGGGTTGAGTTTAGCATAGTAAGACTCAGACATGTTAGAGTTCTTAGTTTTCTGTATGTTTCTGGCGTACCATAGAAATCGGACAGGCCCCACTGGAATCCGAAACTTAGCTGCATAGTGTAGTCTTCTAGTATCTCTCCCGCTCTCTCTCTCTCTCTCTCTCTTTTTTTTTTTTTACATTGCTCAGGCATAATATAGATTCCCTCATTAGTATGAAAATGACAGCAAACCTCTGCAGCAAGTTTATTTTGAACTTTCTTAAAAACTTACCCGTTATGCCCCTCGTCCCACACTGCCACAGTCTCCAACAGCAGTAGTTCAGTATAGGAAGGACGTTGCCCAGTTAGTTGTTGTTCTCATGGTCAGCCTTTCGGTGTGCAACGAGATCAGCTCAGGCGTTGTAAATAAACACTGGCCTCTTAAGTTTGCTGTCATTATTTTCCATACAATTACATTTAATGCTAGCCAGCTTCACAGTTTTCATAAGTACCTGAGTTGTACAATCTTCACTAACAGCACTGACACGGAACTAAACTCAAACTGAACTGAAATTCCTCTAGTCCTTTGCCCTTCCTTATGTACCGTAAGCTCCCTATGTATTAGAATCATCTACCCCATTCTCGGGGAAAGCAACAGTTGCCAACTCGGAGACATCCAAAATGTCCAGAGTTTTCTTACATTTACTACCGTCTGATTTTTATTTTTTACCTGGTGATTTAGTTCCTTTCGATTTTTATTTGTTCTAGTTGATTTTTTTTTTTAACAGGTGATTCTTTTACTACCTGACAATTTTTTTTTTTTCATAATGATTTACATTTTACTGCCTGACGATTTTCATTTGTACTTTCTGATGATTTAGTTTTACAACAAGACGACTTTTATTTTTTTCCACGTGATTTTTTCTACCTGACGATTTTTTTTCTACCTGACGATTTTTATTTTTACTACCTGACGATTTTTATTTTACTCGAAATTTTTGTACTAGACGAATTTTATTTTTTCTTCCTGACGATTTTTAGTTTTACTCCCTGACGATGTTTTCTACCTGACGATTTTTTACGTTTACTGCCGGACGATTTTCGTTTTTACTACCCGACGATTTTTGTTTTTACTACCTGACGATTTTTGTTTTTACTACCTGACGATTTTCGTTTTTACTACCTGACGATTTTTGTTTTTACTGCCTGACGATTTTTATTTTTCTGCCTGACGATTTTAATTAAGCATAGAGCTCCCCAGCCATTAAGGGAGTAATTAAAACAATGTCCAGTCGCTTGCGTTGGAAAAGCTTCCCCTCATCGGAATAAAATCGTCTGGAGATAGCAAGAATTTAATAGATATTGTGTCCTTGGCCTAGAGATTAAGGTACGTGGACAAGTAAAGGCAGCGTAGGAAGTAAAGATTCTGTTATCACTGAGAGTTATGTCTGTTGATGATAAATAGTAACAAACCAAATGACAATAACAGTATTCGATGCATTACGAACGGTTTTCATATCAGTGTTGTCTGCTTTCGGATATCCCACTACATGCGACTGTAGTTAGTAATGTCAGTGTTGTTTAGTATGTATCTACAGCGCGTTAAAACTGATAAAAATGTAAGTACTAATGTGTATTTTTTCACGACTTTCTTGGCTAAGGAGTGGGGTTCGGTTCTGAAATTATACGGTTCGGCGCGGAATCTCGCTTGGATCACCACGGACCACTTCCTTATGTGATTTTCCAATATACAGAGCAAAAATTTTTACTGACAAGACACTGAGATTGTCCTTGGATAGTTTAGAACCATAGGAAATGCTAGTAGTACCAGTGCTTATAATCTGTACCTGCTGGCTCACTCACGACACAAGAACCAAACTCGTCAATATATAAGCTGATAAATATAGGCTATCCAAGGCTTCCACAGCGATTGACGCCATTCCGTAACTTTGATTTTAACCTTTAATCGAACTACCAATAAACGAATTAAAAAAAAAAAAATGTCTTCCATCCCCTCACACAGTATAGGATATGTAACCAACTTTGATCCAAATCAGATCAGGCAGCCATGAGAACACCTCGTCCTGAAAAACACCTTGACTCGTTTCCTTGACTTTGATATATGCACCAAAATCAAATTGCTTCACACACACACACACACACACACACACACACACACACACACACACACACACACACACACACACACACACACACACACACACACACACACACACACACACACACACACACACACACACACACACACACACACACACACACACACACACACACACACACACACACACACACACACACACACACACACACACACACACACACACACACACACACACACACACACACACACACACACACACACACACACACACACACACACACACACACACACACACACACACACACACACACACACACACACACACACACACACACACACACTGTATCAGGCAATCGTGAAACTTTTTTAAAACATAGATGCCTAAAAGCGGACCCAAGACATTGATGACATACACAGAAGTGGACCTAGACGCGATACAAATGCCTGTAGTGTTAAGTATGTAACTCTGCCGGGACTCACTTTCACCTCCCCCTCCCCCTCCTCCCCCAGTCCTCCCTTCGACTTGATCCCCGTACAGACAAATGAGGTCATGGTGTGGGATCCGCTACAAGAGGATTCAATTCCACTCCTGTCACCAAACTCATTAAGATTCCGTTTTCTCCTCTTCCGTCTCGTTTCAACTTTCCTCCCTTCCTCCTCCTCTACCATCACCTTACCATCATCATCATCATCGTCGTCATCGTCATCCCCCTTTTTTTTTCTTCTTCTTCTTTTCGTTTTGTCTCCCCATTTCTTTCATTTTATCTACATTTTTTCCTCCCATTACCTTCCATTCTCGTCTTCCATCGTTATTCTCGTCCTCCTTTAATCACCCTCTCCTTCCCTTTTTACCTGCGTCGTGAAGTGCCAGGTTAATGAGAGAGTTTCGTGCTTCATGTTTTCCCTGAAGAAACTTTTGGACTACGTTATCTACACGTCCATATTGGTCGTCCTGTCCTACAGCTCCCATCGTGGCAGGGTGTATTGCCCCGCCCTGCGGCATCATCCCAGCCCATCTCATCCACTCCTCTATACCTACCACACATCCTCCCCCCCACCCTCTCTCTCTCTCTCTCTCACTTTGTCTCACACACACACACACACACACACACACACACACACACACACACACACACACACACACACACACACACACACGCCTCAACCTTGGCACGTTCTTACCCACAATACCTTATACAGCCTCATAATCTGTCCTCTTATTCAACCGTATAATCCGGCCCCCCCCCTCCCATCTTCGTCTCCTCACCCCCTCCAATATTGTCAGGAGTCAACACCTTGTTTACCACGCCGTGTGTCGGTCTTTTAACGGGTACGGAAGACCGTATCACGTAACCAGACTCCCGCGGCACTGAAATTCACGGGAACCCTTACGTACTGCCAGTTTCACATCGCAACTTGAGATTTGTTTTATTAAGCAGAATTTGAGAGAATAAATGACATACGATCGATTCCTGTCGTAACTAAAGATCTGTTTTATAAGGATTTGTAGTGTCACGCAACAAGACTGATCGACGTACGCACCTTCAGTGTGCTTATAGCTAAGATTAGCCTTTACGCTCCCACACTGCCCAGGCATCCTCAAAACACACCTTCCCGGTAACCCAAGATCAGTTCCTGGTACTAAAGATTGGTTTTTGTAAGAGAGGCGGAGGGAAGAAGAGATGGGTGTAGAGGCCTGCCACGTCTCTCGTCTTTCCCTGCTAAAGCCTAACATAGCTGTGATGGAGAGTTGATTGTAACTTTTGTGTATGCGGGTCCTGGGTTGAAAGTCACGGATTTACGTTCATTTTCCTGTTGTAAGTCAAGATTTAAGGATGAGGCTTTAAGAGACTAGGAAGTTTAAGTCTCTCTCTCTCTCTCTCTCTCTCTCTCTCTCTCTCTCTCTCTCACACACACACACACACACACACACACACACACACACACACACACAATATTTCACGAGCAGAGTAGCATCGGACGAGCGTGAAGGAGCAGAAGGAGGGCAGCGTTTTGCAATATTCCGGAAAGGTGTCTGTTGTTAACCTGTTTTCCTGGATTCTCGCAGCCCAGGTATATGCTTCATTTCATATCTCGATCCTGTTTTGAGCCGTTGTAGGGGAAATTGATTTGGGGTCGTGGGTGTTTTGTTACGATATTATCCTTGTTGTGAGGGCTGGGCTGTATGGTGTATTTTTCACGTTTTATTGTGTTACGATTTATTGCCTGTTGGTCGTATGGGATATTTTGTCAAGTACTTATATAACGGACAGTGATAAACACCACAATCGTCTATCTGGATTCTTAAAGTAATAGTACTTAATAATGCAGACTACCAATGACAGTATAATAGTCCCAGTGAAGTGATAGTATAAGAAATACTAATAATAGCATAGCAATGACAGTATCAGTAAGACTATAAAAAGATAAAGGTGATAGCCAGAGGCAGTACTAATGATGGTATAGATGTATGTACAACTTTTCTCCGACCCCTTAAGACTAGTTCGAGCCTTGTCGAAACGAATGGCTTTTCGTCGATTTTATACAAAATTGGAGGATCCGCTTATGGACAGCAAATGACAAAATTTACTATATTCCATTTCACCGAGCCTGACACCATCAATGATGTCCTCAATGCCTGTAACACTGATAAAGGTCCTCAGTACTGGATATACCCTTTTGTAGTGCCTGTTTATATTGCTTCTCAAGGTAATAAATAGAGGTTCACGTAGTGGAGAAGATTTACATCAGCACTACAGGCGTTGAGGACGTTACTGATGGTGCCAAACTTGGTGAAATGGAGTAGGTTAGGTTTAAGCACAATAGGTCAAACGTTCTGGGCAGAGGGTAACGTTAAAGTTGTTCATAAGTTGTGAGATTGATATTTAATTTACTGTTTTGAAACACCTCCAACAAATCTATTTAAAATCGGAAAAAAACTGCTCGTTATTTCATGACTGGAACTAGTCTCACGGCCTGTGTAATAATAGTTTTCCTGTGAGAATAGTTCGAGTGTTGCCAAAACGAAGACGATTTCTTCAATTTTAATCAAATTTGGTGTAAGGGTTGACAGACAGCTCATGATAAAATGTGCCGGGTTTGAGCACAGTAGGTGAAACGTCCAGGCCACGTTAAAGCCGTTCATAAGTTTTGATATTGATGTTTTGGATATTGGCCTGAAACACCGTAAGGTATGATGGGTTACCCTGAAAATCTACACTATATCTGGTTAAAATAGGTTGAAAACTGTTCTTTATTTCATGGCCGGGACTATTTTTTTTTTTTTTCATGTCCGCAGTGAGAATAGTTCCGGCCGTGTCAAAACGAGGAAATTTTTCATCGATTTCTAACTAAATTTAATGGATGCGTTGACGGATGGTTCATGACGAAATTTGTTAGGTTTGTACCAGTGATTGTGTTGGAATTACCAGTCATTGTATAGATAATGCCGATGGTGGAAAAGGCATTACCAGGGGTTGTATAAAGGGCAGCGATGATAGTGTAAATAGGGATAGTACGCACATTACCAGTGACTATCTGTAGAGTTTTCGGTGGTAGTATGAGCAGTGATAGTAGATTATTATTATTATTATTTTACTGAACAGACGATTTGATCCAGTCTAGGAGATACTGAAGGCTATATCCAAGCCCTCCATTTTGAAAAGTGTCTCCTGAGCTGAGTGAAAGTTTCTGTTATTAGCAAAAGAAAAAAAATGGGTGAGCAAAAAATGTTATGGTATTAAAGTTAGGGAAATGCAGTACCAGGGACGCCTTTCCTTCCTCATATTCATTTTCACCCCATTTCCATTTTCCTCCTGGACAATTTTTACACTCCCCATTTTTTTTTTTTTTTCCAGGCTTTTTACTTTTTCACTCAACTCTCGTTTCTTCTCACCCGGCATATTTCCGGTTCTCATTTTTCGTTCCCCGTATTTTTTTTTTTTTTCACCCATTCTCATTACCTCCCTCCTCATTCATACCTATCTCACCACGTTGACTTTTTTTTTCTTGCTGTAAAAAAAAATATCACGAAAGAGAAATCCTCCGTCATTAAAGTGTAAAAAAAAAAAATGGGATGATACAACTCTCTCTCTCTCTCTCTCTCTCTCTCTCTCTCCGTACTGGCATTGGGCTGTGACAATTCCACCACTCAGCATATGCAATACAAACTTCTTAATTCTTCCTACAGCGATGAAACGGGGGGGGGGGGAGGTTAATTATCCTTACTTAAACAAGGGAATCAGGCTAGGGTGATGATGATGATGCTGATGCTGAGGAGGATGCGGATGATGATGCTGATAACTAAGGTGATAATAAAGCTACTGATAAAGGTAATGATGATGATGATGACCCTCTTAAAGATGATGACTCTAATGATGGCTGGAAATGATAGTGATGACTGTGACGATGATGATGATGATTGATGATGAGGGATGAGATTTTTTTTTTCCAGGTCTGATTATTCTACTTCTTTCCTTTTTTCCCTTTTTCTCCTCGCTTTCATTATGTTGTCTTCACCCATTTCTCTCCTCTTCTCTCTGGCTTTTCCTACTCATTGACTTTCAGTGTTTTTACTTTCTCTCACCGGTGGTCGTTTGTCAGTGAGAGAGAGAGAGAGAGAGACAAAGAAAGAGAGAGAGAGAGAATGAGTGGTGTTTCCTCTCCCCTCTCATGCACCTTCAGTTTCTTTCTCTCTCTCTCTTTCTCTCTCCCCTGCCCTACCTTGCCCTGCCCCGCCTTGCTCTGCCTTTCCCATCCCTTTCCATTCTCGTTCATACACATAACTCTCTACCACAGTACCCACTTTCCCAGCCTCCCTCTTTCCCTCCAAAACCCATTCTCTTCCCCGCCATTCTCATTCTTGTCCTCCAGCTCCTCAACCCTCAGCCACTACTCCCCAACCTTCCCCCTCCTCATTCCCCAACCTTCCCCCTGACTCCCCATCCCCTAGCCAGTTCTAGATGATTTCCTCTTTCAACACTTCAGCCCATTCTGTCTCCACTTCTTCAATTTTCAACTCTCCTCTTCCCCCCATTCCCCAGCCTCCCCCCCTTCCCCACTTTTTCCGTAGTAATAGTTGCATTTTGTTTCCTTCATTCCCCAACCCTCCTATTTCCCCATTCCCAAAGCATCTTACATTCCTCATCCTTCCCGCTTTTTTTTTTTTTTTTTTTTTTTTTTTTTTTTTCTCTAGTTGCTCCCCTATTTTTCCTATAGGCGTCGTGCCATTTCGTGTACTTTTCGCCAGATGCCAATTCTTCTCTCTCCTCCCCACTCCCAAATCTTCCCCCACTCCAACCTCCCCCCACACCTCAGCCTTTCCCCGCTCCCTAACCTTGCCCCGCTCCCTAACCTTCCCCCACTCTCCTGTCCTCCTTCCCACTCCCCAACCTTTCCCGCCACTGGCCAAACTTCTCCCAGCTGCCCAGCCTTCCCCGACTCCCCAATCCTCCCCTCACTCCCCACCCTTCTTCCCCGCTCCCCGACCTTCTAAGCAGCTCCCCAGGCCTCCTTCGCTCCCCAGGCCTCCTTCCTCCCCGACCTGCCCCCGCCTTGCCACTTTTTCCGTGTGCCTAGTGACTTTTGTGGTGGCGGCGCCGTAAGAGTAATTACCCCCACTTAACTTGTCGCCCAGGACGTTAATTAGCTTAGTTTGTTGCCTGTTAACTCCTTCCTCCTCACCTCCTCCCCCTCCTTCCCCCTCCCCCCCGCTGCTGTTGCTGCTCTCTCTCTGTTGCTCTGCCGGAGGGGGTGTTGCAGGGAGGGGGAGGGTGTGGTGAGGGAAGGAGGTTGGGTGTGAACGAGGGGAGAAGGAGGAATGGAGAGGACGGGTGTGGATGGGGAGTGCGAGGTGTGTGGGAGTGGGTGGGGAAGAGAAGGTGGATGTTGGTGTGGGAGGAATGGAGAGGACGGGTGTGGATGGGGCGTGCGAGGAAGGTGGGAGTGGCTGTGGTTTGTAAGTGCGATGGAGAGAAGATGGAAAGAGGTGTGGGTGTGAGAGTGATTTCTGAGGATGTGGGGGTTAGGGAGGAAGGCGGTTGTGGGTGTGATGGGGGTGGGAAGGGTGCGAGTGTAGTCCTGAAGGGGTTGAGGAAAGACTGGGGAAAAGAGGAGGGAAGAAGGGCGGAGGAGAAGGGAAAAGGATTTAGATATTTGGAAAAGGGAGGAAGTTTGGGGAAAACGTGGGAAGAGGGAACTGAGGTATGGAGTGAGGAGTGCAGAAGAGTACCTAGTATTTGGAGAGGATAAGGAGGCCTGTTGAGGGAGGGGGAGAAATGTAGGGGAGGGTGTGGACTCTGGGGAAGAGAAGGGGGCGAAAAGAAAAAGAGGGAAGGATATATATTGGAGAGTACGTAGGAAATGTAAATAACAAGAAGCCAGTTGACATTTGATATGGTTAAGAAGGAGAGGGGGGTCTGGGGAAGAGGGAGATGAGAGAAAGAGGGATGTGGGTGTGTTCTGGAATGAGGAGAGGTCGGGGAAGTGAGAAAGGAGAGGAGAAGGGAGGGAAGGCAGAAGAAGGGGGTGAGTGTGGTTATGAAGATGGAGGGGTCGGGGAATTAAGAGGAGAGAGGATGAAGAGGAGGTTGGGGAAGAGGGGCAATGGAGGGAGGTGAGGGAAGGAGGAAGGGGGGGAGGTTTGGGAGGGGGGGAAGTTGGAAAAGAGGAAAATGAGAGGCGTAGAAGAATATGGACGTTGCTCTGAAAGATGGGGAGGCTGGAGAGGACGTAAAGAGAAGAGATGGGGAAGGAAGAAGAGGAGGATGCGAGATTGGCTTTGATATGGAGGGATGGGGAAGACAGGGAGTAGAGTAGAGAGAGGGGAGAGGTGAGGGTGTGGTAGGGAATGAAGAATTAGGAAAGAAGGGATGTGGGGGGAGAGGTGTGAATGTGGATTGGGGTGGTGTGGTTGGGATAGGAGAGAGAGAAAGAGAGAGAGAGACCTACTTCCAATCCTTTGCCCTTATTCCTTACCTTCCATCTGTACCCTAACCCTATCCCCTCCCACACCCCCTCCCCCCTATTTTCCTACTCATTACCTCCATACCTTCTTTCTTCCTAGCATTTGTGCTCCCCCTGCTTTCCCCTATCTCCCTTCCCGTCCCCTATTCCTTCACCTATGATCTGTGCTGCTCCTGCTCCCATTCCTACCTCCCTTCCCATTCCCTACCCTTTCACTTACCCTCCCATCGTACCCCTACCCTTGTCACGGTCCTCTCTGGAACTATCAACAAGACTCTGACTTATTAATATTCACACGGACGAGGACCCATTGTTCAATTTTCTGGTCTGCCGGGCTTCTGTGTGTGCGGGGTCAGGGCAGGTCAGCAGGACAAGGTAGGGCAGGACAGGACAAGGTAGGGCAGGGCCGGGTGAAGTAGGACAGGGTAGGATAGAATACGACTAGACTGGACCGGATACAAGACAAAGCTGGGCAAGACAGGGCCGAGCAGGGTTGGGTTGAGTAGGATATGGTAGGATAGAAGGTGATATGATTAGGTAGGAAAGGTAAGGTGGGACGTAATAGGACATGATAAGGTAGACTGAGGCACGAAGGGCTGCAGTGTAGAGTAGGATAAGACAGGGCAGGGTGGAGTTGAGTGAGACAGGATAGGGTAAGATTGAACAGAATAAGGTAAAAGATAGGGCAGGGTGGAGTTAAGTGAGACAGGATAGGGTAAGATTGAACAGACTAAGATAAAACAGAGTGGGGGATGGATGGGGTAGGGTAGAGCAGGGTAAAGCAATAGAACCCGCGTAGATTAGGATAAGACAAAAATGTATAGCGTGGTGACAAGGTAAGGTAGGACAGAACAGGACAGAAGAGAAAGAGAGGAACAGGGAAATACTGGGAATGTTTGGGAAGCCAGAACAAGAGAAGGTAGGGCAGAGCAGGACAGAGAAGACAGAAGAAGCGAGGACATGGTAAGGGAGAACAGGACAAGAGATGCTAGAACAACACAGGGCAGGGCGGGACACGACAGGGCAGGGCAGAACAGCTAAGGATAGGGTAGGACAGAGCAGGACAGGGCAAAGCAGGGCCAGAGAGCGTAGGACGACTAGAGAAGATAGGAGAGGACAAGAGAAAGTAGGATAGGACAGGGAAGGGCCGAACATGACGAGGGAAAGCAATAGGGAGGACAGTGAGGCACAGGTCAGGTTCAGAAAAAAAATAACTTCTCACTAAATTAGTTCAAAGGGTGAGAACCGAGTGAGTGGTGAGGATGAAAGGAGAGGGAGTGAAAGGAAGAGGGAAGGAGAGAAAATGAGAGCAAAGGGAGAAAGTGAGAGGAAAGAGGGAGGAGAGAAACTGAGTGAAAGGAGAGGAGAAAAGAAATAACGGTGAGAGGAAAGAGGGATGAAAGTTAATGGAAGGAGAGATGAAAAGAAGTAAGGATAAGTGGAAGGAGAGAGGAGTGATGGTGTGAATGGAGACTGAGAGGAGAGGAGGAGTGAGGCCGTAAGAGAGGTGAGGTGAGGAAGGAGAGAGGAGAAGTGAGGTCCTGAAAGAAGGGAATAAATGACAAGAATTTGGGGGGGGGGGAGTGAAAGAATTAATAAGGTTGTTTTTGTCTGCCTTCCTCTTTCCCTTCGAGAGAGAGAGAGAGAGAGAGGTGGGGGGGGGGATGAACGCCTGGGTTGTCGTGAATGAGGCTGGAACTTGGATGGGGAAGAGGGAACACCACAACAATGGGGCAGGGGCGCCTCGCTTAGGGCAGGGTGGGGGGGGGGGGCTGGGTGGCAAGGGGAGGCCAGGGTGTGGGAATGATGGAAGGGTGTTTAATGTTAGGTAGGGAGATTGGTAGCATGATGGACAGGATGGTGGAGGTTTGGCAGGGTGATAGAAGCATGTGTGACGTTTGATAGGGTGAAGTAAAATGTTGGACATGATGATAGGATGATGGAACGGTGATGAAAGTTAGGCAGGGTGATGACAGGATAACAATAGGGTGGTAGAGTTTTGCTAGATGGACAGGATGGCAGGACGATGGAAGGATGGTGAAAGTTTGCTAGGGTTACAGTGACAGGCTGGGGTTTATTAGCGAGGAGGGTAAAGAAAGTTTGGCAGGGTGATGATGATGATGATGATGATGATGATGATGACTCTGGATCCATTTATAAGAGTGATTGAAGATGATTGTACAAGTGCTAATACGACCTCCTTATCGTTTTTCAGGCCTACCGATGAGCCAGCCACTACAATACATACCCGTGCATAAATCTACCCTGCTCACCTCAACACGAAAGCGGTGGGTGGGAGGGAAGGAGGGGCGTGGAGGTGTCAGCCAGTTCAGGTAAGCAGGAAAGTGGCATGCGTTAGTTTGAAAGCACAGAAAGTTCATGTTAGGTGTTGCAATTTTAACTCTTGCAATTAGCCAGGTGTTGCCTTTTCTACCTTTTTTTTTCCAGTTAACCAGGTATTGCATATTTCTTTTACTTCTTTGCAATTAGCCAGATGTTGATTTTTTTTCCCGTTTTTTGAGGTTAACCAGATTTTTTTCTTATCTTTTTTTTTTCCTTTAGTTGGCCAAGTGTTGCTTTTTTTACACCTTTTTTTGCAATTAACCAGATTCTTTTTTAATATATATAGTTTCCACTACGTTTTCATAATTTTTGCAGTGCACCAGATTTGCGTTTTTTCCCCACTTTTTTGTAAGTACACTACAATTTTTTTTTTTTTAGCCCACGTCCACTGGAAACTCCCTTCAGTATTTGTTTACTAATGTTCCAATGCTAAAGATTTACACGGTTGACGTACATACTTAAAAACAATCCTGATATAAAACAACAGCATTCTGCATAGTAGCGTGTTGTTGTTGTTGTTCATGATTCAGCTGCGGGACGACGTAATTGAGAGAGAGAGAGAGAGAGAGAGGAGAGAGAGAGAGGAAACTTCCCATATATCGTTGTTCTTCCCAGCAAATAAACATCTTACGCTATGAAAAGGAATCGATCGTAAGTCAGTGTGTGAATCCTGACCCAGAGAGCAGAGTAATAATTGCCCATCCTTTTGGCGCGTGACCCAGTGAGTAGGCAGTTAGTACAGAGGTCATTCAAGGTCACTTCAGCTCCATTTAGGCCCTTCGCATCCATTTACGCCCCATCAGGTGAAGTGAAGGCCTGTTGTATCTATTGTATCTATCCAGGTGTAAGTCAGGTTAATTAGGTGGGATAATGTCAGGTAGGTACAGTCGGCATCAAAAGTCCTGTCGTCATCTCCAACGTTTTATGAATTTCGAAAAGAAGCAGGAGACACTGATTTTTTTTTTTTTTGGGGGGGGGGGCACAGGATATTGTTATCAGTGTCGTCTGCAGTGAATTTACAAAACTAATTTCCAGAGTTCATGGAGGGGGAAAAAATAATAAAAGAAAAGCAGGACACGAATTCTGATACCGACTGGACAGGCACACACAAAATCTTCCCAGTTGAACGAATACATAGCGGGAAAATCGAACCATCTGAAACACGCACCAATAAAGATGGGGTTTTCACTGTATTTCGCTAGTTGTAATTTTTCTTCGGGCGGGACTGGCAGGAGAGTTGTTTTTCTAGGTACATGGGGGAGCAGTATTTAACTCAGAGGTTTTATGCATGACCCTATCTATAACTACACACATAATGAGGAGTTGTGGTGTCAAATATGCCCCATTGTAGAGGCGTTTGACCCAAGAATGTTACTAGATTTGAATAAGTTTAAGACGCACCTGACTGTCTTGAGAAACTGCCGAAAAAAACCTAATTAGAAATCTCGTCAGTCTCGTTAGATAATACTTGGGAGACAAAAGGGTGTATTAACCTATCCTTACCCCGCTATGCCCATGTTATGCTCGTATTTATTCAGTATTATGTTCAGCCTCCTTAGCTCATTGTTATCAGGTGGGGAGAGTTCATTGCGGACGTCACTGTACCGCTCTCGACATCAGCCGACGGTAACCTTTTGCTTTTAATTTATGAGTGTTTTATGTAATTCACTTTAAAAAAGTTGAAAAATGCTCAGAAAATGCAAATGTTAACAATTTTTTATGTGTAGTTGTTCACATAGTGTTCAGAGCAAAATATAACGATAATTGTTGATCAGTTGTTGTCTTTCCAAATTGTGAGGAAAGCATTAATAATAATGATAATAATGATGATGATGATGATGATGATAATAATAATAATAATAATAATAATAATAATAATAATAATAATAATAAAAATAATAATGATAATAACAGTTGTGGTACTCGGGGCGTCCACCATCCACTTACTTGAAGTAGTGCTGCCGTCAGGTGACTGTACTTTTAGTGATAACCAGATAGTTTCTGTAGCCCAGAGGACCATATACTACGCTGGGTGGTAACCATATAACCAAAGAGACTCCATATTGTTTGGTGGGATAAGGTACACGATTGTACAACGTTAGAGAGTTAGAGGATTGGAGACGTTAGGTTTAGCTTTTATTAACCCCTTCAGTACTTGGCAGGGGAGGGGTAGGGGAGGGTGTAGGGATAGGGGAAGAGACAGGGAACAATGTGAGGGGTCAGGAGAGGGTCAGAGAGACAGGGAGGGAAGAGGTGGTAGGGGAGGAGGTAAGGGTGAAACGCAGGTTATGGAAGAAAATTTGGTTGAGGTAGGGAAGAGGTGATAGGGGAAGGGAATGGGGGTGAGGAAAAGGGGCTGTGGGGGGAGGGGAAAGGTGATAGAAGGATGGGGAGGAGCTCGGAGGGGGAGTGAAGAGGAGGGGGACAGAGGGGGTAGAGAAGAGAGTTTGAGAAAGGGACAAGGTGGAGGCAGAGACAAGGGGTGCTTTGAGAGAGTCAGGGGGAAGAGGCAAAGGGGGAGGGAAGAGATGCTGAGGAATAGTACTTGGGGAGGGAGAAAGATACAGGAAGGTGCCGGATAGGGGAAGAAGATGTGAGGTAGGGAGAGAAGGAAAGGAGGGGTAGGTGGGTAGGGCTATAGGAGGAGAGGGAGGGTGGGGTAAGGGGAGAGAGGGTGGGGGTAATGGGGGGTAACTGATACAATTTGTCGGCATCAATTAAGAGAGTCTAGGGGGGGCAGAAAAACCCCAGTAACCGAGTTAGGACTCAAGCTGAAAGGGGGTTGGGGAAGAGGGGAGGAGGGGAAGAAGAGGGGAGGAAGAATGCTGGAGATGAGAGGGGAGAAGGGGAAGACGAGGAGGGGGAAGAATGTTGGAGACGAGAGGGGAGAAGGGGAAGAAGAGCAGCGGGAAGAATGCTGGAGATGTGAGGGGAGGAGGGGAAGAAGAGAGGGGAGGAAGAATGCTGGAGATGAGAGGGGAGAAGGGGAAGAAGGGGAGGAGGAAGAATGTTGGAATTGAGAGGGAAGAAGGGGAAGATGGGGTAGAGGAAGAATGTTAGGAATGAGGGGGAGAAGAAGGAAAAGAATGGGGGAGGGGAGAGAGGAGAAGAGAGGGACGAAAATGAAGTAATATGTGGAGGAGGAAGAAGAGGAAGAGTTTAGGTGAATGACGGGAAGGAAAAGGAGGAGGAGGAGGAGGAAGAATGTAGGGGGCATGAGGGAGAAGGGGAAGAAAATGGAGAGGTGGAGAGAGGGAGAGAAAAGGAGAGAAGAATGTCCGGAGAAGAAGGAGAAAGAAAAATGAAAGAAGTGCAAAGTACGTAGAAAAATCGGAAATAAAAGGGGAGAGAGAGAGAGAGAGAGAGAGAGACTGATAGCTTGTCAGTAGCCTTCATACGAGATGTCACCTCTCTTATTCGCAGTCTCTACCCCATCTCTCTCTCTCTCTCTCTCTCTCTCTCTCTCTCTCTCTCTCTCTCTCTCTCTCTCTCTCTCTCTCTCTCTCTCTCTCTCTCTCTCTCTCTCTCTCTCTCTCTCTCTCTCTCTCTCAAAAGTGTCCTGATTTAAGAGTCTTACTTTTTCTCACACGGGATTTCTTGCTCTCTAACTTTGGTCTCATTCACTTTCATTCTCTTTTTCTCTAACTCACTTACTTTAATTCACTCACAGTTCGCTAACT
The DNA here is from genome assembly GCF_032717465.1 of Coenobita brevimanus. Lineage (NCBI taxonomy): Eukaryota > Metazoa > Arthropoda > Malacostraca > Decapoda > Coenobitidae > Coenobita > Coenobita brevimanus. The sequence goes on along the minus strand of NC_136971.1, from coordinate 7,515,367 downwards.
TATATACTTTTCCACTTTTTTTTTCCTCTATCTCACTCACTCTAACTTTTATCTCACTTTCTCTAACTCACTCTTATCTCACTTTCTCTAACTCACTCACATCTCACTTTCTGTAACTCACTCTTATCTCACTTTCTCTAACTCACTCACATCTCACTTTCTCTAACTCACTCACATCTCACTTTCTCTAACTCACTCATTTACTCTGACTAATAATTTTGACACTAATTCACACACACACACACACACACACACACACACACACACACACACACACACACACACACACACACACACACACACACACACACACACACACTAACCCATCCACAGAGTCACGAACTTTCTAACACGCACTTTGACTCTCTCTCTCTCTCTCTCAAGCTGAAGAAAATCGTCTGGCGGTAACAGGAATATAAGAGAAAAGCAATACTGAAGGATTTAACAGCCTATATATGAATATGCCTCTGTCTGTCTGTTTGCCTGTCGCTCTTTGTCTGTCTGTCCGCCTGTCTGTTTAAATGTCTCGCTTACTGGCTGTCACTAACACCTACCATTTCTCTCTCTCTCTCTCTCTCTCTCTCTCTCTCTCTCTCTCTCTCTCTCTCTCTCTCTCTCTCTCTCTAATCTTGACACAATTTCAGTCTCATGTTTTACACTCTGACTAGACATTTTCTCTCTCATTAGCAAATTGTTACACATAACTCACTCACTTCCTCGCTATTCCTTTTACACAATACTCTCTCGTTCTGCACACACACACACACACACACACACACACACACACACACCAAGAGGACAAATATGATAGCTTAAAACTGAAATAAAAAAAAATAAAGGTATAGAGCGAAATCAGCTCCCTAACTTTACTGTCTTTTAATATAATGTTGATAATGATCTTGGTTTTATTTTTTTCAGGCACACATCAGACGGTTTTACTTAGCTGGTGTGTGTTTGAAATCAGAGGGTTTAGGTGGGAATGTGAACATACTGGATGGAAATGGGTAGATAAATGGACAGATAGATAGACAGATAGAGACAGACAGACAGGCAGACAGATAGATTGATAGACACAGATAAAGGACAAGGTAAATTGTAATGAAGCGACATGTAATATTTTGTCACTGTCATTGTTCCTTTATAATGACTGGGAAATTCTCTCTCTCTCTCTCTCTCTCTCTCTCTCTCTCTCTCTCTCTCTCTCTCTCTCTCTCTCTCTATGTCTCTCTATCTGTCTATCTCTAATCCGAAACAGTTGCAGTCTGTTGTTTGTCTTGCACAGTCTGGAAACTATCAGAAGCTAATGAGATCTCGCTAAACTAATCAGTGCTAATATTGTGGATTCGAATCTCGCTTCAGTGTTTCGAACCCCCACGTGTGGAATTACAATATTATAGCTCAGATCAGTATTATTTTACAGCTTTTTTTGTACTCGAAATTGTGTCACAACATATTCTCTTTTTCTTTTAACTTGGACGAATATTGCCATCTGTCCGTCTTAAGAAGTATTAACGCTGGAATATGAATCTTGTCACGATGGGATGCTGTGGAAAGGATGAAGAGTCGTATAGGCTGTGAGCTCGTGAAATAACCTGGGAAAAGGACGACAATCAGGGCCAAGTTAAGGGGGAAGAACCGTAGTGAGTTTTGGCTAAAATAACTTGTAAATTTCACGTGGGTTACAATGGTTCAAATCCCGCTTCATTAGTTCAGAGCACCAGACGTGGAAAGGAATTTTGACCGCATACTATGCGTGTTCCCTGCCTTAGCTCAGAAGCATCATAACGTTTATCACTCATTATCCATTCACTCGGAGTCTTGTGTGGTATTTTTGTACGTTATACCAGTTCCAACACAAGTACTATGGTCCTTTCACCGCAAGAAGTCCGTTCAGGGTGGGGCCCACCTGGTGAATCACCTCTAGCGATGCTGCCAAATCAACCGTAGTACATGCCTCTCTCTCTCTCTTATTTCCCATCTATGTGCCATTTGAAATTGTTTTTTATATTCTGTATATAGTAAAGGAAGCTATATAGTACACTGAGTATCACTTTTTAGAATTATAACAACGATTTGAATGAATTCTATGACATGTGGCAGAGCTTTTTTCTCATGTTGCCACGCCGTAGAGTTGCCAATTTGACCACCAATTATCGGATTATCACCTACCCCCATTCCACCTCTCTCTCTCTCTCTCTCTCTCTCTCTCTCTCTCTCTCTCTCTCTCGTCAATATAACAGAAAGTTCTGATGACGAAGAAAATTATGATTAAAGATCAGAGAGAGGATTAGGCCTTCAGGGGAAACCTCTTAAAAATAAAACGCGCCTAGACTTTTACCTCATAAGTGGTGTGGAAAAAAAATTGGAAATAAATAATACATATACAATATATATATATATATATATATATATATATATATATATATATATATATATATGTATATATATATATATAGAGAGAGAGAGAGAGAGAGAAACAGGTGTGATGGGGGTAGGTTGGGAGACAGAGTGATAATCCGATAATTGGTGGTCAAATTGGCAACGTCGCACTCGGGGGAATTCCAAATTCTGCCACACCCTGAACGGACTTCTTGCTGTGAAAGGACCATGACAGCAGCAAGTGAAACAAGGTATCCTGTGCTTTAGTTAACACACCCAGCCCATAACGACAAAACCTTCTTCATCCAGCATTTCCTTTCTGTGCCTGGATGTAAAACCATTGTTGCTTGTGTTGTTGGGGAAGATTGGAACTTGAGAAAAGGTTAATTGTCTACCTTAATTGCCCTCGTGTCGTCGGTAAGCGCTAATCAAAGCCTTCTTCCTGATCGAACTAGAATTTCCATCATCAGACACCCTGGACCAATCCACGGTTTACCCCGATCACGTCACCACTTTTTTTCTTTATAGATCACTGCTGACACTCCTCATATATTTTTTAAGATTTACCTCATAATCTGTTGGTATAGAAGGAAACCAGGGGCATGAAACTGAGAAATACTCCGAAAAACCCGATGTATGGGTATTGGGAGAGAAAATGAATCTGCTGTTTTGACACTGGGTGGTGACCTGGATGTAACTGTAATGTGCTTTATTAGATTATTGGTGCAATGGTTAACGTGATGGGCACGCAGAAAGGTAATATTATGGTATCCTGATCCTGATAGTTAAGTAATAATAATAATAATAATCCATCCATCCATCCATCCATCCATCATCCAATCCTACATTGCCCCATGAGGAGCGTAGGATCCCGGGGCTAGGCAGTTGGTCCCGACGTTTAAGATGAGAGAGAGAATAATAATAATACAGTAATAACGTATGGTAGCAGGAAGAAAAAATTAAAAGCATCATGTTAGAAGGGTTTAACAACAGAGTAGTTATGGAGATGCAGTTGTAACATACGGAATTGAAGTGGTAAAAAGCTGATATCTGTTTAACCATCTGTCTCTCGATCTGTCTGTCTGTCTATCTATCTATCTATCTATCTATGTACGTACATTATATATATGTTTATTAATATTTATATATAGCATATTAGTATAAGGAACACACACACACACACACACACACACACACACACACACACACACACACACACACACACACACACACACACACACACAGTCTGTACACATCTGTCTGTTCTCTCTCTCTCTTTCTCTCTCTCTCATCAGACCCAGAAACTCTTCCTGTAGCCTCCAGCAGCCCCAAGTTTAGTTCAAAGTAGCCTTCGTATTCTCTTATAACCCCAACCAGCCCCCACCAGCCACCCACAGCCCCCACCACTCCTCAGTCTATGTCCCCAGCCCCAACAGTCAACCCAACAAATCCTCTTAACCCCCCAGCATCCCTCCCCAGCGTTCCAGCCCACAGCATCCCTCCCCAACCCCCACTATCCCTTCCCAGCCCCACCATTCCTCCCCAGTCCCTAGGATCCCTCCCCAGCCTCTAGCATCCCTCCCCAGTCCCTAGCATCCCACCAACACCCCTCCCCAGTCCCCAGCATCACTGCCCAGCCTCCAGCAACCCTCCCCATCTCCCTGCAGGCCCCTCCATCCCCCAGTAGGCCCCCCTCCAGCCCCCAGCAGCCCTCCCCAGCCGCCAGCAGCCCTCCCCAGCCCCCAGCAGGCCTGCCGGTCCCAGCTGAACAGTGTCGTTTCGGTCGGGACAAAAAACCTGCTTTAATTAGGTTCCGCTTCGACTGCCAAAAGAGTAGCGCTTAACAATTACCAGGCGAGGCATGATTAATACTGGTAGCACGCTGGGGTGGTAGTTGTGGTGGTGGTAGCTGTGGTGGTGGTAGTTGTGGTGGTGGCAGTTGTGGTGGTGGCAGTTGTGGTGGTGGCAGTTGTGGAAGTGGTATTTGTGGCGGGGAAGGTAGGTTGTGGTGTCCATCGTAGGGGTGTTGGTAATGGGTGTGGCTGTGGTTGGTGGTTGTGGTGGTCGCGTTTGGTTGATGTGGTAGTTGTGGTTGGGGGTACATGTGTCAATATATAGCAGAAGTCATGGTGGTAGTTGTAGCAGTGGTAGTTGGTGGTGGTGGTAGATGTGGCGGTGATGTTTGTGGCAGGTGTTGAAAAATTGATAGTTGTGGTAATAGTGGCGGTAGTTGTAGTCGTGGTGATTGTGATGTAGTTGTAGTAGCTGGATGGTAGCTATGACAGGTTGTATCTGTGGTTGTAGTTGTAGCAGGTGTTGTGGTTGAGGAAGTGGTTGTAATTGTGGTAGGTACAAAAGGCTCCATAGCTTGCTGTGGTGATGGTGGTAGTTACAGTGGAAGTTGTGGCTGTTGTAGTTTTAGCGACAGTGGTAGTTTAGTTGGGGTAGTTGTAGCAGTGGTGGTAGCTGTAACAGTGATGGTAGTTATGGTAATGATGGTAGTTTTAGTAGTGGCGGTGGTAGTAGTTATAGTAATGGTGGTAGTTGTGGTAATTGTAGCGTTGGTGGTAGTGGCGGTAGTTGGTGCATGAGATGGGAGGTAGATGAAAGTAGTGAGGCGTAGGAGTGAGACAGGTGTAGTGGCCCGAGGCTGGTGGTGGGGGTGTTGCTTAATGTTGCACTGGAGTCACACACACACACACACACACACACACACACACACACACACACACACACACACACACACACACACACACACACACACACACACACACACACTAGCACATAATGAGACTTAACACCACACCATCGCATCTAACACCATCACACTTAGCACAGCACTGAATACCACACCACCACTCTCCACACCACACCAGAACACCAGGACCGTCTGCACCAGTCCACACCACACTAGAACATTACAGCATTCAGCACCATACTACTCTTTTCAACACCACACTACCACATTCATCGTCACATCACCACGTTCAGCACCACAGCAACCCACCGCCTTGCCACCAACACCACCACCACCACCACCACCACCAGTAAAGGGTAATGTGAGTAGAGAAAGAAAAGTATATTGACAGAATGAGGGATGATAAGGAGTATTAGCATGAATAAATAACATGAGGCCAGTTGACTATACTCTGTTCACTCTTACATGGCATAAAATTCACATCTCACCATCTTGAATCCTGAGCCAATGTAGTTTGTCGTGTATTAATTTCTGATTCACAACTTCCTTGATTCTTGCCATAGTCGTAATCTGCTATCGTTATCTCCTGGCGCACCACAACGACACATTCCATCGCACAACGGGCCCCTGGACAAAGTGGAATTAGGGATGCTGTATATATGACCTAACGCTGCATCCTGTGAGGGGTTTCAGTCCCTACTCAGTAACGACCCTTCTTCCCACGACACCACCAGTCTTCCTTACGTACTCGCACACCTTATCACTCCATCTTGATTTTTAGTTGTCCTCTCCTCATCCCACCCACCTCATTATCATATATTCTCCTAGTCAGTCTCTCACGCCACCGTCTCTTCACATGCCCAGACCACCTCAGAGTGATGATCTTTACATTTTCATCATCATCATCATCATCACCACATCCTCTCGAGTCCTTTCCTACAACACCTTATCCCCCCATGCCAGTCCACAGGCACATCTGAGTTAATTTGCTTCAGCATTTCTCGCTCTTGATTTATGGTGGTGAAATTGTTATGTAACCGAGCATTAATTCCCTTGCTGCCACGACGCGTTTCTCTCTCTCTCTCTCTCTCTCTCTCTCTCTCTCTCTCTCTCACAGAGACTGATGATCGCCAACGAAGTTGACCGGAGACAGTATATTATTCAGCGGTGTCTGTTTGTTTGTCTGTTTTAGCACAAGATATCTAAAAAAGTTCCATTCGGATTTCAACTGAATCTGGTGGATAGGTGCACAGTGGGACAAGGAACAGGTGATTAGATATCGGGTTGAATCCTGATCCAGATGCAGGAATCAACTACTCGTATATGGGGGTCGGTGGAGGTATGCACTGCCTGAGATTGTGTGACAGGGCAGACTAAGACCGTAGTATTAACTGACTGTGTGAGACTACAAAAGTGTTCGTCTGGTAGGAAGGAGGAATTACAGCAGTAAACCATGAGTTTTATTGGCGTTGGCAGAGGTATGCGGTGTCTTAGTGCATTCCAGTTCAACATTTGAGACTTTTATAAGCAGAGAGGTCAGATGCAGCCAACATTAACTCGTTCACAACAAGATATCTGCCTTAAGGTAAATAAAATCGTCCGGTGATAGGTGTATTTAAATTAAAAGTGTTATCGTACTGAGGGGGTTAATTGTATCGATAGTTTTATCCCTAACATGTTTCTGGCAGCTTGTTCCAGTGCGATTTTTACAGTAATTAAGTTGTGAATTTTCCTTTGAGTTTCATCTCAGCATCTTTCAGCTGTTCAGATAAGCTGTCGAAATTGACGTCGTCGAATTTATGTAGAATTTTATGTATTGGGATTGGATATCCTCGAAGTCTGCGTTTTTGCTGGGAAACGAAATATATTTTTAAAGTTATACTTCTAATGATTAACAAGTCGCTGAAGGGTGATTGCAAAGAGAGAATGGAATGAGGGGGTGGGGTAAGACGGAGTGGCGACAGGGGGTGGGATGAGGGGAGTGGTAGGGAGGGAGGATGGTAGAAGGCATGGAGGGGGAAGCGGAAAGGAGTTTAGTAATAAGTAAGATTGGGGAAGGGTGGATGGAGGTGTGGGGTTAGAAGGAGTGGGAAGGGGGTGATGCTAGGGGTGGGGAGTGTTGACTAAAGGAAGAGGGAAAGGAAAACGAGGAATGGAACACACGAGAATATATCACTGTAAGCAGTAACATTTTTTATCACCAGCATATGCATCACTACAGCAGGACACTTTAAAATCTAGAGAATCACAGCCAACGCAAATAATACCACTGACAACCATTAAGAAATCTGTAACAATGACATAGTTAGCTCTAAAACCGTTTCTTGTGACGCTTCTGGATGTTCCCTTCTGGACGATTGTGATTGCTAGGTAACCCATGTGATTTGAACAACTTCCTCCTCCTCCTTCTCCTCGTCTTCCCCCTCCTGGAGAAACACCGCGCCTTGCCTATATCGTGGAATGGGAAAATATAGATGGAAAATATTATGAATACCATTTTCCATCACACCTTTCGCTTTTATTCAGGTTAGAAAACGCAGCTGACAGAGTTATTAAAATGGACAGTCGCCTCTTATTTTGGTGGGAATTATTGTTATGATGATGATGATGATGGTGATGATAATGATGATGATGATGATGATGGTCGGTAATAGAAGTGATGGTGAGAACGTGGACGATTGATACTTGTGATCGTGATGAAAATGTCGAAGATAGAGCTAATGCTAATGATGATGGTGTTGATGGTAATAAGGATGTTAATGATGATTGCGATGATGTTGACGATGTTTACAAAGATGGTAACGATGATAAACAGCGTCAAACCAATCCTGCCATCTAACACCCCCCATTAACAACATCCTGGCGTAATCCTCTTAACACAGGTAGGCTAATAATGATAGGAATGTGAAGTGATAACCAAGGATTAGGTTTTAGGTTAATCTGGTTGTACTACAGGTAAGCAGGTTCATTTGTCGCATAGCAGAAGGGAGAGAGGAAGGGGAAGGGGAGTGGGTGGGGGAGAGGAAGAGGGAGAGGGAGAGGGGAATGGGTGGAGGAGTAAAGGGAATGGGTGGAGGAGGAAGGGGAGTTGGTAGGGGAGGGAGAGGGGGAATGGATGCGGGAGAGGGAAAGGGGAAAGGGGTGAGGGAGAAGGGGAGGGTGTAAAAGGTGAAGGAAAAAGAAGATGGGGACAGGATGGGGGAGAGGGGAATGGGAAGGCGTGCAGGAGAAGGGGGAGGGGGGAATGGCTGAAGGGAAAAGAGGAAGAGGTGGGAGGAGGGAAAGAAAAGGGGAAATGGACAGGAGGAGGAGGGGGGGAAGGGGGAATTAGAGGAGGAAGGGTGAAAAAGAGGGAGGGAGAGGGAAGAAAGGTGGGGATAGAGGTAGGGGGTGGGAGTGGGTGAGAATAGAGTTGGATGGGGATGAGAAAGGGAAAGAGTGGGGGGAAGGGTGAGGGGAGAGAGGGAGAGAGATATAGAGAAGAGATGGGGAAGGAGTGGTGCGTGGAGAATGGGGATGGGGATGGAAGAGATGGGGAAGGGAAGAGGGTGGGTGGTGTGAGGGAAGGGAGAGGGGGTGACCTGGGGGTGTGGTAGTGTATAACAGAGAGAGAGAGAGAGAGAGAGAGAGAGAGAGAGAGAGCATATCCAGCCTTAACTCTGAAATCAACTATCTTAAAAAAAAAAATTAAATTCCTAACATATCGATATTACTGTGGGTTCGTGAGAGAGGGGCGGGGAAGAAAGGAGTTAAGGTATTGGAGAACCGTTTATACTGAAGGCACCAGAAGAACGCCCTGGGAATGTTGGGTTAGGGAAAAAATACTCGTGCTGAAAGTCTACCATTTTCACGAACCCACATATTTGCGTGCTTTTTTTTTTTTTTTCTTTCTTTTTTGTGGCGTAGTGGATGGGAAATATTCACCTCTTCCGACCGAGTTTTTAAAAATTGTGTTCTAGTGGCTACTGGACGATTTTATTCAGCTTGGAAGAGTAGTAGTAGTAATAGTAGTAGCAACAACAACAACAACAACAACAACAACAACAACAACAACAGCAGTAGTAGTATTAGTAGATTTACATTTGTTATACAGTAAAAAAGAACACAAGGCCTACAACCAGGAAACTTATTCTGAAAATATAAAAAAGGCTGAACAGAACAGAAAATCAAGTTCCGGATTTGTACATTTTTATTTAAAAGATTGGAAATTATGAGACAGTCAGTCAGTGAAGGGCAAATAATTTGAAAAAAAATGTAAGAGAATGTAATCGTGTTCTTCCTTTACATTTTGAAGGTCTGAATGATGAATTACATGTGGAGCAAAAATTAAAGATGCGAGAGAGAGAGAGAGAGAGAGAGAGAGGGAGAGGGAGAGGGAGAGACGTGAATTAAGAAGATGAAGTTAAGAGTAAGAAGGGATATGTAAGACGCAGAGAATCGCAAGAAAAGAGAGAGGAGGAAAAAGAAGAATATAAGGAAGAGGAGGAGGAGAAAGAGAGGAGGAGGTCACTGCGATGGCTCGGCAGACAATTAGCAAGGAGGAGAAGGAAGGAGGAGCCAGAGGGGAGCCAGAAAGGAGGAGGAGAGGGGAGGGAGCAAGTGTCCTCCTCAGGCCGGGTCTCTTTCCACGTCGCGGGCCAGGGAGTCAGTGCCACAGCAGCCGCGGGAGGGGATGCACGCTGCCTCTCCTGCTCCCTCTTACACGCGGCCTCGGCTCTAGCGGTTCTTTGAGTAGGCCTCCCCACACGGCTCCCAACCTCCCTCCCTTTGCTCCCTGCGTCTTTCCCTTTGTTCCTTGTCGCCCTTTGCTCCCTCTCTTCTTTCCTGTGCTCCTCACTTCCCTTCTTATCCTTCTTTTTATTTCTACCTCACTCCTTTTGCTCCCTTCTTCCCACCCTTTGCTCCCTTAACACTTGGGCTCCCTACGTCCCTCCCTTTGCCTCTCCCTTTGCTGCATGGCATCCTTTCCTCCATTCGTTCTTCTCTTCCCTACTTCTTTCCCTTTGCTGCAAACGACCCTTTCTGTCCTATATCCCTGTCTTCTCCTTTGCTCCCTAACTTTCTCCCTTTGCTCCTTACTTTCCTCCCTTTCCTCCATACCTCTTTTTCCTCTCTAGGTCCCTCTCTTTGCTCTCAACTTTCTACATTTTGCTCCCAACTCCCTCTCCCCCTCACATCCCTTTCCTCATTACGTTTCACCTTTTTCTCCCTCTGCACCTTCCTTCCTTCATCCTTTTGCTCCTTCCTTCCTTCCTACCTTTTCTCCCTACCTCCTTCCTCCCTGTGCTCCTTCCTTCCCTCCTCCCTTTGCTCCCTACCTCCCTCCACAGTGAAACCCGGACTGCAGTAGCCAGCCTTGAAAACCCAACGCGAATAAAAAGTGATAATTCCCCATACTCTCTAGACGAGTTATTTGAAGCGAGTGAAACAAGCATTTTTTTTTTTCTTCTTTTTTGGAAACTGCCAAGCCCTCACTCACTAAGCAGATATAGACCGGATTAACCACGAGAGCTTACCCGGAGACCAAAGGCTTAAGCCGTCTTGACGCTCGGGACGAAACGAGACTAAAACTTGGACGAAAAGATAAGGAAAGTACCACAAGAGGAGACTCGAGAAAGACTTGTTAGCCTTTTTCCTTCCCTTTTTTTTTTTTTTATTGTTTCAGCCTTTTATTTTCCTTTCTTTTTTTATCTCTTTGCTAATTTTTATTCTCTTTCTCTTTCTCACAGTCTTCGTTCTTTCTTTCCTCTCTTTTCGCCTTCATTCTCTTCTCACATGTCTTCCTTGTGTTTCATTTTTATTTTTCCTGCCTCACATCGTCTTCCTCTCGGTCTGTCTTTCCTTCCTTCCTTTAATCAGTGTTTCCTTCATTTCACTCTTAGTCCTTCATCCCTTCTTCCCCAGTATCCCGGTTTTTCCTTCCTTCCTTCCTTTCTACCTTCCTTCCCTCCTGTATTCCTTCCTTCATGCATTCACCGATTCAGCACTTCTTAAATATATTACAACTTTCTCTCCAGCACTGCATGGCCAAGATACAGGCTTCCAGATCATTAGACTTCCTTCAAAAAATCTTTAAATACACCTGAAGATACTCAAAATAACTCGCAGATCACCAGAGCAGTAGTTTTAAGGACAGACCCACTAATTACTTGCTTGAAGAAGGAGCGAGTTTAGGATTACTTTGAAAATGATTAAACTTTCAAATATATACTTAGAGGTACACTATTTATCTAGGCTGCTTAGAAATTACGTAGCACTGAATTTAAGTCATGGCATTTTTTACGTTGTTAGGAAAAACGAATGAAGTTAGAAATACATATACTTAAAATATTACAAGTATATTAAAAAGGGTAATCACCAAAATAATAAAATCAAGGGATGGCCTTTTTCGCCTGCTTGAGAAATGATTGAAACTGAGAATACTTAACATGCTCATAAATATTACTAAGAATGTACTTAAATATAATGAGAAGCTTAGAATATATACACTAATAAATCATAATTATAAAGAATCACAATTTTGCTTGAGACGCAACTTATAAAATACTTATAAAATACTTTAACATCAAGAACATACACAGGAACATTTTTAACACTTGATATATTTACGTAGAAATAACCAAAGCAGAAAGGGAGAAAAATTTACCTTGCCTGAGAAACGAAAGAGCTAAAAATACCTCGACAATGGCCAAATAAGTGTTAACTCTCGATAGATAGATGGGTAGATACATAGATAGATGGGCAGACAGATAGACAGGTAGATAGATAGTTGGCTCGAAATTACCGAAAAATACTTAAATACTTAACATACCAACATACTTAAACGTACTGTGATTAAAAACGTGCCATAATCATCAGCATCACCAAATTACAATAAATAAATAGATAAATAGACAGATAAATAAATGAGGGGATTCAATATTTGCCTGGTTGTGAGATGAACGAGTATTATTCAAGAGTTAAATTATTCAGGAGAGAATGAATAAGCTTCCTCAACACCCCCACGTATGCGATTCATGCAAGTCGTAAATAAAACTACTGTATGGAGGAATTTACTGGATAACTGTGTAGCTTCTTTTTGGTGTTTTGATGCAACGATAAGTGTTTACTCTCTCTCTCTCTCTCTCTCTCTCTCTCTCTCTCCCACGCTGTAAACCCCCACCCCCAAACACTCTCCTATACTTTCCTGTTTAACACCTTTCGCTTTTGGGTCATGCTGTTAATTTTACCCATCCTCTTCCATGCTTCCCTCCTCTTTCTTTACTTCTCCTGCTCCTCCTTCCTTCCATTCACTCTCCTCCATTCTTCCCAGCCTCTCTTTCCTTATCTCCCTCATTCCATCCCAACCCCTTTCTCTCTCTTCTCGCCCCCTTATCACTGTTTTTCCTTCCTCTCCTACCCTCTCATCTCCCCCATTTAGCTCCCCTCCCACTCCCCTCTCCTCCCACACCACTTTTTCCTCTTCCTCTCCCTTTCCCTCTCCTTCTCCCTCTCTCTCTCCTTGCCTCCCCCTCTCCCTCTCTCTCTTCTTCCATCGTCTCTCTACGGCACATATCCACACCTCGTACTCAGCACCTTTCACTTTGAGGTAAATTATTTTAAGAGCTTTCCTCTCCCTGTCTAACAAATTGGTTTATTATCTGAGCTTCTTGTCTGTTTAAACATACAGTGCTTGTTTATCTTGTTTGACTCGACGTTTTAATTCTAAGACGTATTCCAGACTGCTACTGCTACTACTACTACTACTACTACTGCTACCACTGCTACTACCATTACTATTACTACGGGTACGACTTCCACCACGACTTCTATTACTGTTTCTGTTATCTGTTTTTACTACCTTACCACCACCACTACCACTGTTACTACCGTTGGTGCTGTCACTACTGCTACTATACTTACCACTGCTGTTACAACTTCTGGACCTATCACTACTACTACTACTGCTACTACTACTACTACTACTACTACTACTACTACTACTACTACTATCGCGTCATACATATCCTCGACTACTATTGCTAAATTTCTCGTAAGACTGTGAAACGAAAGTATAAAATTACGTCCACGAACTTGGACTATTAAAAACATACTTAACTTCCAGGGCACACTATTTTGACTATCAGGGCTACTACCTTAAGACTATCCGCGTAAGGCCTATTATCCCCTTAACTATCAGGCCTAACCATCGAACTACTACTATCAGCCGTGTTGTAACTGGGAAAGACTGTCAGATCAAGAATACTATTGCTATCAAGAGGCTACTGAAAGGACTACTGCTACTACTATAATATTATTACTGCTACAACTACTACTACTACTACTACTACAACTACTACGACTACTACTACTGGTACTACTATTACGAGGATATACTTAAGCTGAATACAGTCGTCTTTTTGTGGTCAGGATAAGTAAACCAATATATCTCTCATCCTGAAAGGGTTAACTCGAAAATACCACTAGAATTCATACTATCAGGGGACTATCACTGTTGCGGAGGCTACCAGGAGAGACTACTACCCCCTTGGAAGACTATTTCAGAAGGCTACAATCTCAGACTATCCGAAAAGGCAATTATGTAGACTAGTTTTGCTGTCTCAAAAGGCTATGCTTATGAAGACTATCTAAGGCTATCAGAATGCTATCCAAGGCTACGTAAGGCTATCTAGGACTGTCAGAAAGGAGGCTCCAAGAAGACTATCCCAGCTTACACACCCACAGACTATCAGGAAGGACTATTACTCCCTTTCTTTGGCTTAAAAAAGAAAGAAAGAAAAGAAGGAACGAGAAGGAAGACTCACCCCCTGAAAGAGGTAAGGAAAAAAAAGAAAGACTATCATAGGCTACCATCGCGGAGGCTACTAGGAAAAAAAAAAAAGACCGTGAAGGAGACTATCGGACTATCACAGGGCTGAATAAAATCGTCTGGTGGTAGCAAAAGACTATCCAAAAGCAAAGGACTATCAAAGGCTACGGCAGATTATGACACAGACTATCAGAGCAGACTATGGTTACACACTAGGCTACCGGGAGACTATCTGAAGACTATCGGGGGAACCATCGCAGTCACGCCTCTTCTTCACCACCACCACCACCACCACCATTACTATTACTGCTACCACAACTACCAGCATATGTAACTGTTTAACCGTTTCTACTACTATCCGACGTGGGGCACAGCTACCACTACCAAATCTACCACCATCGCCATCGTCTACCAAAATTACGACCATCACCACTACCACCACTACCTCGTCAACCAACATTCAGGCGACTTGCAACTACCAGCATCTACCACAACTACCACCATCAGTTGCAACCACCACTGTTCATCACGACTACCACCATCCGTCAAAACTACCATTGCAGGTCTAAGTACTACCACCACAACTACTACCAGTATCAGAGCTACCACTATCAACCACAACTACCGGTATCAGTTTAACTACCAGCATCACACCTCCCATCGTCTGTAACAACTACCACCATCAGCCTTGACTACCACTATCGTCCCAAGTTACAACCACCACCACAATTATCACCACAACCACAATTACTAGCACCATTCACAACTACCACGATCAACCACAGCTACCACAATCGACCAAAGTTGCGTCTATTACCACGACTACCACCATCGTCTAAGTTACCGCTACCACCAGAACTACCACCACCAACCACAACTACCACTATCAACCACAATTACCATCATAACTCTGATCCAGCAACAGTCACAGCTACCTCCATCGTTCCACGTTACCGCCGCCACCACAACTACCACCATCTACCACAGCTACCAGGATGGCTACCACAACTACAACCATTTGTCTACACCGCCGACTACTACTCTTCTTCTTCTTGTCGTCTGCGCTTGTTTGTCCAGGTAAGGAAATGGTGTGTGTGTGTGTGTGTGTGTGTGTGTGTGTGAGAGAGAGAGAGAGAGAGAGAGAGATGGTCATTAACACGATGTAATTAAGCACTATGCACACTTTATACAGGCTAATTACATTCTCTTGACAATCACATTCATTCAGCTCACCCTCAGACGATTTGCCTCAGCGTTGGGGATCTCTCTCGTAGTGAAGGGGTTACAATACTCCTTTCACCTTAACCTGGCCAAGATTTTCACCATATTATACCTTAGTTTCTCGATTTAATTTCATCCTAACGTGACTGATGATGGATTTTTATATTTCATTCTCTCTACCTCCAGACGATTTTACTGAGCTTGGGGGGGTTAGTGAAGGCTATATCTTAACTCCTCCAGGTTAAAGTCGCCTCCAGAGCTGAATAAAATCGTCTGTGTGGCAGGAAGAAACTAGCAAGAAATACGTCCTGGATGATAATGGTCCTTGTTAAGTTTAGGGAAGGGGGGTGTGAGGAATGCGTGGAGTTGAGGAGTAAATTTTCATCTTTATCAGCTTATATGTTCTTCGTTTCTCTCTCTCTCTCTCTCTCTCTCTCGTAAAGGCTTTATTCTCGTGATAAAATGGTTTCTGTGGTGAGGATGTCGTGTGGTGGAGTGTGGGAGGCGGTGGTGTGTGGTGTGTTGATAGTGGTGTGGTCTGTTGTCTGGTAGTGGTAGTGATGTGCACAGTGGGATGTGGTTGTGTGGTGTCGTGTCTGGTAGTGATGGTGTGTAGTGTGAAGGTGATGTGTGGTGTGCTAGTGGTGATGAGTGGTGTGGTATGTTAGTCGTGTGTGGTGTGGGGTGGTGGTTGTGGTTTGTGGTGGTGGTAGTGGTATGTATTAGTGGTGTGGTGCTACAGTGGTGCTCGGAATGATGGTTGAGGTATGTGTGGTGTGTGGTAGTGGTGTGGTAACGGTGGTGTGTGGTGTGTGAAGCCCGTGACTAAACCACATACACTTCCTCAAAATACAATCTCTCTCTCTCTCTCTCTCTCTCTCTCTCTCTCTCTCTCTCTCTCTCTCTCTCTCTTAGGCTAAATAATATCATCTGGTTGTAGAAAGAATATTATGGATAGATTTTTTTTTAACTGGAGAGATAAATGGAAACTTTTTAATCTAATTTCCAAAGTAAATTCGTCCGGTGGCAGCAAAGGATAATTTTCAAAGGACGTCATCGGAGAGAAGGAGTTAAGTATTTTTTTTTTCCCAGAATGCTTTAAAATTAATGGAACTGCAGTGGCTTAGTGGCTAGCGCACTTCGTTGTGATACGTGCTTCCCGGGGTCTAGGGGTCGATCCCTTGTGGTGGCGGATATTTAACCCCTTTAATCGGATGGCGTGGGGTTTGTTTTATTCCTGCCGGCTCCAGAGGTTTTAATTCAGCACAGGAAAGGCCTCAAGTAGCGAAGGAACTAGTAAAGCCGATATCTTAGAGTTTTTGAAGGCTATTATCTAACTCATGCAATTCGGATGTCTCTCACGAACATAATCACGTGGAAGAGTATTATAGAAAGTACATCATGCGACTGAAGGGGGTAAAGAGAGTGTGTTGGAAGTGTGTTCTGTTATATGTCTGCGTTCGTGCCCTGTCAGTTCAACCCTTGGCATGCAGATTCAGACACGACAGACAGCCAATGCAACGTCTTATCATGCATCTTCCTACAGACATGTCGTAAAAACACCCCCGCTAATACCAATACACCAGTCCTGTATGAGACAGCCCTAGCATGTATTCAGTATGGACGGTGGGTGTTAGCGTCGAAGTGGTGACATGTGGAGGTGTAGGAGGACTACTGGGCCTTGGGATAGGCTACTGCCCCTGAGATATAGGCCCTGAAGCCTTTGCCCAGAGTCGGACACATAAAAAAAAAAAAAAAAAGACATCGCGTCCCCGTTCGTACTTCGCCAACATAGGAAAAAGTTAATTCCGGCTGTCACCCTTCCTCCAGGGAGATGGTCCGGTCCTCCAGGGAACCTAATTATGTACTCATTCAGATACATATACTGGACGTCGTGGTGTTGAAATATTTTATCTACCTACCTACTTACCTATCTATCAGTCTGTACATCCGTCCATCTATCGTCTTTGTCTATTTTCACCCCATCAGGAGCGTAGGGGCCCTGGACTAGGCTACTCAGTCCTGATGTTTAAGGCGAAGAAGACCAGCCTTATTCTTCCCTGAGTGGCATTATGTGAGCAATAAATCCCAACCACACCCCATGTTGTAAACCCTTGCCGCCCCGTTCGGATGGAGCGCCGTAACTCACTTGACCACCAGGCGTCACTCGGTTATATGGTTACTACCCCTGGTACTTAATGAGTTTTTGGTTACAGGATGCCATTTAACTTATCACTTAGTGTAGACTGGCTTAAGACAGCGCAACATCGGGTGCGTGGATGGATGGTGCACTCCCTCACTTCTCACCTATCATTCGAATATTAACTCGATAATTTTGAAACATTGCTATTACAAAAAGGAAGCTTATTTGTATGTGTGTGTGTGTGTGTGTGTGTGTGTGTGTGTGTGTGTGTGTTATGTACATGTAATCATGCCCTGTATGTGTGACATTATGTTGTGTTCCTAGTGTTTGTTTTTTTATTTATGTATTCACTTGTATAATTTAGTTACTAGAGCGTTCAAAATTATTTATCGTAGCTCATGAAAAATCATGTGGTGTTAAACCTAAGAAAAAAAATTAAAAAAGGCAAATGGAAAGTTTGTATTTCAAGTCATGCCGAGAAGAAATGGAAAATTACTGCTTACAAAATCAGATATATATATATATATATATATATATATATATATATATATATATATATTTATATTTATATAATATATATACAGAGAGAGAGAGAGAGAGAGAGAGAGAGAGAGAGA